>NW_022170663.1:5161296-5300908 GCF_008802855.1 Photinus pyralis
TATTGTTGTGTAAACTTCCTAAGCCTGAAAGATACCCACACAACTTACCCTTACTAGCTCAATCCCACACAAACTCTTAAAAACACAAATCTCAGGGCCCGTAAAATGAGTCCGACCACCCCTTTTCTTCGTCCGGACAAGGGGTAGCAACCTCGCCAGGTCGGTGGCTAATACCTCCCTTAAATTCCAATATGAAACTTCACCCCCAGATTTAATAAACTTGAAACAAAGTAAGAGACGCCGACAATTACCTCTCTTTGACTCTAATAAACAAAACCTGGATTGCAATGACTGGTTTAATTTCAGACAAAAAATTGCGTAAATTTCTGTTTTACAAATTGTTACAATTTTAAACAGATAAATGACACACACAAAAAAAAACAAATTACTCAAACATTACAAACAAAACAAGACAAAACAAACCACTAACTACTACTTACTTTCAAAATTAGTCCGAATAACGTACTCCGATAAAAAGAGGTATCCGTACACAATCACGCAAACCAAACACTCAAACACCGACGTCTTCTCTCTTCGGGTACCCACAAATTCAAAACTTCCGTGTTTCCGCAAAATAAAAAAAAAAAACAGGACGGCGACAAACTTCTTAAACTTTTCAAAAAAATTCTTCTTAAACGGCAAACAAAAATTCTAACTAAACCTGGATCCACTACGCAAGAAACTTCCACAAAATTCAAAAATAACGTAACCGAAGAAGCGCCGGTTGGCTTTGTAACGACTAAAAAGCCCCGCTCTCTTCAAAAATTTTCTATTTAAGCCAAAAGCCCTTCTCCTTTCTTCAACATCCCGCCCGCCATTCACGCGAAGCGTCGATTTTTCAACTTCTTGCTAAACGGCACGTACGCCCGGCAATTCTGCGAAGACAACCTTATCTCTACTTCGCGCTATACCTCGTTAACGGCAAATAAAATTTAAAAAAGAAATTTACATCGAAAAAAATTCTAGGAATAAAATAAAAACAGAACACTTCTAAGAAATTGAACCAAAACTATAACATGAAATTTACGCAATCCTGTGTCTCAAATTATTAATAACCCCCCCGGTTAATTAATTGAACTAAACAAAATTGTCACATCCAGACGCTCTATAATTTCTTTCAAGTTACAACTAAAACAAAATAACACAACAATATTTATTTGATCTTGTCATTTCTTACGCACAAAAGTTCTGTCTTTTATTTAATTCCCTTCCCGATTATGTCTCACGTCCCAACACATAAAAGAACCGATTACACAACGTAGGAGTCCATTCGTGCCACCCATATCGAGCCGATTGTCATCCACATTCAAAAGTGCCGCGAGACTACCATCGTTTCGACTTGAAAGGTAGGTGGCTCTGCTTGTAGTTTTTGCCAGAGTTGCCAACCGTAAGTATAGGGTAAGTCAACGCTTTCCGTGTCGGCTTGATAGACTTCCCCTAGGAACATTACAAGACTTAAGGCTGATTCTCACTATACATAACGTTTCCATACCATATCCTTTCCATAAGACTGAATGTCTTACGCACTTATCACTTAAAGGTCAATTTCGTAGGTATAATAATTTACGGAATGGTTATGAAAGGATATGGTATGGAAACGTTATGTTAAGTAAGAATCAACCTTTATTGGCAGTTTTCTGAAGAGCAAAAAGCTTTCTGTTTTGATGCAAGAAATATTCCCAACATCATTACATGAATTTTTGGCAGATTTGCTGCTATCAGCTTTCGTATACCCACTTTCCATTCCTATCTGGTTTTAAAAACTAAACTTTAGGATAATATAATCACTATAAAATGGAACAAGCACTAAATTAAAAACGTGGACAAACTCTAGAAACGCACAGAGGATTAGGAAACAGTAAATACTACCGTCTAATGCTACTACGTTTTTTTTCGTTAAAAATGATATTCGAATTTTTGGAGTCGGTATTCCGAAAAGGTTATACTATTAGTTCATGTTCAGGTAAATTTAATTTTTTCGGAGTCGCCATTTCTATCAGTTAATATGCGAAACAGTCGTTCATTCATGAATGAAACTCGAAAGCATAAAAATTACTCTGCCATTATCAGCATCACTATACATATACCTACATATTAAATTTCAAAACATTCTTACCGTGAAAATTACAGTTATAATCAAAACTAACTTCTACAATCAAGACGCAAACAATTTCATTATGAAAAGCGCTATCTGTTGTAATTTCTTCTCAATTTTGTGTGGGAGTAGCACTTCGAATTAAATAATTATCATTTTATGTGTAACGTTTCTTCCTGTACTGTGGCCTATCTTGTTCGTAGTATATAATCAATGATTACAGTTACGCCTCTTTACTAATTCTCACTCAACGATCAACGAGTAAAATTCGAAGTTACTTAATTATAATATAAATTTGAAATATTAATTGGTAAGAAAAGAACGTTACATACTCCTTTCGTTGTTTTACTCCTGGTTGCCTTATTACATATTTGCAATTAACTTGTGCGCTTGAAATAGACTGATTTAGGATAAATAAATGTTACTGTTGTAGCCAAGGACGTATATCGTTTTTATAATATGCGGCACCTGTGGTGAGCTCTGTGGTTAAAACTTCAAAGAAATATCTCCATAAATAAACAAGTGGGCACTGCAATATTCTTGTCTTTACTAGAAGCATTTGTGGTTAAAATTTCGAAGAAATACCTCCATAAATAAGATAGTAGACATTGCGCAGACTGCGCATGCGCACATTTATGGTCAAGATTTTTCTTGGCCGTAGGATATAACGTGAGGTTAGTTCGGCGCTGTAAAACTCAAACCCCGCCGCATAAACGGCCAGCTAGCTCAGATTCTTAATTAAAAGAAGGGCTCGAGATGAGAATCTTCCACAGCGGTTTGTTCGTTTGGGCATATAACATAAGTTTTTGATCTTTGGTAGTTACTAGAAATGATTAGTTGAGCGCCACCCAATTTTGCACAAATTCTGACCTCTCCTGTATAGAAATTGGGAAAACAGAAGAGAGCCAAATAATGAATTCACTACGAACAATTCTGATTTATTAATCCTAGCAAAACGGTGCAGGATCGGCAAATAAAATGTATCTTCAATACGACAATAACAAATACTTTAAATGACAAAAATAATCCCCAAATAAATTCATGAACACTTCCCTAATAATTACGTTACCAGACCCCTACAACAATGATCGAGCAAAAATGTAGTTAAGATTTCAATGGATTCCAAAGATTGAATTAAGTTAACCCGAATAACAACTCATATAGGCAACACTGGGTACAAGTAAATTAAAAATCTTACCTTGAATAACACATACGCTGTCTTCTCCGAAAAGAGCTCTCCTTCGTTCCAGTTCTGTAACACAAAAACAAACCCCAAGCTACAACGCTCGGAACGATTATATGAGCCGGAAGGGCCAAAAATAGCTTACTCGTAGCCGGCTCGTTTACCCATACGTTAAATACAGGTGCGTTGCTCGTGAAGAGAGCCACGACCTCAAACACTAGACGCGAACAAAATACAAAGCTCCAATCATAAATCGTCGGAAGGTTACACTAGATTAACGGTATTGAAGCAAATAAAAAAAAAGGTTGTGTAAAAGATCGTATCTTCCGAAAATTCCACAATCAGCTGGTCGCTCCCGGTACCGTTTAGGTGTCAGCGCTTATCTACTCGGTGGTACGCCGGATAGCTGGCGGCAATCAACAGGTGTTCGTACTCCGGAATATTCGCAAGATGCAAATTCATGTACTATCCCAAAATTATGCCAGGTCAATGTCCTCCGCCCACAAGAATGTGCAGGGATATACTATAAACTATACCATACAAGGATTCGTCTGTACAAGGATTGATCGGTACAAGAATTCATCTACTACATGGACCCCCTAAAAGTAATGAAGATGTAACACTCCCTTGACGAGATTTTTAATAACATACCTGAAATCGTCAGGAGGGTAATGAAAAATACTTAAATCAATGAAATATGGAAATTATCCAACCTCAAATTGTGAATCTGAAAGAATTTTAGATAACATAACGTAAAAGAAAACCAACGCCATTTCACTTACATGTAGGTAGGGCGATGAACTTCAACCAGATATATAGCCTCGCAATGGAGAAAACGGCTTCTGAGTTACACTACTCGACAACGCCAATGAAAAAAAAAAAGGTAAAATTGCCAGAGATTTCACGGAATGATGGCAAATATTACCCACTGGTTTAAGAAGAATTCACAATGCCACGCTCTACAACAAGTACAACCTCGTTGGCTTTAAAACGGAAAATGAAGTGAAAAACTAACGCGATTCTGCGCGAGGAAAGAAACACGCGTACAAGTGACGCCATCTCACCTATATCCTACCTAACCTAGCAAGCGGTAATTTTGAAATTTGAATATGAATGAACTAAACTGTTACAAGGAGCAGTGGCTCCCTTGCATTGACTGACGGAGAAAGTAGCCATGATTGCGTCTTCCAACATCAGTTGAAAAATGCGCTAAATGCCGAGCTAAATGCTAAGTTGTAGCATTAAAAAAAATAGAAAACATTTAAGAATAGTAGATTCATTAAATTAAAACAAGTTACAAGCTGTGCAAACATATTGCATTCACAGACCTCATTACGTTCTTCAGCCTGATAATTGTCATTACGACTAATTATACAGGGAAATTGGATTGTTAGAAAAACACTGTAAGTAATTTTAAGGTTGCTTATTTTATACGTTGCCCGCCTGCGTCCGTGTAATACGTCCAAACAAGCTTTATAAGCTTTTCTTTTTGTTTCGTTGTGTTTTGGAATAAATGTTTGTCAATCAATTAATTGTGCTTATTCGAATCCATTGTGCCACCCGGATAGAGTTTTCATGTCAATTTCTTTTCGTGCCCAAGAATTATGTCAGGTGTTAATGAAAATTTGTGCGGTTGACTCTTCGGAAATTGATCGAGGCCACCAAGTCTCTCAAATTGAGAAATTTTAAGTCAACATTAGGATTTTTCCTTTAGCAAATGCCGGATGTGTACGCAGAGAGATGATAAAATTCTAAGTTTCAATTTTGATTTGTTTTGAACAAGAGAATCCCAAGTAGTGGCCAATAATCAAGAAACCTGAAGGGATTGGGTTAGTGGTTGTGGTAAGAAACCATCACAAACTGCAAGCTTATTTCTTAAAATAACTGTTCGTTGACCTTTATGCAAAACATATCACGTTCCGTTCGTTATCATACACTGTGTAATTACCTAATCCGATTAATCTCCAGTTTTCCTTATTATTAGATAAAAGGTTTTTCCAAATGTTTAAATACACTATGGAAACTTCTTCTGTTTATTTCTAAAATGAAAGCCGCGTTTATTGCGTTAGAGAAGAGGTCTCTTCAATACGGCGCAGTATTCACTGGTGAGTGCGAAATATTGCTACCGCCCTTCTTCTTACAGTCGGCCCGCTAGGTTTATTGGTGGCATTATGTTGTGGATTGCACTTGGGGTGGACATCCCCGTACTTGCCAGTGCTTCTAAGTGAAGACTCTCCAATTCCAATGACCGCAGACGAGTCATCTTGGGTCGGAACTGTCTACCTGTTGGGCGGAGTGTGCGGTAGTGTTTTACTGAGCGTTTTCGGACGCCTCATCGGGCGGAAGTCGATTTTGTTGTGGTCTAGTGTCCCATTTTGTACGTCATGGATAATAATTGCATTTGCAACGACACTACCTGAACTACTAATCGGCCGCTATATTGCAGGGGTGTGTGAAGGGTTGTGTTTTGCATCCCTGCCGATTTACTTCAGTGAAATCTCCGACAAAGAAATACGTGGAATGATATCGTCCACAGCCTCCATTACTCTTTTCGTTGGTGTTATGGTAATCAATCTAGTTGGGTCCTACACGACTATCCAAACTTCATCTTTGGTTCTCCTGAGTGTACCCCTGCTCCATCTCCTCACCTTCATTTGGATGCCCGAATCGCCGAATTATTTACTAATGAAAGGAAAAATCAAAGAGGCAAGACGGAGTTTTGTTGCATTGAAGGGCACCGAAGACGCCGACCGCAACTTGGACATGATAGCCAGAGCAATCGAAGAAGAAAATGTAAATCAAACGAACTTCACTTGCTTGTTGAGGAGAAATAACAGAAGAAAATTGGTGACACTGTTCGGCTTAAGACTCGCCCAACAATTTAGTGGTATCACCGCATTTAGCATATACGCGCAAATTCTTTTTAAAGAAGGCGACGCTTCTATCCCCCCTGTGCTGGGAGTAATGATTTTTTATGGAATACAACTTATATTTTCCATACTAAGCTCACTACTGGTGGATAAACTCGGCAGGAGACCTTTGCTCATGGCATCTTCAATTGGAGCAGTCGTTACTTTGCTGGTAGAAGGAGCGTTCTTCTTCGTCCGTGATTTTATTAGAGCGGACACTTCCCACGTCTCATTATTACCAACGGTGGTATTGTTTGTGTTCATAGTCAGTTACAGTTTGGGCTTACAAACCATGCCCAATTTTATGGCGTCTGAACTATTCCCCACGAACTTGAAGGCGTACGCCTCCACAGTGGCCACTGTGCTATTGTACGCATTCGGGGCGATTTCCACGGAATTGTTCCAATTTACCAAAGATAACTACGGTCTTTTCGTTCCGTTTTGGAGTTTTGCAATTGTTTGTAGTGTCGGTTCGGTTATAGTTGCGATATTTCTGCCTGAAACTAAAAACAGAACACTGGAAGATATTCAAACTGAATTAAATCAGCAAACCTCAGGTCCGACAAGTGGTAGCGACCAAGCTCGCCAGGCAGGTGCGGCAGCCACAATCGAAGGTTGAAGATCACAGCCTTCAGAAACTTGGTATTATTATTATTAACAGCGTTCATTAACTTATGATTCTTATAGAAAGCAACAGATAACACTAAGTGTAGTAAATAAAGTGATTCAGAGGTTGTACCAACTTGAGACCTATTTTATCTCGTTGCTTCCTATAAAACATTCTCCTAAAGTCGAATGGTTAACGTAACTTAACATTTAATTGAACGCCACCCAGTTTCTTTAAATTATTATTAATAAACCCATTTTAAGTACAGTACTTCTTGTCTGGCTATCTAGGGAGGTGGCGTCCCTACGTTTGCAGCTTTAGAGAGGACACAAATTGAGTCGATCAAGTAACCTGATTGGTTGTGTACCTCACACTACAAAGACAAAAGTCTATTTCATAATTAAACTTGATTAAACAATAGCTATCCCTGCTGGCTAGATAATTAATCAAATTTAGTAAACAATTTCGCGAATAATTCTAGACAAACAAATTTAAATTATCAAGCGTTCATTACGACGCACAAGAATACACACAGTTCAAATTCTTCCACTGGTAATACCTACAAGCGAAACTCAAATAGTAAAGTATAATATTCTGTACTTTATCGCCTTTGAGTTATGCCACGCGGATTATCTCCCAATACAATGTCTTGTACCACCGGCTCCTTTTAGATTAAATCCTTATTCATAAACAAAACGCACAAAAGTACAAAGGAATAAAACGCAGGAATGTTTAAAACAATACCCGGTCTCTTTAAAGATCCATTAACGAATGGAAAATTTCCGATTTATTATGAAATTCTGTTTTCACGGCTTTATTTATGGGTATTTATAACACACGCAGGATAATTTACTTTCGCGCACTCCTGTTAATCGGTACTTATTATGGGTAATCACCTTTGCCGATTCAATAACTGCTACTTACGAACCGGGCCCCCAAGAAATGGACCTCTGTCTATTTTATTTTACACCGCTAATAATAAACGGGATTAGATTTCAATAAAATTTCATATTCACGCACATACGGAACTTTATGCACACAAAGTTCCCCTAAATGAAGGGTAAAAAGCAATTAACTTTAAATTGTAACTACGTGACGCCCGTTACGCAATGCGCGTCGAATCGCAAGAGGCAATTCGCGTCGAGCCGTCAGTCAAGTCAAGTTAACAACCTGTAAATTACAGCGGGGTGGATATTTATGTTGCGTTATTCGATTACGCGTCGAACCGTGAAAGTCTATTGTGACGTAAGTTGACTCTTCTTATACTCAACCTCGCCGCATAAAAGGCCATCTAGCTCAGGAATACATAATTAAAAGAGAATTACTGCGTTTGGGCATAAAATCTTCGTAGCTTACTCGTATGGTTGAGCGCCACCCAGTTTCGTTAACTGCCCCTTTCCCTGTATAAAACTGCCAAGGTACCAAGGAAAGAAACAATGAAATTAACTAAAGAAATGCTGATATATTTTCTTCAATGACAATCGATATCACTTCAATAAACTAACTTTCCCCTACTAATACAAACAAGTATAAATTGTGCACAACTCTTGTGCAGATAAAGAGCATTTTTTAAAAACCGAAATAGCTTTTGTTTTGACATCACCAATAGATATATTTCTTGCAGACGTCTCAGTCGCCCTTTGTAAGTACCCTCTTCCGACAATCCGTTCTTGAGGTATAAAGGAATATACCCGATCGCGATAAGACGTCGAGGAGGAGGGCTATGGTTGGTAGAAATTAATTCTTTTCGTTGAGACGTTTCATTAGAGTACTATGAAGGATAAAAGTAGTTCCACCCCCCTCCACTCCGTACTTTGATAAGAGAACAAAAAGAAGGGCAGTAGTCGGTAGAAAATTAATTTTTAACTCCTCCCCCCCTCAGGCCCCGTCGCTCAGTAATCTCAAAAAAGAGTCGCACGGAAAAGTTATAGTTTGTACAAACCAATTTATTTCGATGAGACCTTTCATTAGAATACCATGAAGGGTAGAGCATGTGTTTACCTCCCCCCCCCCCATTTTCTAAATTTTAATTTGGCACCACTAAAGGCATGCGTATGCAAAATCTGAGACCAATTGGTTGTCGTATGTGAAATTTATGCACGTTTTACTTTCAAAACCAGCATCTCAGGAAATAATTCGTGGGGGGGGGGGGGGGGGGGCCTTTTAGACAGAGAAATTTGATGGCCGTCTGGCACACCTTCAAGATATAGACGGACAAAACGCAAACAATAGCACTTTTTTTACATTCTTAAAAAATGCGCTAAATATCGCATAGATAATAGAGGTACAAGTACCAAAATTAAATAGTCTTACCCTTAATGAAGTAAACGCGGTCGCACAAAAGAGCTTTCTTCGAACGATAACAGTCTAAAACAAAAGAAATAAAAGGAGAAACATCATCCCTTACTCAGTGGCTCGGTAAACCGCGTACAAAATCATGTGGATGACGACAATGATTTACAAACAAATAATGACATTAAAATCGAAATATGTCGTTGAAATATTCCTTGAAGAGGAAACTATTCGATAATTACTAAAGTCATTTTAAATCCAGTAGTTTATTCCAGTTGACCCGATGACGCTATGATTGCAGGTTAGCCAAGATTAAATGCTGACTTTGATTTCGCGTTTACCATCCGCTCAAAATTGCAGTCGTGGGACGTATCAGGGGTCTTGATATGAAACTTACGTTAAGCCTTGTAATGAACGTACACTGGTTATACGTAAATTGGTTCCATCCTCCAAATAAAGCGAATCTCCTTAAAAGAAGAAAGCACAAGATAACGAATGGATTTGCAAATGGCTGTCTGCCACTTACGTAATGAGAAATCCTATTATAAATCCTCCAAACCCGAGCAACTCGTCCAAAACAACACCGAGAAATCTCACAGCAGCAGGTGGAATAATAATTCGCTTCATAGTTTGTGATTAAAACCACTTGGATTGTATTGACACACTCCGCTCACTAGAAGTGAATACAGAACCGGAAGAGCCAGGAAAAAATGACTGCGTGGAGCAAACGAAATGACAGATACGATTTATATATAAAGGACCCTTCGTCGTCCGTTGCGAATCGTGTTCGGCGAATAGCTTGTTTTAGAGGTCCAAAAACATGGAAGTCACAGGGTGAAAGGTAGAGACTATACGGCGGATGTTCCAGCGTGTCCCATTGAAATGTTCGGTAGTAGACGATAACTTGTGTGACCATGTCCTCTTCGGTGTGAAACCAGACTGGACCTATGCACGTGTCAGTTCTCTACCAATGGATGGCGCCACCATACCCGTAGTTACGTGGTGCCACCCTACATGTAAGTCACTTACTAGGTCATTTAAATGTACCTAGAGTTACAGTGGTCTCTAACCAAAAATTACAGTGACCATCAAACAAAATAAAAGGTTGTAGGTACTTTTATGTTCTGTTACACTCTAGCAATGCAGCTCGTCCATCCGACTTTAGAATAACCTACTTTAACTAAATCCCTCGTATTTGCTTTAGATGTAGGTACTACGCATAACCTAATACCAAGAAGCAGAAGTAAAAGAATAATCAGATGCAGAGGCAAAGGCAGAGACAGAATCAATATGAAGAAACAGGAAGACACCATCATTCTCAAGGTAACGGAAGCAAGAGACAGAGGTTGTAGCAAAATTCGAAGAAAGAGTAGGCATAGGCGAAAATTGAGCTGGGATGCTGGGAGTTGAAAGGAATATTATGGGAAGAGAAAAAAGGCACAGAAAGCGAATGTGTAACAGTACTGTCGTATACAAGAAGACTTGTGATTGGTCGACGGTCTTCCACGTAAAAATATCTATCTTCTGATCTTTTCGTCAATACGTTCTTAGTTCTGATCCGTCTGAACCCACCATTTTGACTCCAGCGCATTTTTTAACCTTAGGCCCTTTGACGCATTTTCCGGCATACGACTATAGTAATATTAATATTAGCAGATTAGATCGGTTTCAACTCATCGATCGGATGATACACGTTTTTTGGAAAAGGTGGAAATTAGAATACCTCACAACTCTACAGGTACGATCGCAATGGAACACAGAACATAACCCCGTGCAAATTGGCACCATTGTTGTAGTAGAACAGCCAAATACTCCACCATTGCAATGGCCCTTAGGGATTATAGAAAAGATGTATCCTGGAAAAGATCACCATTGCAATGGCCCTTAGGGATTATAGAAAAGATGTATCCTGGAAAAGATCAAGTCGTACGAGTTGTAGACGTCCGTACCAAATATGGTACTTATCGCAGACCAGTTATTAAGGTTTGCCCCTTGCCTTCACAATAGTTTTTTTTTATTTTTTTTATTATTTAACGTTAAATTTAATTGGATATTAATTTTGGATATTTCATTAATTTGTCTCATGAACTTTATAGTTATTTTTGTGTAGCTTTCTGAAGCCTGAATGCAACCTTCATCCCGGGGGGAATGTTGATGCCGATGATTAAATTTCAGTTTCAAATAGTATTATTTTCATTTTTGTGTAGATGGAGTATGCGTTGATTTAATTTTTAGTTTGGGAAATTGTGATACATTATTGATAACATTTTTCAATTCAATAGTTGTTGTTGGTAAAGTGCTATTGCGTGTGAGGTGTCTTGGTCTTTTTTGGCGTCGTCATTGGTAGTGTTGGGCATTCGCTTATCTGTCAATTAATTAAATCTTCTCCATCCTGTTTTCTTCCTTTCCCTCGCCATATTCTCCTTGTATCAGAAAAGAAAAAAAGAAAAAAATAGCAATTGAACGACGACAGGTAAGTGATATATTTTGCCTATTTCAATTAACTAAAACACACAGAATCCTACGTCCACCAAAATTTAGGAATCATAAACGTAAAAATAACCAGGAAGAAAATTTCGTTTAGAAGAAAAAATAAACCCATAAAGAGAGTCTAAAAAAAGCGGCAGGCCACCTCGGTGTGACCCCACGGAGTCATTGGATTTGACCCATTTTCAGTAGGCTTATTACTTGTAGCATATAGGTCAACTGTGCACAGTTTCAACCAAATCGGTCCAAGCGTTTGACAGTTATCGTGTTCACGGACAGACGGACACCATCGACTCCCCTAAAAAGCTTGCATCGCTTTGCTCTGCCGCTTAATAAGGAAATGCCGCCAAACACGCAACTGTTCATGTGCCAACTGTAGTTACCTACCTGCAACTAAAGAAGTTGTTACGAACACCAGAAAATTCCGATTACTTTCGAAGATATATCAGAAAAACAACAATCTGCCGATTTCGACTTTATTTTCTCTAATTCTGATGTTATGCAGATACAAAAAAAAAACACTTTCTCATTGCCAGTATTTCAGATCCACAAGATGGCGTTGCGAGAAATCATCATCTTTGAATATAAAATTTTATATTCAAAGTCATCATCAACTCTATTTTTTTATATGGTCCGTAGAAAAAAGTATATACAGGATGTCCCATTAATAATGGTCACAGGTCATATTTATGGAACCGTTAATTGCACAGCTTCGGGAAAAAATTTTTATCAAAATGGGTCAAGAGAAATCGCTGTGAAATTTGTTGATTGTGATGTAAAAGATATGTGTCGAGGGATAGGTGTCGACCTATAAAAGTAAAGTTGGTTGTTCTGAGATAACCGTCAGGTCATACGCGTTAAGCCGCGAACGAAGTAACTCGACACCCTGAAAATTACCGTGGGGTGTGTTTTATTTGTGAAAATAGAATTCGCGCATGGAAGTGAGGTAGGATTAAGTTAACTGCCTGCAAGTTAGGACAGAGTGGTTTTATGTACTGGTGAAATTGGTGTGATCTGTAACTCCCATTTGTATTACAGTAGAACCCCGATGATCCGTGTCATGCAGATATTTCAGGGGGTGATAGTACTCGTCAAAATAAGAAAAATGTAACCATATGCAACTAACTATTTTGAAATTGTAGAGATCCTAAAAAATAATTGATGTATCAAATTTGAAACAATTATCCCAGAACGTAAGAGCGGCAACGCAAAGTACGAGATTTTGAAAAACGGTTTTCACTGGCCTCTTTGGATGTTATTTTGTTACTTTTTTATAAAGAAAAAGTCATACCATTCCATTTGATTTTTTTTATTTTTTTTTACCCATAAAACGCCCTCAGTGCCTGCTGAGAACCCAGTTACTACACAACTTAGGTGTCCTACATGACGATCACGATCTTAGTGCACTTCGAGTGTCCCCGAGTGACAGATTCTCGCGGGAAACTTAAGCGAGAATATTCAAATAGACAGCCATGTTAGTTTGGCATTCCCGCTACTACAGAATATGGTCAAATATTCCGGTGTGACTTGAAGTTGGCGTTAGCCCGGCAAGATAGAAGGAGGCTAAGATCATTACATCTTTTTAAAAATGTAAAAACAAGTTTTAGTTTATTATGGGAAATTTAAAGAAAATGCAATTTTAACATATTTAAGATGGCAGTTACGCCCTCTGGTGGTCATTTTTAGAACTTGAAAATATTTTCCAGCGATTCTTCATGACCGATTTACCCAAAAAAATTTTTACCCCTAAGTCGACGAACGGTTCCCGAGATATGGTCGAGGAACAGTCTTATTGGTATATTATTGGCTTGACACTGTAGTAAAAACTTGAGGGGAGATGTTAGCTATCATGACCTGTGCACAGGAGAACCTCTGTAGAGGTTAGCGTAGGTATGTGTAGTGCCCTGTCAGAAGGAAGGTTCCGATCGGCTACGGCGCTAGATTACAGGCGACGACGTGTAGATAGATTAGGTGAGTGCAGTGGAGTAAGTTTAATCTGAGTCCCAGCTCACTGCGGAATAAGGGGAAACTAAGGGTCAGACGAACTGGCTCGTGAAGACAGTGGCGGGGGCTTCGTCGAGCCTACCCCAGGAAGTGCTCTCTCCGTTCACGACGCGCTCTGCAAACGGTCGCTTGACGAATGCTTCTTTTCGACAATCAATTAATCAATCAGTCAATAAAGCGAGGTCTATTTTAATTTAATACAGATGAAATAGCAATGGCGTTAGTGATGAAAGAATGGTGGGCTGGTCAGGACTTTTGCCCTTATTTTAACTCATATTTATAGGTACCACAATTTTCAGCTTTGACAAAATAAGCGCTTTCACCGATGTATAAATACTTACCTCTGCGCTTTCATAAGCTTTCTGGCATTCAATATTCGGTAACGAAATACGTATTCAACTCATTTACTCGTCCCAAATATACTACACGAAATAAAATTCCACGAGATTATTACTTTATATAGGTAGCTAATTCCCGTTCAGCTTCCTTACTTTACCTAAATAAAAAGAAACCAACTTTTGGGTTATAAAAGTAACTGAAACAATTAATTTCCTTTCAATGGAAACATCTCGAATTCAGAGTGACTTTAAAAAATTCGGGCTTTTCTTATGACTTAAGGCTATTGCAGGTTTGTTGGGTCAAAGAGAGGCACACACATTCATATATTTGTATTCAGTATATGTATCACAAGTTATGATTATGCATAATTATATAAAAGTGGACAATACAGTACAAAAAGTACAAAATTATTATAAAAAGCTACATCCCTAATATGGACAGACATTTTTATCTCATCTTCATAGTATGAACAGTCAGTAATGTCTAACATTATTAAAAACTCCTAAATATTATACTAAGTTTAACTCTATTATATAAGTATGATGTATAATAAATAGTTACAATATGAAGGATAGATTACATCACGGTTTTGTCGTACATTCCTCATAGAAGCTTTATCAGAATTACATTCGTTCTATATACTTACCTAAATTTCATTAATAATTAATAATACTATACACATAAGTGCACAATTGTACGTGTATAAAGCTACAACGCAAAGCTTAAATATATCTGGAGATCTCCATACATTGATTTCTCACACACATCTCAAAATGACACCATTTTGAAACATCGATTCATCTTCTTTCATTTGGCAGTGTGTGGTGGCTCAAATAATTAATGTACAGAATTGGTTTCGTTAACGAAGATGGTTTGTCGCAATTGATATGCTTCTTTTTTTTACATTAAAAACTAGAGATATGTACAACTAATGCTAATCTCTCTCATTTATTAGAAAACTATAAATAAATAAGTACAAGCATTGGGAGTAGAAAAGGGACAGACATTCGACTCGAACACACGATAAATTCTTTGCAAGTAAGGCGGGCAATTTTTTTTATAATGGAAGCGTTTTCTTCTCTCTCTCTCTCATCATTTTAACATATTGCTCTAAAGTGTCTCTATAATCTAATAGTTAAAATTTGGTTTACGCCTGAGCTATACATAAAACTATTTACATTGACTTTAGAATTTTTTCAGTTTCTTTTACCAGATCTTCAAACGACGGCCTCTCCTGCGGGTTTATATTCCAACACGTTTCCTGCAAAAGTTATAACGATTAGTATAGGTAGGCGACGGTAGACGACAGCAGTACTTGTAGTTTTTGAAGATCATCAGGTGTATTCTTGTGCGATTTCCAATCGAGCGCCTTCTCCTTGAGCTTTGCCAGGAACGTGGTATCGTTAATTTTCGGAAAGGGAAGTTCGCCCTGACTGAACACCTCCAAAATGACAACCGCGAAAGCGTAAACGTCACTCTTCGTCGAGTATTCGTCCTCGTAAACCGCCTCGTAGGGCAACCACCGCAGCGGTATGATCTAAAAGGAATAGGTGGCGAAAAAAAGTGCAAACTAAATTGGTAAAACGTACGTTATTGATATGCTTGCAATATTCTTGGCTATAAGGTTCCTTGGTGAGCCGCGGTAGGGCGACTTTGGCGGTCAGCGTTGACGTGATTAGGCAATTTCGCGCGGCCAGATCTCGATGGACGAATCGTGCCGCCGACAGGTGCTCCATGCCTCTCGCCAGATGGTGAATTACGGCGACGGATTGTACCGGTGTTAGGCTCTGAGATGTACCCTTTCGGGTTGCTGTCAGAAATTGTTTCAGGTCGCCCTAAAATTTGATCGATTGATGTCTATTAAATTTTATTGTTTGAAATCCTTTTCATTTTTGGTGTAAATGTTTGCTGAATTTATGGTTATGGTTATTCATTTAAATAATTATATGAAAATTATACAATTTTTTGATGTTTGTATGGGGCATGGGCTGGTATGTAAACTAACACCTTTCGCCGTTAAGAGACAATCGCATGAATGGTAACCAAACTAACTACGACATCTAAAGCTGTGACGGATCTCGAATCTCAATTGTACGTTTGAAAATTCCGCACGAAGACCAAGGTTATAAGTAGGGAATGCAATCCCGCGGCAAAATTTCGATTCCGCAAAGTTTTAAATATATTGGGAAGTATGCAATTTTGTGCGGTTAACCGAATATTCTCGAATCAATCATATCGTATTTCCCGGAAAGGATGCGTCCCATCCGCTTTTTCCGCCTCCATGTTTATCTGGATTTCAAGAATATCCATAATTAATACAGCCATACTGTACTACTAAAGTCTTTATAAACCATCGACGAGTATATATAGGGTGTCTTAAATTGAGTAGGATACCGTTATTGTTATACATTCGGAAAGTTGTGTAGTTTTTGATGCTGGTAAATATTCTGATGCGATATTTTGAAAAAAATAAATCGTTTCGTAGATCATTGGAAAAAAGTGACAATCGCTATTTTTAAAAAGGTAAATATTTTAGTAACAAAGAGGGCTATCGAAGAAATTTACTAATAAAAGTTGCAAGATTCAATGGGATAATTTCAATGAACGTAGAAAAAACATTTTCAAAATGGCGGTTTTCGAGTTATTGACATCAACTTCTTTATTTTAAATGGACGCCATATTGGATTTGTACGTCATTAGACAGAGAAAAAATTACAAAACCAGCGATACTCAGTATTTCATTTGTATTTGTCATAGTTCCATAGCTGACTGTGATTGAAACCAATTTCATTCGTTTATTAATTGTCTCGCATAGTCACCATCGACACGACCAGGGAATTACTGCCATCAGAAATAGTTACATTGTAAACTTCAAGGCAAAAATGCAAGGTGGATTCCCAAATGAAATATTAAATGTTTGTATCACTGGTTTTGTAATTTTTTTCTCTGTCTAATGACGTACAAATCCAATATGGCGTCCATTTAAAATAAAGAAATTGATGTCAATATCTCAAAAACCGCCATTTTGCAAAATGTTTTTCTACGTCTATTGAATTTATTCCATCGAATCTTGCAACTTTTATTTGAAACTTTTTTTGTTGTTTTTGAAACTTAATTTTTGCAATAACTATTTTAGAACATTTTTTATTTCAATAAGGGTGTTTTTTAGCACTAAAAATTGATCTGCTTACCCAATCTGTATACTCGAGGATCATGTAATGTGGCTCCACCTCTCGACACAACCCCCACAACTTCGCAACGTTCTCGTGCGACACCTTGGAGAGGAGATCGATTTCCCTTTTAAATTCGGTCAGGGCCGCCTCGTCTTTGGTGTGCGTGAGCGACTTCACCATCACCGTCAGATCCTTGTCCTCGCCCGACAAACTTGCGTTCGAGCCGCGTTTGTCGCTCACTGGCACTGCGCTCTTCGGCAAGAAGGCGATCAGTATGTCACCAAACTCGCCGCGCCCGATCAGCTTCAGGTCTTTCAGGTGCGATCGAGAGAGCAGGATCTTGTCGTAGCTCGATTTCGATTTTTTCGACTGGGCGGAGCTCTGCGAGTGCGCCGTCTCCGTGCCGTCGCTCTTCTGGCCCTCCTTGTGCGCGTTTTTCAGGCCGTCCTTGTCGGGCTGCGACGATCCGGGCGCGACCCCGTTCGGCGCCTCTTTCAGTTCGGTGTGGTCGACGTCGCCGTTTTCGATTTTGGCACCGTCCGCTATGGGCAGCTTGCGGGACCTGCGCCGGTAGCGGCACCATATCATGAGGCCAATGACTAGGATTATGTACGCAGTCGCCACCGACATTGTTATGAGCACCGCCTTTGTTACAGTTGAATCTTCCGCCTCGTTTCCTTCCGGGTGGTAACCCTCGCGTGCTGTAAAAGAGCAAGTTTATGCATGGAAATGTAACCAGTGCACACCAAGAATCACAAAAGGGAATTAATTAATAACTGACGATTAGTGGTAAAAGTAGTCTGAGGGTTCTGATAACGCTCAAGAAGCGCCATTCAATTTGTTTGTCGTTCTTTGGGCTGCAACAGTTTATTCAGTTTTAAACGAAGGATAAACTTATCGCGTAGAGCATCAGTCAACGTAAACAATTTTCGGACGACGCATTATCTTAATGGCAAACAATTTTGGATTAAGTACTTAAAATTTAAGTGTATGAAGTAGAAATGGATACTTTCCGTTTTCTGTAAAAAAAAAAACAGAGTTACATAAATTGACGAATGTGCCTGGCCAGTAAGGACACTAAAACAGCCCCCAACGCGTCGTCATCTTCAAAATTTCCCCGGAGTCTCCAATTGCAAGACACTTAGCTATACCTGACTAGTCGTCTGTCAACCGCCCAGTTATCTAGACAATCCGCAATTGGGGTTTAAGGTCAAGGCCGGGCAAAAAAAAACTAATCGGACCAAACCAAAACCCAAAGAAGCCTCTGGTAGAACATTAAAAACACCCACCAAGGTGACTCCAAGGGAAGTTGAGGAAAGCCCAACCAGACGAGCAATAAGCCTAGTCATGGCTCAATTAAAGTGAAACGAAAGGTGAAAAACACCAGCAGGGTTACGAAAGGGGACGTCCCTTATACACCTTCAGCGCCCTGTTCATCAAAGACAATCTATACGTGGCCCTTATACAGGAACCGTGGCTTGATAACTCCCTTATCAAGGGTTACCTATGCTAATTCTGCAGAGACTCTGAAGGGGCAACAATTGTCCCAGGGCAGCGGTTTTCGTAAAGCCGAAACTAATAACCCTTTCCTTATTCAGAGTTCATAACAAAAGACCTAGTGACTTTAGTGGTCGAAGAGCCAATCAGCACCGGTGCAAAATAGTGTGTGCTTTGGGGAGAAGGAGGCAGCAATGCCTCCGCCACCGGAGGTACGAAGGCTGAGCAGATGCTGTAAGGAGCAGGTGCTGCATCTTCTTATCAAATGTGACGCCAACTCCCAGATAGTCAGAGGAACTAGAGATACTCAATCAGGGCAATCAGACAACATTTGTAACCAGAAACAGGAAAGAAGTCCTAGATGTTACAATTTCCTCCTCCTTCCCAGCAGGCAGATTAGTGTGATAGAGAGTCTGTGATGAGTCTTGCTCTATCAATCCGCAGACAAATATGTTTTAGTTGAAAGTAATAGTAGGGAAACAAAATAAACCAAACATTGTACGAGGACTTATTGAAAAGCAACACCGCAGGACTCTGCATGACGGTGATCGATCAAGTTGATCTAGAACGACTTGCCACACTATTCACTGATACCCTTCTCTCCTCCTCTGAGAACAGCTGTCCGCTGAAGCGGGTTACAACAAATAGAAACGCTAGAACGTCCCTCACTGGGTACAGTAAGGCGATTCGGAAGGCAAAAAGAGCCTCTTGGGAAAGATTCTGTGAGACGATAGAAGAAATTCCCACAGCCTCTCGCCTACGGAAGATCCTTTCAAAAGAGAAACTCGTTGGGGACAATGGTGGGATCAGACGGGGAACGCACCAGCCTAACTAGAGAGACTTTCCGGGTTCCTTTGTCAGAGGGAGGACATCAGAAGGTCCCCATCTTTCCGTCCTACCAACAGATTCGACTACAGTCTTAAAGGTAAGTTCATAGCTCTCCGTTCATACGTTTCCGTTTGTCCGTTAGCCAATCAGAAGACAGCAAATTTTTAAATCGTACGTCGTCCGTTTACGACGGAAAAGTTGGTTGAAGTTGAACATTTACGTTTCCGTTGGTCGGTTTTTAACAAGAGTGAGGTTATGTTGGGTACGTTAACAGTGTTCGCCTATTCGTTCTTCACGGTAATAATCAGATAGCAACGTGTTCTTACTTTCGTACTATTTTTACATACTGAAAATCACGGAGGGTACAGTACAAAATAAAATTTAGGTTATGGTTATACGTTGCAAATGTACACTGTGGACGGATTGCTATGAACCTTAACAAAATGTACTATCCGTTTGACGGATCAACGCAACAGATGAACGGAGAGCTATGAACCCACCTGTAGGCCCGGTTGTGTACAATGTCAGATTTGAGAAATACGATTGGCCAACTTGTGAAATATTAGCCAATCAAATCCTTTAACCCACAATTCTACCCAATTCTATCTACCTATAAACTGAAGTTTAAACTGACATTATACAACCGGGTCTTAGTGGTCGTATATTTACACCAAAAAGGGTCCATTGCACGTGCGACACGTGGAGGTGACCTTGGAAAGTCGCGTCACGTGGGTAAAAATGGTTTCATTGGCCTTGGCTAACCTCGTGTGTAAACACGCCAAAAAATGAGGTCGTCGACCTTGGATTACTTCAAGCGTGTAATTTGGTAACGCAAAAATGGGGTCATTCACCTTGTACACCCTTGACATTGTAATTAGACACCACATAAAAATGACATCATTCATGATGGACATCAGGATGTTGGATGATCTCCGACATGTAATTTGACACCACAGTAGAATGGGAAATTGACCAGCAGAAATGTAATTGACCACCACAAAAGATGAGGTCATTGAACTTCTACGACCTTTATACAATTATGGGCCGGCCGATTCTCCTTATAACAGGGACTGAGACATTAACACCCATCCTAGTACAACTTTTTAGGGGGATAGCTACCCCTTAAGCTATATTACAAATGTTACATCAGTGGCTATATCCCCACATCAAAGACTGGTGGGAGGTAGGTGCGGTTTTCATTCCTAAGATAGGCGAGAAGTCCAGGGTCCAACCGTAGCCTACCGATAGAACTAGCCGTGACACTCATCCCCACTATTGCGTTGACGTCACAACTGACGGCGGCCGTCATATCGACTTTTAATGTAATTAATTCCAAGTAGTTTAATGTTGTACACTTAAATTAACTGTATTCGAACAGAATAAGTAAGAAAATGCCAAACACGTGCTGCGTCCCTGGTTGCAAAAGCAATTATAGTTCAAGAGACAAGGTTCCTTACGGTTTTTCGTTTTTCGAAAAATGAAGACGATCAAAAAAAGTGGTTAAGATGTATTCGCCAGGACAATTTGGAAATTACTAGTTACTCCAGGGTTTGTACAAAGCATTTCCCCAGCATTTTCATTATTCGGGTAGACAAGATGACTAGATAAGACGATACAGTATTAACAGTTCCACGAGGCCAGATTAAACTTGCCGAAGACACGTACCCCACCATTTTTGAAAATCAGCCATCATATATATGAAAAGGATGTAAATGATGAGTAACGGGAAAATATAGACCTATGCAACTACAAATGACCGAAAACCTGTAGTCTCTAGATGGTCCAGGGGCTGAGATCTCGATGGAACAGACAGATAGGCAGACGACGGAATAACGAGCACATAAGCGTACCTCAACTTCGTTTTGTTACGCTAAAAAAGGCAGATGTGTGTATTAGAATGTTTAAATTTTATTTGTTTTCAGCTCGGTTTTCAGTGAGTATTTGTTGTATATGTACGTATTTAATAAAATTTTTGCATAATAACACGTGTCTATAATTAGGAAACAACATATAACATTCCTGCGGCTCAAAATAAGTAATTACTAAATGTTTTCGCGTTAAATGAGTATGCACGCGAATCAAATTGCATTTAAACACATAGTATCGCGTTGCAGTGGCCCATCTCCAGTTGTGACGTCACCAAATCAATGTCACGGCTAGATCTATCGGTAGGCTACGGTTCAACCCAAGAGCTACTGACATATCAGCCTATTTCGTTTCGTCCTTCATTTTTAAAACGAGGGAGACGATGAGGCAGAATAGGGCAATACATCAACCAACATGCATAGGTACCAAAGGGGACGCTGTACGAAGCAGCAAGAGACAAAGCTATATCGGTCATACATAGACCTGGTCACTGCACACGGGCCGTTGAGTGGGGTAGTTGGGGATCACACATATCACTTCTGCTTAGAGGAGGAAAAGGCGCAGTGGAATACATTGTCTGCTGGTGTGAGGCTGCCTTTGGAAAGAGATCACAATCTGGGGGGAGGCTCCTCAGCAGGTCAGGGTATTTTAAGAGTTGCCATTAATCTGAAAAGGCCTTTGATATTCTTCAGTCTCAATTTAAAGCCTTTAGTTTACATGCTCAGTGTTTAAAGGAATGCCTTACGAAGCTCTTAAGGGTCTTTGAAACTCTTTATATAATATTATTCTGTGTTCAAGGTATTGCCTTTGTAAGTTGTTTGTGAAGGTTTTAAGAAATTTCTACATAAATATGTTGTTTTCCAGTTTACAGTACTCCTTTGTTGCAAGCGCTGGTTTTGCCTGCCATCCCGCAATATGAATTACTGACCGATTTACGTGTTTTATTTATATTTAGATACAGTATGTTCCCTTAGGGATGATATTCAATACAAGTATGCAAAACTACTTTTTCATTTATAATTGAATTTATTGCAGCACATTTCCCTTTTGTTTGCATCATGAATATGTTACTGTTTATTTACAGGGTGCTTCAGCTGGGGGCGAGTGACGTACGTTAGGTGGGTGATTGTTACATATTGCACTTGACATTGAGAATTACTTAATTACTTTATACTAATATTTTGCCACGACATGTTCCTTTGCTTTGTTGTAATGTGATACTTAACGATATGCTCCTACTATTTATTTGAACCGGGTGATTATGATTATTAATATTTGGCAGGGTGACTTGTTTCGAATATGTACTGCGCTAAAGTTCATAACTGACATACGCAGAGATATATATTTTATGTACTGTTCTTTTTGTGCCTTAGAAAAGAGCCACCTTGCCGATATTGCTAATCATTGCGTTGAGTCGACCCTTGGCATGTAGTGTCTGAATATTGGGTTTGTGTTAATCTTTGTTATGCCAGTGCAAATATGTCAACTGTCAAAGCCTACATGAATGTTATATATTTTGTTTATCTCTGGTTTATGATTATTATGCGTGCGAGTTTGCCGATGGTTGCTCTCACTTTTGTGGTTTTTGGTGTTGCACCCATATATGCGCTAGTTTTACGCCAATATGTACATACTGTGGACAATAAGACGGATTTCTTTCCGATTCAGACCGGCACTGCTTCCAGCCGTGCACCCGTAGTTATTTTCGTCCTCCCTGTGCACCTCTTTAATGTACAGTGTGCCGTTATCCAAAACTTGAAAGCGAGAACGATTGAAGTCGTTCATCTGCAAGTTCTTGTCCCAGTGGATCGTCGGTTTCGGATCCCCGTCGGCCACGCAGTCCAACATTACCGAGAAGCCCTCGATCGCCTCCGTCGGATTGTGGGAGAGTAGCGTGAACTTCGGCGCCACTACGGAAAAATCAACAGATATTAATTGCTCCTTCCACCGACTCCACGACTTACCGACAACATCAATCGTTAACGTAACGTTAATAGTGCCCTGGGTGTTACTCGCGAAGCACGTGTATCTGCCTTTATCTTCGCTTAGGACCCCATTAAAGTGGAGAGTTCCGTTCGTGTCGGCGATGTGCGCGTCGAAACCGTCCCCCTTCCCGTCCTTCTCCCAGCGTATCGTCGGCGGCGGCGTTCCCTGGGCCTTGCAGTGAATTTTCGCCGTGCTCCCCAACTCCAACTTTTTATTTACGGGAGGAGGCGAAAACTTCAGTATCTCTGAAATTTCACGCGTTGCAACCATGGGCGGCGATCGACGTGGAGGAACTCACCGATCACTGAAATTGTCGCGGATTTCGACACGAGCGGCTCGAATCCCGCCGTCGTAATCTCGCAAACGTAGTCGCCACGATCGGACGGTTTCGTGGAATAAATGACAAGGGTGCCGTTTTGCTTGAACGCTCGTATCCGTTGGTGCGAGGTGGTCTCCTCGTCGTAGTCGTGCTTAAGAACTTTCCCGTCTTTCTTCCATTTGACCACGGTGTATTGTTCGGATGCATTGTCGACATCGTGGAGGCAGGTCAACACCGATTTCTTATTTTCTTCAACCGCCATACTGTTAGGGCCCTCTATGATGGATGGTTTTCCTAAAAAAAAGTAGCAAAATGTTAAAACAAGTAAAAAGGTTTTCGCCCTAAAGCGCATTTTCCATGAATGATCAGTACTTCTCAAAAGGCCATAGCTATGTGCGCTGTGATTTTCTTTACTAGAGGCATCTATGGTTAAAATTTCAAATAAATATCTCCATAAACAAAAAAGTTGGCATTTTGCAGTCTGCGCATGCGTGGATTTGTTTTTTAATATGTGCGATATGTTTACTTTTCCTAATGACATTTGTAGTTTTCGATTTTTACTAATGTGATATGTTTTTCTTTACTAGAAACATTTATGGTTAAAATTTGGGACTGACTGCGCATGCGCACATCTAATTTTTGGAATATCAGTTATGTTTGCCTTTAACAGGAGCATCTATGATTAAAATTTCAAAAAGATATCTCGATAAATAACAGTTGATATTAAGCATCCTGCGCATGTGCGCATTAATCTGATGTTTACAATATGCGATACGTTTGCTTACACTAAAAGCAACTTTGGCTACAATTTCAAAGAAATACCTCCATAAATAAGAAAGTTGCCATTGCGCAGTCTGCGCATGCGCACATCTGATTTGTACTATATGCGATATGTTTGCCTTCTCCAGAAATATCTGTGGTTAAAATTTCAACAAAATATATTAATAAATAAGAAAGTGGACATTGCGCAGCCTGCGCAGTGCGCATGCGCACATTAATCTGATGTTTACAATATGCGATACGTTTGCTTACCAGGCTCAGACTCACGATAAAAAACGCATCAAAACAAAAATCGAAATCACAAGAACATCCATTTACAAAAATGGGGTCCGGAGCCAAATGATTCAGGAACAGAATCAGAAACAGCTAGAGAAGAACCACTGTCATAGTACGATCAGACCTAAAACCAGAATTGGAATCACTTCAACAATAAAAATCATAACCAAAATCATGATTTACGTTAAGATCAGGATCAAGGTCCATCTTAGAATGAAAAGTCGACGCTGAGCCAAAGTAATAAAAGGATTCTTTTCGATTCTTGATCCGAATGCGATTCTGATCTTTATCCTGCACTGGACAATGACTTAATCATAACGCTTGTTTTGATCCTAATCCCTATTATAATTCTGATTGACAGTGAGTGTGGTTATGATTCTGATTCGAAATTGGATTCTGATTCTGATTCAAAATTGAATGTGGATTATGATTCTGAAATTTTGGTTATATGTTCTGACTTTAGATTATGGTCTTGAATTAGTGCGCCGATCATGTTTTCTGCTTCTTATTCGGAATCTATTGTGGATTGTGATTCCGATTGTGATACTGATTCAGCGTACTATGTTTGATGGCCCTAATTCCGCCTTTTACCCAGGAACTTATTCCTGATGTAATTTTGACTTTTTGACTCTTTCTTCGAATCTGCATCTTGTTATTGTATTGTCTCTGGCTCATTCCTGGATGTGAATTTGGATCATATTTTGGTTTTGATCGTGACTCTGAGATAATGATTCTGGCAAGGGCATTGGACCTTATTTTGATTCTCAGTATCTTTCTAGGTTTGTAATTTACTCTGACTAGAGATTTGGTCCAGTCTGATGATTCTGGTCCTTGATCTGAATTTTGTTATTATTGGGATTCGGACTATAATATTTGACTTTTCTCTGCCACAACCACCAGAATCACTATCACAGTCGGAGGGTGAAAGGTCATTTCAAAAACCAGAATCAACATCAGTATTAACAGAATCAAATTGTAGATCTACAATAAAGGTCAAGGAGCAGGATTAAGTTCAGGACCACGGTCAAAAACAAGGTCAGAATTAGGGGAAAAGTAGGAGAGGATCTACTGGAATCACAACCGACACCATCAGAACCAGACTAAAACCGCAATATCCACCTGGATTATCGTAATCAGAATCATAAACTTATGTAGGATGTAGTGTCCGACTTATATTCAGTCATATGTTCAGAATCTAGATCTGAATGACAATCAAAGTTATGATCCGGATTAGATTCAAGAGTAGCATCAAAATCATGGTTCGAATCGAAACCATGGTCACAGATCGGGTCACTATGCGGATTAAGTTTACAACCAAGGCAAAAGTCAAATTCCGGGTCAGACTCACGATAAAAAACTGCATCAAAACAAAAATCGAAATCATAATAACATCCATAACAAAAATTAGGTCCGGAGCCATATGATTCAGGAACAGAATCAGAAATAACTAGAGAAGAATCAACAAATCTAGTTCAGAATTACAATCGGAACCACTTTCATAGTACAATCAGACCTAAAACCAGAATCGGAATCACTTTAACAATGAAAAGCATAACTAAAATCATGATTTACGTTAAGATCAGGATCAAAGTCCATCTTAGAATGAAAAGTCAACTCTGAGCCAAAGTAATAAAAACGCTTCCTTTCGATTTTTGATACGTATGCGATTCTGATCTTGATAATGATGATTCTGATTCAAAATTAAATGTGGATTATGATCCTGATATTTTGATTATGATGTTCCGACATTAAATTATGGTCTTGAATCAGTTCGCCGATCATAATGTTTTTCGTCTCTTATTGTGAATCTATTTTGACTTGGGATCATGATTATTATGATTCCGATTGCGATACTGATTCAGGATTCTGTCTGATGGCCCTAATTCTGAATTTATTCCTGATCTAATTTTGACTTTGGCTTTAAGTTTGACCTTTACCTGAGCCTTGGTCCTCATATCAACGCTGATCTTTACGCAAGTTTTGATTCTGATTTTGCTGTTGATATGGATTCGTACGCATGGTATGATTCTGATTTTGTTGTTGATATTAGGTATAAATTTGGCTCTCACACTAAACATGACGATGAATATGATTATGATTCTATAGATGTAAATTTGATTGTGGATTTGAAGTGGATCTAAAGTTGGATCATATTTCGATTTTGATCGTAACTCAGAGATTCTGATTCTGAGAATCTTCAGAATCTAAATCAAAATGACAATCAAAATTATGATTCGGATTAGAATCAAGAGTAGCATCAAAATCATGATTCAAATCGAGACCATATGGTCACAGCTCGGGTCAAAATGGATTAAGTTCAGGGCCAAGGCAAAAGTTAAATTCCTGATGGCCAGACTCACGATAAAAAAAACTGCATCAAAACAAAAATCGAAATCACAATAACATCTATACCAAAAATTAGGCCCGGAGCCGTATGATTCAGGAACAGAATCAGAAACAGCTAGAGAAAAATCAGAATCACTTTAACAATAAAAATCGTAACCAAAACCATGATTTACATTAGTTGTTCTGACAAACATCGAAATCACAATAACATCCATAACAAAAATTAGGTACGGAGCCATATGATTCGGGAACAGAATCAGAAACAGCTAGAGAAGAATCAACAAATCTAGATCAGAATTATAATCCGAACCACTGTCATAGTACAATCAGACCTAAAACCAGAATCGGAATCACTTTAACAATGAAAAGCATAACCAAAATCACGATTTACGTTAAGATCAGGATCAAGGTCCATCTTAGAATGAACAGTCAACGCCGAGTCAACGTAATAAAAACGCTTCTTCCGAATGCGATTCTGATGTTGACAATGATGATGCTTGTGATGATTTTGACTGATCATGATTTTGATTCTGATTCAAAATTGAATGTGGATTATGATCCTGATATTTTGATTATAATTTTCTGACATTAAGATTATGGTAGTGAGTCAGTTCGCCGAACATATGGTTTTCGCCTCTTATTGTGAATCTATTTTGAATTTGGATCATGATTATTGTGATTCCAATTGGGATACTGATTCAGGATTCTATGTCTGATGGCCCTAATTCTGAATTTATTCCTGATCTAATTTTGGCTTTGGCTTTATAATTTTGACATTTACCTGAGCCTTGGTCCTCCATATCAACGTTGATCTTTACGTAAGTTTTGATTCTGATTTTGCTGTTGATATTAGGTATAAATTTGGCTCTCACACTAAACATGACGATGAATATGATTATGATTCTATAGATGTAAATCTGATTGTGGATTTGAGGTGGATCTAAAGTTGGATCATATTTCGATTTTGATCGTAACTCAGAGATTCTGATTCTGAGAATCTTCAGAATCTAAATCAGAATGACAATCAAAATTATGATTCGGATTAGAATCAAGAGTAGCATCAAAATCATGGTTCAAATCGAGACCATATGGTCACAGCTCGGGTCAATATGGATTAAGTTCAGGGCCAAGGAAAAAGTTAAATTCCTGATCAGAATCACAATCATCACCAGGGCCAGACTCACGATAAAAAAACTGCATCAATACAAAAATCGAAATCACAATAACATCTATACCAAAAATTAGGCCCGGAGCCGTATGATTCAGGAACAGAATCAGAAACAGCTAGAGAAGAATCAGAAACACTTTAACAATAAAAATCGTGACCAAAACCATGATTTACATTAGTTGTTCTGATCCTAATCCCTATATTATAATTCTGATTGACAGTGAGTGTGGTTATGATTATGACCGATCGTGATTCTAATTCGAAATTGGATTGTGATTCTGATTCAAAATTGAATGTGGAACCAGAATCTGCCAAATCCATTTGGCGTTTACTGTTCTTATCTTGCTACACCCAGAGCTACACTAAAAGCACGATTCGCAATGCAAAAGCAGCTTTTCTGTTTGAGACTACGCCACACTTGCCACAGTTGGCGGAATATTTACATTCTCTTCAAAATGGGGTTAGCAGATTCCCGATCGCTCTCCAGAATGGACATTTGGCATCTTCAGCATCATACCCAACTGTAGAAGGTATTTTGGGTTGAAAAGAAAATCAGAAGATAGATTTTATTACCCGAGGGACCGTAGAATAATCGCAGCTACGCCATGCTTTTTAGCGCATTTTTAAGAATTAAAAAAAATGTGCTATTGTTTGCGTTTTGTACGTCCGTTCGTCTGTCCGGACCCACTTCTGCCGTTTCGAACTACTTCTAGTCTAGGGAATGGCCATCAAATTTCGCTGACTAAAGGGGGGCCCCCCACGAATTATTTCCTGAGATGCTGTTTTTGAAAGTAAAACGTGCATTAGTGGTGCCAAGTTAACACATGTTCTATCCTTCATGGTATTCTAATGAAAGGTCTCATCGAAATAAATTGGTTTGTACAAGCTATAACTTTCTTGTGCGACTCTTTTTCGAGATCAGTGAGCGACGGGGCCTGAGGGGGGGGTTAAAATTAATTTGATCTCTCATTGTATTAAAGGTCTCAACGAAAGGAACCGTTTCCTACCAACTACTGCCCTTCTTTCTGTCCTCTTATCAAAGTACGTGGTGGAGAGGCCCGGGAGGGGGGGTGGTTGGAGTGGAACTAGTTTTACCCTTCATGGTACTCTAATGAAAGGTCTCAACGAAAGGAATTAATTTCTACCAACCATAGCCCTCCTCCTCACCCTCTTATCGTAATCGGGCATATTCCCTTATACCTCAAGAACGGATTTTCGGATTAATTTTCAATATTAGGCAGTAATTATCTTTGACGGCAACGTATTTGAGCCACGGGAGATTTGTATTACCATTGCTTACTATAAACAAATAAAAAAAAGATAAAATGAAAAATACAAATTCCCTCATAGTCGTAGCCGGTGCTGATGAATTTGGGAGCTTCTTTACTGTATTTCTATTGGAAAATGTAACTTACTCGTAACGACGAGAACGACGGACTTCTCGGTCTTTCCCGCGATGTTCTCCGCAACGCACTTGTACTCCCCAGCGTGGCCAGTTTCGAGCTTTTGTATAATGAGGCGACCATCATCGTCGACCCTTACGCTACCCGTGTCAGAAACCTACAACTTGACGATAGCATCACGCTCGCTAGTTACAAAATAACTTACAGTGTGTCCCGCCGGATTAAGCCAGTACTTCTTGGCGCGCGGCTGACTTTTCGGTTCCAGACAGGTGAGCTGAAAGACGCCCGCCTCGGGAAGGACCACTTTTCCGTCCTCGAAACCCGACGGCTCGAAACTTCTGTCGGTGAACGGATCGATAACTGAAATTCAAGAGTTGATCGGCGGAAAATTGCGCTTATTTGCATACAGGCCAGCTTTAATTCGGCGGTGTAGCTTTGCGGAACCTCCGTGGAGTCGCCCTTGATTCCGACACAGTTGTACATCCCCTGATCCGACTCCTGCACGTGATTTATCTCAAGCGATCCGTTCGTGTGCAGCGTCACTCTGCGGGAAACTCGGCGGTCATTTAAATCTCGACACCGATAATTACCTAGTGTTACTCTCCAGAGGACCGACGTCCTTAAAGTACCACTCCAGGCCATCGGCGTTGTCGTACGAGCAGTCGAACATGACGGCGCCTCCCTTCGTCGCCAATTGATTGCTCGGAACCGTTTTAATTAACGCGGTTTGATCCCCTGTAAATATCTTTCTTAATTTCGCGCGCGCTACAAAAGTTGGCGAATACCTGCGACGGATAAAGCAAAATTCTTAACGCTGTGTTGGATTCCGGCCTCATTACGTGCGATGCATCGGTAGATTCCGTTATCAGAGGGATTTGCGGATTTTATATGAAGCTTCCTCTTTTTTATTTCGAGCCGTTGCGACTTCGTTAATCGATCTGCATTGCTGCGGAAATAGAAAATTAGTCTTGCAACCGAAAGAAGCTTATAGAGAGGTTTTTTCTAGAGCTTCCCCCTACCTACCTATAGCTCTAACGGGGAAAAAAGTTCAATTTACTGAAATTAAATTAAGAGTTGGCGGGCACGTACCGAAACCATTCAACGTGTATATCCCCAGTTGCGTCCAGATGACATCGGAGGATGACCTCTGTTCCGGACGTGATGTACGATGCCGATTCGGGAGAATGAAGTTGCACGGACGCTTCGCCAATCCCTGTGAACAAGATATAAAAAACGTCACAATTTATGGATAGATCATATCTCTCTAATTACGCCTCCGTCTCGTTTCGATTTAATCAAAATAAACAATTGTGGAAATTGAAAGGAGGGTACTTATGCAATTTTTCTTTGAAAGCAATTGCCAAAGGACAATTTACGAAATAATAATAATAATAATAATCACAGTCAAAATCATATAATCAGCACGAATGCAGCACTAGTAACAAGTTCTCAGGAACAAAATCATGAGTGTCATAATCAAGTCACGATCACGAATCAATCAAAATCGTGATCAGCATGACCCAAAATCAATGTTGGCATCAAGCTCAGGATCAAGGTACCAACATCTGAAAATGAATCAGAATATTACGGTTAGGGAAAATGTCATCATCAGAATCACATTCTGATTCAAAACATAAGCAATAATCAGGGTCATCCAACAATACGGTAAGAAACAAAGTGATGTCTAGTATCAGAAGCAAATTACAAAGGTTACGTATTCCTTTTATCTTTACATCTATTGCATCCACATCTAGTAATTATATGATCGTGTTAGATTATTTGCCAAATTAACGGCATTCCAGTCCAGCAAGGGTATTGTCATTTGTAAATTATCATTCGAAATACAAATTGCCCTTTTATAGGTCTACTGATCATACTTTCAATTAAAAGCAAAATTCCATTCTGTTTTCTACGTAAATATGTTGGTTTTCAATTTACAGTATCCTTTTAGTCCTAGTGCTGGGTTTAACTACGAACCCGCAATATGAATTTCTGACCGATTTACGTGTTTTTATTTATATTTAGATACGGTATCTTCTCTTAGGGATGACGTTCACTGCGGGTATGCAGAATTAGACGGTCTAATAAATATTATAGCGATGCGTGGCTGGGATGTATTTGGAAACATCGACACTACATTGTTAATCTATATTTAAATTTATTGCAGCATATTTTCTTTCTTGTGCAGGAATAGATTACTGTTTATTTACAGGATGCTTCATTTGGGGGACGAGTGACGTACGTTAGGTCGTTGATTGTTACATATTGCACTTGGCATTGAGAATTAATTACTTTATACGGTTTTGCCACGACATGTTCCTTTGTTTTGTTGTAATGTGATACTTAACCTTATGCTCCTATTTATTTGAACCGGGTGATTACGATTATTTATATTTGGCAGGGTGACTTGTTTCGAATATGTATACTATGCTATATTTGATACCGATATTTAATCTCGATTTGACGTAGCAGAGGCTGGCTAAAGTTCAGAACTGACATACGCAGAGATATATGTTTTATGTACTGTTCTTTTCCCGGCTTCACTTGCGCAGAGATCTGCTAAAAGCGTACGGCGTGTTCCCGTTGTGCCCTTTGTTTTTTGTATCCATTGGGGTATCCTTCCTGTATGAAATACTCTTCTGAGAGGTCAACTCCTAGCGTTTTCATACAATGCTGACATGTCATGACCAGAGCAACTAAAGATTATTCGGTGTGGGATTTGGACTGGCCATCCAATAACAAAACTTATTATGTAAATTTATTGTAATGTTTTAATGATTGGTTTTTTTTTGTTATGTGTGTCGAATATTAAAGGAATTCCAGAGGTGTCTATGATTCGACATTATAGCAATTTACTTAACAACCATCCTAATATGCATTCATGTCATTACAGACAACTAATTTTGCTATAAAATTTAATATTAATTTGTTGGCTGGTTTTTTCTTGGTCAGTTCCTTTTTTCCCAGCCTTTTGTCATATTTGTACTCGGCGAACTACCATTTTCTAAATTTAATCTTGCAATGCGAATTTTTTCTCCGTTTTTAAAGCATTTACTTGTTTTATTTGCATGCCTTACTTAATCCTCACTCCGACAGGCAACACATATCTTGTAGCGACTCTTAAAACACAACGTAGTAAGTGGTCTTTTGGTGGTGGTGGTGGTATTTTGTTATTCAGATTAGGTAGCTTTTTCTAGACGATCATGTGCCATGGGGTTCAGTTAGTTTGGGAGGGAAAATTTTGAATTTAAATCTTGAGTTGTGCAGTCTCTCTGAGCTGGCCTGGATACACCACAACGTCATCGTGAAATTCAACTGTCATTTGCCACGTGGGTCAGATCTCGGAAAGTAGATTTATTTATTAGGTCAACAATAACCTCATTTTTTTCGTATCTTGTTTCATTTGGTTATAAATCCGGAGGTCGGGTGTTCGAACCTTGGTTGAGGTGAATTTTTCATCTGTGGCGGAGATGGAAATTACCTTAGACCAGTTCCGAGCATTCTACCGGCTACTCCGAATTAGGTTTTCCTGCAGTTTTCCTAATTGGTAAGGTAAATACCGGACTAGTAGATATAGACCTTCTGCAGAGGCACCTCTAAATAGCATTATGCGGGTCACTCTGTAATTGGGCGCATGCCTGTTGAGGGCCCAAAACAAGAGAGGGATAATAAAATAAATAAAAATAAATTTTCAAGGTCAACGTCCCCTTTTTTGTGGCGCCATATTTTATTCTCAAACTGGTCAAAGTCCACTTTCAATTTAATCTGAAGTCAATGACCCTGTTTTTATGGTGTAATGTTCCAAGGTTGCCTCATTTTATCTCCCAAGGTCATTAAAGGTCAATTGCATTCATTTTCAAGGTCATTTTTGTGGTGCCAATTTATTTTCAAGGTTATCAAAGTTCAATAAACAATAATCAGAACTATAGTTTATAGTTTAGAATGAGACCTGGCTCAGTTCAAGGTCGCTCTCCACCTGGTGGCAAAGGTGAAAAGTACGTCAAGGTGAAATTCAACTGTCACATGCCACGCGACTCAGATCTTAGAAAGTAGAGATAAAAGAGAAACTAAAGGGCATTCGTTTTCAAGGCCATTTTTACGGTATCACACTTTGCCCCCAAAGTCATTAAAGATCGATGACCACACTTCATTCTTAAGGTCATCAGTAACCTCATTTTTTTCGTATCTGATTTCATTTTCAAGGTCAACGTCCCGTTTCTTGTGGTGCCATATTTCATTCTCAAACTGATAAAAGTCCCTTTTGAAATTAATCTGAGGTCAATGACCCTGTTTTTATGGTGCAATGTTTCAAGGTTGCCACATGTTATCTCCCAAGGTCGTTAAAGGTCAATTGCATTCATTTTCAAGGTCATTTTTGTGGTGCCAATTTATTTTCAAGGTTATCGAAGTTCAATGACCTTCAATTTTGTGCCGTATTATACATGTACGCAGACGCTCTTATAACCTACTATTGTGTCCTTGCACTCACCTACAGTTTACTTAACGATCAAATGGGGCCATTGACCTGAGACGACCTTAAAAATAAAACTTGACGCCTCAAAAAAAAAAATGGGGGCACCGACCCCTGACGACCTTGAAAACGCAATATAGCACCGCAGGAATGAGATCATAATGAACATAAATCATGGCACTATAAACAAGGTTTTGTGACCTCTGATGAATCTGACAATGAAGGATAAATTGAGGTCATTGAACCTTGAAAATGAAATATAATAGGTACCACAAAAAACGGTACCTTGAAAATAAAATATGATAAAAATGAGGTCATTGAACTTTGATAACTGACAATTAAAACAGAAGAGACAACAAAAATGGGGTCATCCATCTTTAATAACCTTGGAAGTGACATCGATCGGGTCGTTGACATTTGGTAACCTTGAAAGTGAAATATGATCACCCAAAAACGGGAGCCACTGACCTTTGCTGACCTTGCAAACGAATGCCCTTTAGTTTCACCTTGACTTACTTTCCAAGGTCACAGACATGTGAAAGGTGACTTAATCTTCACCTGACCTACTTCCCACGGTCACTACCAGGTGACGAAAGACCTTGAACTGAGCTAGGATCGCTCCTGTAACACTACTATCCGTCATAGTCAAATTTATAACCAGGTTCTGAACGCAAGACAAATCTAAATTTTTGGTCCCTTTTTTCGAAATAAAACTCAGATCACAATTACAAGTCAGTAATCAATTAGGATGCTCATAGCGCAGTATAATACAGTTCAAAATCACAATGATAACCGCATTCAAAATTAGATCCATTGTGACAGTTGGTGCTAGTTAGACTATCATAATCAGAATAAAAATCAAGATAAGAATTGATTTCATTTTCAAGGTTTTCCTTGTAGTGCCATATTTCGTTCTCAAGCTGATCAAAATCCCTTTTCAAATTATATGACCCTGTTTTTATGGTGTAATGTTTCAAGGTTGTCACATTTTATCTCCCAAGGTCATTAAAGGTCAATCGCGCGCGTTTCAAGGTCATTTTTGTGGTGTCAATATATTTTCAAGGTTATAAAGTTCAATGACCTTCAATTTTGTGGTGTATTATAGGCAGACGGTCTTTGTAACCTAATAATGTGTCCTTGCACTCACCTATAGTTCACTTAACAATCAAATGGAGTCATTGATCTGAGACGACCTTAAAGGTAAAATTTGACGCCTAAACAAAAAAAATGGAGGCACTGATCCCTGATGACCTTGAAAACGCAATATGGCACCATCCATTCACAAACCTGATCCAAAATTATATTCAGAATTAGAATAGGATTTAAATGACCCAACATCGAAACACGGCAACATAATCATAATGATCAGAATTGATAATGATATGATATCAATACCCACAATAAGGTCAAGGTCGGAGTTAAGGTTAGGGCTAAGGTCAGAACTATATATCAGTGCCAGAACATTTAGATACATAACCATAATCGTGATCAGAGTGAACCAGAATCAGTATTAGGTGAAGGTGAAGATCAGAATCGACGTCAGAAACAAAATAAAATTAATTAGAATCAGGATCAAGGTCGCGCTCAAGTTCCGAAGGATCAAAAGAAACAAAAGGGTCAATGGTATTAAAGGGATCAAAGGGATGAATTGAATCAAAGATCAAGAAGATCAAAAGGATCCAAGGGATAAAAAAATTAAAAGGGGTCAAAAGAATCGAAGGAAAGAAATCAAATGGCTCGAAGAAATTAAGAAGCTCAAAAGATCCAAAGGACCCGAATGATCAGAGAAATCAAACAGATTAAAATAGCCAAAAGGATAATAAGGGCCAAAGAATCAACAGGGTTAATGGGATTATGGGGATCAAAAGGAGCAAAAGAATCAAAAGGATAAAAATGGTCAAGATGGTCAGGAGCACCAAAAAGGCAAAAAAACGTCAAAAGGAACAAAAGAACCAAAAAAGTCAATAGGGAATTATAAGGATGAAAGAGATCAAATTCATCAATTGGCCAAAAGCACTAAAACAGTTAAAAGGGTCAAAATGATCAAAAGGGCCAAATGGTCAAGATGGTCAGGAGCACCAAAAAGGCAAAAAACGTCAAAAGGAACAAAAGAACCAAAAAAGTCAATAGGGAATTATAAGGATAAAAGAGATCAAATTCATCAATTGGCCAAAAGCACCAAAACAGTTAAAAGGGTCAAAATTATCAAAAGGGCCAAGATGATCAAAGGAACTGATCAAAGGGGATAAAGAATTCAAAAGGAATCGCACAAATATGTCACAATAAGAACAATAAATCTGATCTAGAATCGTGTTCAGTATTAGTCATACAGCAAGAGTTTGAATCACAGTAAAATTAGGATCAAAATCGCGTATTAGAATCATAATCAAAATCAATCTATGTCAATGCCCTCGTCGACATCGACATCAAAATCTGAATAGAGCTCCAAATCATGGCCCTATGGAAACTTAGAATTTAGATCAGGATCAAGATCAAGGAACAAGCTCATTGCGACCTCTGAGTCATTGTTACAATCAAGGAAGAATCGGAATCAGAATCACGTCACAATAAGAATAATGAATCTGATCTTGAATCACGTTCAGTATCAGTCATAGAGCAAGAATTTGCGTCAGTCAAAATTAGGATCAAAATTGAATATCAATCTTGCGTCAATGCCAGTGTCGACATCGAATCAAAATATGGATAAAGCCGAGGGGTAAACCGCTAGCAAAAATTTGTACACCAAATACCTTTTCCTGAAAAAACTCCCTTTAATTCCTTTTAATTCCTTAATTCCTCCTAATTTCCTATTAATACCTTAATTATAGCCAGGAACTCCTCAAAACATTTTTATTTCTTATTAATACCTTAATAATGCTCTCAATTCTCCACAATTTTTTTATTTCCTACCTACATTATTGCTCTGAATTCCCCACAATTCTTACAACAGCTCCATTCTCTATAATTGGGCCTACAAAGCCGCAGGACGGGTGTTCGAACCTGGGCTGAGGTAAGAATTTTTCATTTGTATCAGAGATAGGAATTTCCTTAGATCAGTTTCAAGCATTCTGCCGGCTACTCCGAATTAGGTTTTCTTGCAGTTTCCCTAGTTCGTAAGGTAAATATACAGGAGTAGTATAGAACAACTTTAAAGCATTATGCGGGTCACTCTGTAACTGTGCGCAAGCCTGTTGAGGGCCCGGAACAAGAGAGGGGCAATAAACAAACAAAACAGATAAAAAAATAGACTAATACCTACCTTTATAACTTTACTAAAATTATGTATTGAACTTCTTGATTTCTCCGTACTAACATAAACGTTTTAAAATATAAATTTATTTTTGGTTCATAGTGAAGCGAATGGTGAAGTTTAAAAAATATGAATTCCATAAAAAAATATTAATTTATTCAGTACGTAATGTTATTACCAAAACGAACAAAAAATACTTAATCCAAGACAGAGTAATAAAAAAATTTAAATACAAACAAGCATCTTTAATAAAATCTTATACCAAATATTATACCGGCACGGCACAATTTACAGCTAGTATGCACCGAGGTATGCACTAAACCAGTCACTGACGTAAAACGATGCGTCATTTTAATTCTGATGTATATTAGCGCATGCGCAAACTTATTTATTTCCTCTTTTTCCTTTTAATTCCTTTTAATTCCCCACTTAATACCTCATAATACCTTTAATTTCCTCGGTAATTCTCAAAATACCTATTAATTCCTTTTAATACCTTCGAAATACCCTAATTCCCTCTTAATTCTCCCCAACTTGTACACCATTTCCTCCAGCGGTTTACCCCTCGGATAAAGCTCCAAATTATGGACCTAGAAAAGCTTAGAATTAGGGTTCAGATTAAGAATCAGATCCGGACTGAAAATCACAGTCACACACCGAAAGAGTCACAAATCCTAAGTCAAGGTCAAACTCAAAATGCTTAAACCTAAAATGATGATCAGAATAACGATCAAGGTAAAGATCGGAATCACAATTAAAACTACATCATAACCATAGTCGGCGAGTGAAACAAAATCGAAAAAAGAACTAGAATCAGGAACGTGTCTGAGTTAGTTATATGCAGATTCATCAGGACCACCAGCCTCAAAATCTGCTTCGTCAAAGATAAGTATGAAAAATCAAGGAGAGCTCAGGATCATATGCCTCGGATGAAGGTTAGAACGAACAATGGTCGGAATCAAGAAGAGAATCAGAGTCATAGCCGTCGGCAGAATTATAATCCAATCCACAGCCGTATTAAGAGTCAATCGTAATCAATTCAGCATCAGAATTGTAATCAGAAATGGCGTCAAGAATTAGTTAAGTATATCCAGAGTAACAACCAAAATCAGGAATCATGGTTCAAGGGTCAATGCAAAAATCAAATTCTGAATCAGATCCACGGCCGCACTCACAGCGAAAATCGTTAAGTCGAGGCCAATGCTAAAAGCAAGAACATCAAAATATGATTAAAAACAAGATTGAGGAACAAAATCACAGACCATCACAATCAAGATCGAACTCGAGGGGAGAATCACAGCATCCAGATTCGAATGCCAATTGGCACAGAACCATTGTAACAAGGAGAACCACAAGCTAAAGTCAGATTCAATATTGAGTTTCGGATCGGAATCAGACAAATTTTCAATTATTCACCACCTTTCGAGAGGAAACATATAGCCCAGAACCAAATTTTGTCAATTTTTTTAAAAATTAAATAGACACAGATGCCAGACAGATGCGTCATGCGACTCAATGCGCACACCCCCTTTTACTTTATATAAATAAAAAGGCCATTCGTTTTTATAAGCCGATCTTAAAAGCTGAAAGGCCACTGCCTATTGGAGGGATGCGATCCTCTCTACGGAATCGACGTGAAATTTCGTCGACTTATTTAGTCTGGCCCGTTCGAAAGGTAAACTCTCCGAAAGTTGGTTGTACAAACAGAGGTAAAGAAAAGATCGTTTAGGCCGTCAAAGGGTTGCCGACTGGGGGTTGTAAATGACTAAAATGGAACTTAGCGTCGATGATATGTTTACAGAAACGTTAGGAGAGACGCTAAAAGTTTACGTTAAAGGGTATACCTACGTGTTAACGACGAGGCGATAAAAGAATGGGAAGCCTTCACTTTCAAGTTTGTTATGGTTATCGTTCTTATTTTCAGCTTTTATGACACCCGGTGTTTGTTTATGTTTGTTTTGTATTCGTTTTTTAACGCCGCGCCGTGCACTCGAAGCGATTTTTCAATTTCGAACGGCTTCCTCGAGTGCGATTAAATCTTTTCAAGTGGTATCCCCGGCTGTCGGTCAAATCAATGGGGGTTGATTTGGACGAGTGGTTTACATAGAGTAATGCTTTTAATGCCGGTCTAGGTCGTACTTTCGAGGGGCGAGGACGTGCGATTTTAATTCGGTCTATAGCAATTTACTGATTAATTTGATTGATTTGGAAAGGCAATCGATGTCAATTTGATTTAGTTGCGTGTCTCTACATAATTGAGACGTTCGGTTAGATTCATCTAACCCTTTTATTTTGGGGAAAAGCTTTTCGAACAGGTAGGTAATTGAAAGCACCCCAACGGTGCAGATCCTTAGTGCTTTTACAACCAGTATCCGCAGGAGTGACGGTTTACAAGAAATTACACCCTTGCCCAACCTCAAATTTTATTTTTAAACATTTTTATTAATTTTTAGCGCATTTCCACAAAAATAAAAAAACATGCGCTATTGTGGCCACTTTGTCCGTCCGTCCGTCCGTCCGCTCGTTCGTTGAGACGCTACTAGTTCTTTATCGTAAGAGCTATTGTTCTACTTTTTTTGCTATTTGGTTCGTTATGGTGTCGAGGCTTGCACCAAGGAAGGAATTTTTTTTGCGTTTATTACTAAAAAATTATCAAAGTCCTCGTGTGAGATCGAAGGGACTTCAGCGCATTTTTGTGTGCAGATCAGTATTTTAATAGCCAGTGTTGACTCCACCATCAATAAAAGATCTTGTCGAAGGCTGCCACATTCCCTTTGACGGTACCCACTTCCGACGCCCCGTTCACCCGCAATTCGGGATTTTAGATTTGACTCCACCATCAGGGGGATCGTTTCGGGGGCTACCACATTCCCTTTGTTGGTACCCGGACTTCCGATGCCCCGTTCACCCCAAATTCGGGTTTGAAGTGAAAACACTTCACCACCAGTTAGATCTTGTCGGAGGCTACCACATTTCCTTTTTCGGTGCATGCTTATAATATTACACCCACATTTTGGTGGATTTCGCCAAAAACCTTCCATAAGATAAGTAGTACTTAATTTTTAGGCACTTCTCATTGCTCGAGCTTCTATTGGCGACACGAGAAAGAGAGACCGATGCGAGATTTACAAAACGTTAAAACGCGTGACAAAATTCGCAACGGAACGTAAAAGGCGCCCGAATTTGACTACCTCTCGAAGACGCGCGCGCGCCTTGCAAATGGTCGTTAATTTCGCCCCTAGGACAAAAAACAAAATTCCGCCACGTAGGAGTTTTGCGCGTTTACATCTTTCCGACGACACCATTTTGATAAAAATCGAACCAAAACTGTAGTAGAAGATAGGAAAAAACTGAAAAACCTTCACGTCAGTAAACTACGCTCGAGGATGACGCCCAGATGTCGCCAACCCCACATAATGTAGCCCTGTCCCTAAGGTTGACAAATTACACGGCCTTGTAGATACACGTACACCCGTTGCCTTTCTACAAAAGTTTTTCTATGCGCCCACATTTTCTGCCAGCCAGCCAGCCAGCCAGCTAGCCAAAGTGAGATTTAAAGCTACTTTTTACAATTAAATTTGCAAAAATGCGCTAAAAAGTTATTGCAAAACAAGTACAACAATTGTGCACAACCCTTGTGCAGGTAATAAGGCGCATCTTTTTTAAACACTCCTACGAAATTTCGTCCATAAATAAGAAAGTTGGCACTGCACAACCTACACAAAACAAAATTTGGAAAATGACGCTACATTTGCTTTTATTCCAAGTGGCTATGTATCAAATTTTATTTAAATGCCCAATGGTTATATTTCTGCCAAACGTCACAATCGCCCTTTGTAGGTACTTTCCTTTGACAATTCACTCTTAAGATATAAGGAATTATAACCAATCACGACAAGGAACCGAGGAGGAAGACTATGAGATTAATTCCTTTCGTCGAGACCTTTCATTATAGTACCATGAAGGATAAAACTAGTTCCACCCCACCCCTCCCCCCCCTTCCCCCCTCCCCGTACTTTGATAAGAGGACAGAAAGAAGGACAGTAATTTGTTGAAAACGGTTCCTTTCGTTGAGACCTTTAATTAGCATACAATGAGAGATCAAATTAATTTTTAACCCCCTCTCCCCTCCCCTCCTCACTCACTGATGCCGAAAAAGAGCCGCACGGGAAAGTTATAATTTGTACAAACCAATTTATTTCGATTAGAATACCATGAAGGGTAGAACATGTGTTTACCCCCCCCACCCCATTTTTAAAGTTTAACTTAGCACCACTAAAGGCATGCGTATGCAAAATCTGAGACCAATTGGTTGTCGTATGTAAAAATTATGCACGTTTTACTTTCAAAAACAGCATCTCAGGAAATAATTCGTGAGAGGGGGGGGGGGGGCTTTTAGACAGCGAAATTTGATGACCGTCTGGCACACCTTCAAGGTATAGGCTACCTACTGCAAATAGCACATTTTTTTTTATTGTTAAAAAATGCGCTAAAAACCAAAAAAGCGTTTTTTACATGTTCCATAATTACACTTTTGCCGCTTATTAACGATCCTAGAGATCGTTTATAATTTTGTATTGCTGTCTGTCGTCGGTCTGTTGGTCTATCCGTCTGTTCCTTTGTTTGCCTGTTCATCTATCTGGCCGTGTGAACGATAACTTTTTTTAGAAATGTCCGATCGCTTTTACATCTCCGTTAGTTATGAACTGAATTGCATGAAATTCAATATGGGCATAATGCCAAAAGTTGAGTCGAACCGATTCAAAATTCACAGTGCCCTTTTCGCATCTCGACCATTTATAAACCGAATTGCAAACTTTTTTATTTATAAAAGTATTTCAATGAAATTTGATACATAGGCACTTGGAATAAAGAAAAATCAAACGCCAGTTTCAAAATTTGGTTTTGCGCATGCGCAGTGCCAACTTTTTTATTTATGAAAGCATTTAAATGAAATTTGATACATAGGCGCTTGGAACAAAGGAAAATCTAACGAATTTAGGTTTGCGCATGCGCAGTTCCAACTTCCTTATTTAGAAGAGCATTGAAATGAAATTCTGAAACTGAAATTGAAGTAGCAGGTCAGAGTGGAAATGCGCTTTATGTAATCGTTTTTAACTTGTTTTATCGAGCTATGAAATTAAACTCGAAAATTCTTACAAGTTCTGAAGAAATGGTACGGGGATTACCATCCGATTAGAAATTAATTAATATCTGTCTGTCTCTCTATCAATTATTATCTATTTTATCATTATACATTTTCCATTATCTAAAGTAACAGGCTTCTGGATCAGTAGTTCGATGTGCATTTTACGGTTATGTGTAGAACTTTTCCTGTACCTAGTCAACTTATGTCATCTGTCTTTTAAAGACAGCACTAGATAAAATTTAACTTCAAAATGTTGCCGTCACAGATGTCACCGCTCCGCTACCTGTATTGGCATGTAACAAAGATGGGAGCGGGGGGGGGGGGGGGGGGCTCCTAATGGAACTCTGAGATTGACGAAGGGCAGTAAGCGAACCAAATCCAAGTCATGGTGGAACAGCTAGCGCCGAGGACTGCATGGCCAAAGGAGAGCTTGGTCGTTTGTCAGCGAACTCTGAATACTGGGCACGTTCCAGTTTCAATTGCCCACCCCACATATAAAGCGGTTCCAAGAATTAATAGCTGCTGAACACAACCCAGGCTAGGGTTGTCAAACAAGTCAACCAAGAGTGCTTCCGCACCTCCAAAGAAAACCTTCCGGGGTGCCTTACAGGGCATCAAAGTGGGGACCCCACATTTGAATACCATCCCCGATGAGAAGTAGGAATTATTAAAAGTCAACATCATCGAAGCGATAGGAGAGACAAAGGCCCGTTTTTACGAATCAGTTGCCAAGTTGCTCTCCTGTATGGGCATGGCGACGGTCCAATGGTTGAGAAACCACGTTGCAATCACTAAACCGTGGGAGGGAGCTCAACTTAGACTTCGGGAGGAAAAGGATCTTCCAAAGCCTCACGTGTTCATGGCTCACTTTCAGAGAGTGGCGTAAGAGTTGACCGACCACATTTTAAAATGGTTACAACTAAAATGCAGGCATCATCGTGATGCCCTGAAAAGAAATCCATCGCAACCGCAGTAATGGTCTGCACAGTCGAGCATACGTTGGTCAGTTACCTAGACAAGCATCAGATTTCTGCAGGGACTCTGATTTACGAAAAGGGCAACAATTAACCCATGGCAGCGAAACTAACAGCCTTTCCTCTTTCAGAGTTCATAGCAAAAGATCTAGTGGCTATGGTGATGGAAGCGCCAATGAGCACCGGTGTTACCCAAATAGTGTGAGCTAACACTTGTAACAAAGGAACAGACAAGTATAAATTGTGCACAACTCTTGTGCAGATAAAGCGCATTTTTTAACCGAAATAGCTTTTGTTTTGACATCACCAATGGAAATATTTCTTGCAGGCGTCTCAATCGCCCTTTGTGAGTACTTACTTTGATAAGAGGACAGAAAGAAGGGCAGTAGTTGGTAGAAAACGGTTCCTTATTTCGTTGAGATCTTTAATTAGAATACAATGAGAGATAACATTATTTTTTTAATTTTAACCCCCCCCCCCCCTCTCAGGCCCGGTCGCTCACTGATCTCGAAAAAGACTCGCACGGGAAAGTTATAGTTTGTACATACCAATTCATTTCGATGAGACCTTTCATTAGAATACCATGAAGGGTAGAGCATGTGTTAACCCCCCCCCCCCCACTATTTTCTAACGTTTAACTTGGCACCACTTAAGGCATGCGTATGCAAAATCTGAGACCAATTGGTCGTATGTAAAAGTTATGCACGTTTTACTTTCAAAAACAGCATCTCAGGAAATAATTCGTGGGGGGGGGCCTTTTAGACAGCGAAATTTGATGGCCATCTGGCACCCCTTCAAGGGTTAGGCTACCTACTGCAAAAAATTCCAGAACTCTAGGACCATTCCACCAGAAGTAGTTCAAAACGGCAGAAGTGGGTCCGGACAGACGGACTGACGGACGGACAAAACGCAAACAATAGCACATTTTTTTAATCCTTAAAAAATTCGCTAAAAATCGCTGGAATCGGTGTTTTTCTTGAAGTTATATATGGTACGGCCCTCCCTTAAAAAGAGTCCCTCTCCAAGAAAAATTGAAAACTGGATCGCTTTTGGGGTGATGCTGTATAATCCTTTTGTGACAGAATATTGTCCTCTCCTCAGACGTGAAGAAGCACATGAAATACCTCAAACAAGTGTTTACGCGACTCGAACAATTTAAATTTCGAGTCCAGAGGCACTTCGTGTACCGCCAAGTAAAATACCTTGGACATCTCATTACCCTACAAGGAATATCCGTCGCCCCCACGAAAACCCAGGCCATCAACGATATGGCCGCACCAAGAAATACCAAACAATTAATGACCTTTCTACCAACAGGCTACTGGTACCGGAGGTTTGTCCCAGGATTCGCTGCACTAGCAAAACCTCTGACTACCTGGCAATTAACGCTAGCCCAACAATATGCATACCACCAGCTAGGGAAGCTACTTACCACAGCTCCCATACTGCTGCAAGCCTACCCTCACCGGACATTACGCTGCACAGTAAATACGCCCTAGGAGCTGCCTTAGCCCAGAGAGTAGAAACCAACCTCCAACCCCTGGAATACCCCAGTCATATTTTGATACCCGCCGAACGGAATTATTCAACGACGGAATTTTTTAGTTTAGTTCAGTAATACATACACTTAACCTGGAAGGTTAATTATTGATAATGGAACCCACACATATTGTTTCATTGAATTGAAATATGATACGCCTTCTTGACTCTTCGAGAACGTGCCGTAATTTTTTTCTAGAAACCCTCCGTTTGCTGTATAATCAAATTGGAATGCGTTTAATGGCAGTTCCAATATCGATACCGAAGTGATTATTAGTGAGGTTCGCGCGCGTATGTTATATACTTACCTGTTTGTGTACCGGACTGTTATAAATTCAATAGATCGCGTAATTAAATTTAATAATACGTCACAAATAACTGCACTAAGAAGGGTATTTGAGTTTTTCCATTGCCAAAAGTTTTATATGCGATACTTTTTTATCTCCTTCATTCAGAAATAATGAGTTTGAGCTGCACGACGCGAAAACGGGGGGCGTCGGTTTTATGAAGGTGCAAAGAATGACAATTTGATGAACCTTCGTCGGTGACGAAGTTATCTACACTTTCGAATTTCTACCGGTGCCCTTAACAAACTTTTCAGCATCAGACGAGATTGTATCAAAATTCTGAACATGACAATCGGGATTGAACCGAACCCGCGTACACTCCCGCCAGAAGCGGAGACGCGTGGTCGGCGTATATGCACGCGAAGGAAGCACGTGCCGCGTTTTCGCCGATTTGGGAGTGTACACGTGCGCGTTTCCATGGCGACGGGTCGATGTTTTAGCCATAAAGTTTTATGGGCGCTTTGCAGACGCATGCACCACCGGCGTCGCGGCGACCCGCTACTGTGATTCAACGTCCGACAAGAACGAGCGTGGGCCAGCGCCGTTAAGTCTGCCGAATGGATCGTAAAAAACAGTGGCGCTGCATATTTATTAGAAATCGAATTTGTGTACACCGTCACGGATGAACATTTCCCCACGAAATTAATGCGCCATTTATTGTTTTTTGTAGTAAACGCAACAATCGTGTAAAGTTTATGGTTGGAAGGCAACATCCAGTTAAATGTCAAAAGTCTATCGCATTTCGGCTCCGTTCTGATCAAAGGACAGTTGTTATTATTACTACTAATTGAAGCTATGATAACATTGTTTTTTTGTTGCTTAAGAGAGTAGTGCACTTTGAAGGCTTTTCAGATGCACTTAGATTTTAAAAGGAAACAAACACGTTACGTTGGCTCTACTACGAAGATAAACAGGTTTTGGAAAAATGGAGCTTTGGTTCAGCCATAAATTCCTAACTAAACAAATTCAAAAAAAATCTAAAAATTTAAAAACAAGTATAAATTGTGCACAACTCTTGTGCAGATAAAGCGTAACCGAAAGAGCTTTTGTTTTGACATCACCAATGGATATATTTCTTGCAGACGTCTCAATCGCCCTTTGTGAGTACGCTCTTCCGTTCTTGAGGTATAAGGGAATGTACCCGATCACGATAAGAAGTCGAGGAGGAGGGCTATGGTTGGTAGAAATTAATTCCTTTCGTTGAGACCTTTCATTAGACTACCATGAAGGATAAAAGTAGTTCCGCCCCCCCCCCCCCTTCCCTCAACACAAACAAATGTTGTTAAATGTTATGGTATTCTATTGAAAGGTCTCATCCAAATAAATTGGTTTGTACAAACTATTACTTTCCCGTGCGACTCTTTTTCGAGATCAGTGAGCGACGGGGCCTGGGGGGGGGGGGTTAAAATTTAATTTTTCCTCTCATTCTATTCTAATTAAAGGTCTCAACGAAGGGAATCGTTTTCTACCAACTACTGCCCTTCTTTCTGTCTTCTTTATCAAAGTACGGGGTGGAAGAGGAAGAGGGGGGGATGGAACTAGTTTAATCCTTCATGGTACTCTAATGAGAGGTTTCAACGAAAGGAATTAATTTCTACCAACCATAGCCCTCCTCGAGGCCCTCCTCCTCGACCTCTTATCGTGATCGGGTTTCTTCCCATATACCTCAAGAACGGATTGTCGGAAGAGAGTACTCACAAAGGGCGATTGAGACGTCTGCAACAAATATATTAATTGGTGATGTCCAAACAAAAGCTATTTCGGTTTTAAAAAAATGTGCTTTATCTGCACAACAGTTGTGCACAATTTATACTTATATTCTTAAAAAAAGCGCTAAAAATAAATAAGCCAATAGGTGTTTCCAAATATATAATATAGACAATTCGAGAATGAAAAAGTCAAAAAATTGCAGAAATGTTTAAAATGTTAAAACATTTCTGGAAAACTGTACAGGGTGATTCAGAAATAGAGGCTGAGAATCTTGCATGCTGCCATTTCCGAAAATGTTCAGTTGAATTTCATAATTTCGTTTTCTGTCAGTTATCTTATCCCTAGAACATAAATTTTTAGTCGGGCCCCACCGTAATACTTTCACCAATAAAACGATCAACCTTCAGGGACGCAACTCCGGAGAAGGGAGGGGGGCTCGTCTTTTAAAAGGTTCTTACAGCAGTCCCCACTCCTCCTTAAGGGGTTGACAAAAGTATTCCACTGATTTAGACGTTCTCGTTCTCACCCCCTCCTCCAGCCGCGGGGCTCATACCGTCGAGCCATCTTTTTGCTACATGTTTAAAAAATCATATTCCATACTCCTAGAAGTACCTTCTTCCATAAAGCGTTCGACCTTCAGGAACCTCATGATCTTTGGCAAAAATCATCAGATCCTCTTTTCCTAAGATGTACTGCAGAGAGCGTACACCGGAGAGTCTGGAGGGTTTTGAAGGAAGATTCTGTGACCACTTCTCGAAAATTATATTAAAAGCAAAAAGGGGCTGGATAATTCTTTCCAGCTTCCCCTCTAAGTCCGAAAATGTGGTTTTGCTTGTTTCTGAAAGTGTTCCGACAGCAGCCCCCACTCCTCACCAAGTGGATGACAAAATTCTGCTTTAAACCACCCCGTCCTTATCCCCCCTCACCCTAACCGCGGAACCAAAGCGCTTTCTTTTATTTTCCATATTTACTTCCACGTGGCCCACTTTTTTCCAATTTTTTCAAAAATCGATCTTCAGGTATCGTCTACACCCTATTTCCTAATCGTATACTCAGATCCTCTTTTCGTAAGCAGTACTGCAAAGAACCTAGCACCGGGTGGTCTGAGGGATACTGAATACCCGCCAGCAAAGAAAGATTCAGTTTTCTCCCCATAAGCCCCATCCTATTGCTATGGTAGTTTTCTGGAAATAGAATTGTCCTATAATATGCTAGGGGGTATAAATACCCCTCCACCTGAACTGTCATATATGCATATCCCCAGACCCCCCAGTTAAATTTTCTTCCATAAAACGTTCAACCCTCACAGATCTCATCATTATTATTCTGAAAAAAATGTCGATCCTCTCTTTCTCAGAAGTACTGCAGAGAATGTAGCACGGGGAGGGGGGGGAGGGGGGTCTGACAGTTGATAACTGTTTCCCCATAAGCCTCATGGTCTTGTCATGGCTGCTTTCTGAGTATGGCAATAGAAACAGTGGTATAATATGGCGGAGAGTATTGTCTGGGGGGGGGGGGGGTCCCATACCGTACCATACCCATTCAATGAAGGGGGTATTTTAACCTTCAGGAATCTCATGATTATTTTAGGGAAAAAAGATCATCATATCCTCATTTTCCAAGGTACACTGCAGAAAACGCAACGTCGGGGGTTCTGGAGGGTATGGAATACTTTCCAGTAAAGGCGTATTCAAAGCAAAGAAGGACCGGCCGGGGGGGGGGGTTCTTAACCCATCCCCCTGTCCCTTTCTCGCATCAAATGTAACCTTCAGGAATCTCATGATTATTTTTAAGTAAAAATCTTCAGATCCTCCCTTTCGAAGAAGTTCTGCACAGAATGTAGCACTGGGGGGGGGGGGGGTCTAGAATGCCCCCTAGCAAAGAATGATTGAATGTCAATTTCCCGAAAATTATATTAAAAGCAAAGAAGTAGGTACTCGGTCACTCTTTCAGCACAAGTCTCATCCCTTTACAATGGCAGTTTCCTCGTAACGCCAACAATACTTGCACAAAGTACTCTGGGCGTTATTTGGCGTGGAGAGAGGGGGGGGTTGTTCTATGCCACACAGAAACACTTTCTTCCGTAAAACGTAAACGTAAGAATCATCGGATCCGCCCTTCCTAAGAACTAACACAGAGGACGTAGCACCGAGGGGGAGTGGAGGGTACGAAATACTCCCCAGCAAAGGGAAGATTCAATTGCCGTTTTCCTGAAAATTATAATAAGAGCATAGAAGGACGCGATAACTTTTTTCCCAGAAGCCTCATTCATTTACATTTACTAGAACTGTCAAAATGCTGGACTGGGGGGGGGGGGGGGTCCATACCTTCCACCAAATGTTAAACCTGCAGGAATTTCATTATTATTCTTGGGCAAAAATCATCAGGTCAGGAATATCCACCAGAAGAGGGAAATTCAATGGCGATTTCCCGAAAATTATATTAAAAGCAAGGAAGTGCTCTATGACTCTTTCCCCATAAGCATCATCCCTTTGTCATGGCAGTTTTCTCGGAACTGTCGTATAATCCGCTGGGGGATATTGGATGGGGGGTATTCCATGCTCTTTCTAAATTTTTCAATTTTTTTCATTTTTTTTAATTTCGAAATTTACTAAATCTAAGTATAGAATTTTTGGATATTTCACTTTTATGAGTTTTTTTTAATTTCCAAAATTAGTAGTTTCATTTATCGATATTTCATACAATCACAAAATCCCAATCTGAGGTAATGACTTACATTTCTGGACAACTTTTTTTAAAATTTTCGAATTATGAATTTCTCTGAATTAGAATTTTGCAAATTTAGCAGCTGCTTGGTCTGCGAAATCACCTCTGATGTGTCTGAAGTCCTTTATACAAAGTTTCTTTTAAGTCTATCGTATAGGTACCTAAATATACCATTTTTCCTCCTCAACGAAAATAATTTTTTGCGGACATAAAAGAATGTAGGTATCTAATATTCGATATTTTTTTAATATAATCTTAAATAAAATACTCACAAATATAAATTTATATAATTTATATTTGTGAGTATTTGTATTTTTTGAAATTCTTTAATTTCTTTTATCCTTCGAGCAACCGCAATCCAGAATAATAACGTACATTTCTAGAATTTCTTTTAACTGAAGTAATTTTTTTAATTTTTTGAGTTTTTGAATTTTATGAATTTTCCAAATATCTCTTAATTACAAATTTTGCATATTTGGCTGATTCTTACTCCCTGAAAACACGTTTAAATCTTTATGAACTCTTTTTAAAAAAAATGTTTTAATCTCTATCTGCCTCTTCGAAAAAAACAATGTTTGTGCGTATTAATTAATGTATCTAATTTTCAAAATGTTGTGATTTTACATTTTTTTTAATATTCTTAAATGAATTGATCCGGAATTGTTTTCTCTTTCAATTTCTTCTAATTTTTTTTAAATTTTCTTAAAACTTTTTTTTGTAAATTTCTTTGCATTTTTGAAATTTATCGAATTTTCGGATATTTCACATTTGTTAGTTTTTTATTATTATTTTGTTCAATCACAGAATCATAATCCAAGCTAGAGAAATAAATTATATGGCACCACCCCCTCCTTGATACACGAAAAATTCGAGGGTACGCCTTTAATTAATTCATTTCAAAAAATCTTACGCTTGTAGGACAATTCTGCTAAAAGCAGTTAAAAATCGTAAAGATGGGACTTTTTTTTAGAGTTTTTGACATTTCCAAATTTTTCAAAACTTTAAAGTTGAAATTGCAAATTTATCTCGAATTTCTCTGAATTTGACATTCAGTGACCATTTCGAATTCTGTTTGTGTATAGGGTGAGTCAACGATTGTGCGGAGTAACTTAATGCCTTAAAGATAAGATTTTTCGATAGAGTGCTTTTGTATTATGATATGGTTGAATATTCTCCACATTTTAAAAATATTTGGATATACAGGGTGCGCCCACAAAGTAGGGCGCGTCTTTTTTATTATATGGTTAATATCCGAAAAGCTAGTAGTTTTAAAGATAATTCGATTTTTAAGAAAAATTGGGCATTTGCAAGCGTCAGTACATTGTCAAAATTAATACCTACTTAAATTTTGATTCCAGGTTATATCTTTTATGCTGGGTTAAGTAAAAGTCAAATAAATACATATACTATGAAACATTAAAAATATAGCTTACAGGGTGGCCACCTCACTATTACGTAAATTACATATACATATACAACTTATTTAAGATTAGAATATCAAAACCAGGAAAACCAAGATGTTTCGAAAACTATCAGAGATAGGTGTCGGACTATCAAAAGTTGAAGGTTTTTGGAAGAGCTAAAAGATGACAGAAAAATATACAGGGTGTTCCATTTAAAACCTGGTATCAAAATTTAAGTAATAATTTTGACAATATACTGACGCTTGCAAATGCCCATTTTTTCTTAAAAATCGAATAATCTTTAAACAAGTATCAATTGTGCACAACTTTTGTGCAGATAAAGCGCATTTTTTTAACCGAAATAGCTTTTGTTTTGACATCACCAATGGATATATTTCTTCCACACGTCTCAATCGCCCTTTGTGAGTACCTTTCTTCCGACAATCCGTTCTTGAGGTATAAGGGAATATACCAGATCACGATAAGAGGTCGAGGGCTATGGTTGGTATAAATTAATATTCCTTTCGTCGAGACCTTTCATTAGAGTACCATGAAGGATAAAACTAGTTCCACTACCCCCCTCCCCCTCCACCCCGTACTTTGATAAAAGGACAGAAAGAAAGGCAGTAGAGGGTAGAAAACGGTTCTTTTTCGTTGAGACCTTTTAGGCAGCGAAATTTGATGGCCGTCTGGCACACCTTCAAGGTATAGGCTACCTACTGCAAAAATTCCAGGACTCTAGGACCATTCCCCTAGAAGTAGTTCAAAACAGTAGAAGTGGGTCCGGACGGACGGACAAAACGCAAACAATAGCACATTTTTTTAATTATTAAAAAATGCGCTAAACATGTACCATTTTGGCGCCTGCCTTTTGTGGGCGCACCCTGTATAATTCCAAATATTTTTAAAATGTGGAGAATATTCAACCATATCATAATACAAAAGCACTCAATCGAAAAATCTTATCTTCAAGGCATTAAGTTACTCCGCACAATCGTTGACTCACCCTGTACAAGTGTACACCTTATACAGGATAATTCACAAAAACCTTCCCTTAGGCGTAACCAAGGAATCATTTATGAAATCAATTCCAAATGTGCGTTACTAAAAATGTTATTGGTTTTAGGTTCAAGGAAAACGGTCGAATGGATAACTATGAACCAGGCTCAACGCCGACGTGTAATCATCATAGATCCAGAAGGGTGTCTTAAAAGCGACAAAGGTGAGCGTGCCTTAAATGTTAATGACCTAATAATGTACAAATTTTCACCTACGCAACTCAACAAAAATGCCGCAGGCGTGTGTCAATAATTCAAAATACAACAGCGAAATTTGAAAGGAGCGACGGAATTTCCACTGACGTTACGGGATTATCTCAACCCGAGAGCCTCTCCATGAATACTAAACCCAAAAACTCATTACTCCCAACGCATAAGAGCGAAGATTTTCCTTATGCAAAAAGAAAAAGAAAAAATAATAAATAACCCACTTCTTTGCGAAAGAACATAACGTCAAAGCGACAGCATAATTCCCTTTGCCCGCAGAAGACATCTCAAAGGTCCACTAGGATTTCTCCAAGGAATTTAAGCTTCTATCCTAAACTGAATATAAAAAATATATCAAACTAAAGCGATCGCCTCTCCTACCCTTAACCTTTCCAAACTCTCCCGCTTCCCTAGATCGCATAAAATCGAAATTATATATTTGCCATTTTGACATTAACTCGTATTATATATTCGAAAGGGAGATGAACAGAAAAAAAAACTACCCGATATGAATTTAAAGCAGGGCAAAACTTTTAAAAATAGTCGAAAGGCGTGTTCCGCCAAAATGTTTGGATAAAAATAAGTTGGCGAAATTATTTTGACGAGTCGAGGGCGGACGAGAACAAAATGAAAATCGATTGGCGCGCATTATTTTTTTTGCGTTTGAGGTGATTGAATGTGTCGCGCGGCTGAGCCCCACGTTGGGCGCCAGTTTATTACGGAATTTGCTTAGTATCTAATTGATCCGGCTATTCACTTCGAAAATTGTGGTGTTCGTTGAGTATTGCGGTCACGAAGGCGCGAAGACGAGTACTTCGTGTACGAGCTTTCTCTGACAGGTAAAGAAGGAGTCACGTCACTGCAAATGGAGATGAATCTCCTTTTTTATCATAAGCTTTCTGCCTTTTGGGGCAATAGTCGGTGTCATTAAATTATACCCGATTTTCAGCGAGCAAAATATCATTGATTAAAATACAAACGAGCGATAAAAAAGATAATTGATAGATTAATTAGAAATTGATGGATGACTCCGGTACAATTTTCTCAGAAGTTTAAAGTTTTATTTTTAGGAATATATTTGAAAATACGTTTCAGAACTTGTAAAAATTTTCGAGTTTAATTTTACTTCTGCATTCGGAATCTTATTTTTACCTCAATTCCAATTCATCATCTGTAAAATTTCATCCAAATCGAATGAATACATCAGAATTCCAAAAGGGCTTTTCTGCGCTCGGAGGTCCATTCCCAAAATCACCTCATCGACCATGATGTCTGCTACTAATACTTGATGTGTACAATCTCCAAGATTTCCAGATAGAGAGAAGGTCAAAGGCTCTAATATTTGATAATCTTACAGTCCTACAATTTTTAGCGCATTTTTTAAGAAAAAAATGTGCCATTGTTTGCGTTTTGTCCGTCCGTCTGTTCGGACCCACTTATGCCTTTTTGAACTACTTCTAGGGGAATGGTCCTAGAGTCCTGGAATTTTTTACAGTAGGTAGCCTATACCTTGAAGGTGTGCCAAACGGCCATCAACTTTCGCTGTCTAAAAGGCCCCTCCCCCACGAATTATTTTCTGAGAACTTTTACATACGACAACCAATTGGTCTCAGATTTTGCATACGCATGCCTTTAGTGGTGCCAAGTTAAATTTTAGAAAATGGGGGAGGGGGAACACATGTTCTACCCTTCATGGTATTCTAATGAAAGGTATCATCGAAATAAATTGGTTTGTACCGAACTATAACTTTCTCGTGCGACTCTTTTTCGATGCGACGGGGCTTGAGGGGGAGGGGGATAATTTGATCTCTTATTGTATTCTAATTAAAGGTCTCAACGAAAGGAATTAATTTCTATCGACCATAGCCCTCCTCCTCGACCTCTTATCGTGATCGGGTATGTTCCCTTATACCTCAAGAACGGATTGTCGGAAAAGGGTACTCACAAAGGGCGATTGAGATGTCTGCAAGAAATATATCCATTGGTGATGTCAAAACAAAAGCGATTTCGGTTTAAAAAAATGCGCTTTATCTGCACAAGAGTTGTGCACAGCTTACACTTGTTTACTTTGAGGGCTTGATTCTTCAAATCTCCTGGATCCTATAGATCCTATAGATTTTAATATTTTAGTATACCAAGATCCCAAAACACTCTAAAATCATATGACCAATAACCCTCTGGCACTACGGCCATAAGTTCCCAAAACCTACTACGATTCCTCCATCATAGCGTAATTTTTTCAAAGCGCGCAGACCTTTTAGATTCCTCAGGTTACTAAAATTCCTAGGAATTATACCCTTTTAAGTCCCTTAGATCCTTCGCTACACCTAGACCATTGAGTTGCGCTAAAACCCCCCAAGCCGTTGGACTGAAGATTATTCAAGATCCCAACACACAGATATCTCTAAATTTCTAGATCTCCAGATCCCTAGGAGGCAATATCCTAAACTCCTAAGGAGCTACATATGTTCATATGATCCAATGGATTTATTAAGCGGCAGATCAAAGCAATGCAAGCGTTATAGGGGAGGGGAGGGGGGGGGTCGATGGTGTCCGTCTGTCCATGAACACGATAACTGCCAAACGCTTGGACCGATTCGATTCGAACTTTGCATGTGGGGTCACGCCTCTCAGTCTCTGGCAACGCTTGAACCCATTCGGTTTAAACTTTCCACAGTTGATCAATATGCCGCTTGTAACAAGCTTATTGGAAGTGGGTCAAATCCAATTACCCCGTGGAGTCACGCCTCTTTGTCTCTGGCAAACGCTTCAACTTATTCGATTCAAACTTTGCATAGTTGACCCATACGCCACATGTAACAAGCCCATTAAAAATGGGTGAAATCCAATGACCCCGCGGGGTCAAGCCTCTCTGTCTCTCGCAAACGCCTGAACCTATTTGGTTCAAACTTTGCGTAATTGACGTATATGCCACATGTAACAAGCCTATTGAAAATGTGTCAAATCCAATCACCCCGCGGGGTCACGCCTCTCATTGAAAATGGGTCAAATCCAATGACCCCGTGGGGTCACGCCTCTCAGTCTCTGGCAACGCTTGAACCTATTCGGTTCAAACTTTGCGTAGTTGACGTATATGCCATATGTAACAAGCTTATTGAAAATGGATCAAATCCAATGACCCCGTGGGGTCAAGCCTCTCTGTCTCTCGCAAACGCCTAAACCTATTTGGTTCAAACTTTGCGTAATTGACGTATATGCCACATGTAACAAGCCTATTGAAAATGTGTCAAATCCAATCACCCCGCGGGGTCACGCCTCTCATTGAAAATGGGTCAAATCCAATGACCCCGTGGGGTCACGCCTCTCAGTCTCTGGCAACGCTTGAACCTATTCGGTTCAAACTTTGCGTAGTTGACGTATATGCCATATTTAACAAGCCTATTGAAAATGGGTCAAATCAAATAACCCCCTGGGGTCAAACCGAGGTGCTCTGCCACTTTTTTAAATCCGCTTTAGGGGTTTATTTATATAAGAGTAGTCTGATAATGATTATGGTAATTCTAGGGATAGGGTCATGGAATATTCCTTTACTGGGGTAGGTATTACTCCCTCGCATCTCCCGGTATTGCATTAACCCCCAAAACGGTCTGCCTCAGCACCCTCATTACAGTTGTTTGCGAGGTTTTCGGTAAGGCACCATTGAACGTGACCCCTGAGGGTCGGGGGGTATAAAAAAAAACCAACCTACGAAGAGGTTATTTATATGAGTATACGAATGATGATTGTAGGGAAAAGGTTATTGAATTTTACTTTACTGGAGGGTTTTCCGAACCCCCCCCCCCCAAATCCCCGGTGTTGCATTTTTCGACACACAAAACCGTGTGCCCCACCATTCTCATTACAGTTTTCTGTAAGACGCCATTGAATGTACCCGAGGAGACTAGGGGTGTGGAAGTGTACGAATAGTTTGATTGTGATAATGATGGTCGTAGGGAAAGGCTCGTTGAAATTTTCCTTTACTGGGGGGGGGGGGGGGGTGCCGAGGTTGTATTATTCTTGAAAATTCTGCCTCACCATACCCGACTATGTACCGACTGCGTAGCTCAGTGGTACAGCGTTGGGCTACATAACCGGGAAGTCAGGTGTTCGAACCTGAGCTGAGGTAAGAATTTTTCATCTGTGGCAGAGATGGGAATATCCTTAAATCAGTTTCGGACATTCTGCCGGCTACTCCGAATTAGGTTTTCCTGCAGTTTTCCTAATTCGTAAAGTAAATATCGGAGTAACTTCTGCGGGGGCACCTCTAAACAGCATTATGCGGGTCACTCTGTAATTGGGCGAAAATAAATAAATAAATAAATACCATTACAGGTTTTCGATCATTGAACACACTGGGGGTATGGAATATCTCAGCACTTCCCTTATAATTTCGAGGGAGGGCTATTAAAAAAGTTATAACGCGCAAGTTTAGAATGCAGGGCACTATAAATACCATGTGCAATTTGAAATCAACACATGCCCCTGATCAGCCAGCCAGCTCCGTTAGCCAAATAGTTAACAGCGTAGAGAGATATGCTCTTACTCAGGGTAGTAGGTAAGTGAATTAAAAACTTTGACAACAATTATTATAAAAGGTTCCAAGTAAATCTCCGCCACTAATACTTACTAGTGCTTCGATTCATGTCTTTCGGGCGCCACCTAATTCCCCCAAGAATTTTATCTGCAGCCACCGGAATTAGGAAAGGTAGCTTCAGATTAAAGTGTCAACAATTGACCCACAAGAAAAATGATTGTTTATTAACCAATAACAGTATGCAAAATACAAAAAAATGAAATCTTCCCATGAACTATTAACACAAAAGAACTGGATACGTCCCAAATGACCTCAAAATTTACAATATGGTCGGTATTTGTTCCGCGTTTGGAATGCTTGAGTTTTCCGTATTAAAAGTCCATTTCGGAAAAAATTGTAACCGAACGTCCAAAAACAAATTGTCAGCACAACGGGTAATTGAAGATGTTTCAGCTAAGTATTAAATCAATTCGACCATACAGGTGGAAATTGAAATATGGACAGAAATGTTAATATTACTTTAAAACTGTTACAATGTAACACCGGGAATATTGTCCATCAAAGGAAAATCCAATCCAATCCAATGGAGCCAAACGGTCCTTTTTGTCGAACATTACATGCATGTTCCAGCCCCCCCCCCCCCCCCCGGTGCTACTATTTCATCCACAATGAATGGAACACACATACCTCCCAAGCCTCCCATGATATAATTGTAGCAGGAGCACAGAAATGTACACCTCTTTTTTTGCACCCTCTTCGGCCATGTGAGACCTATAAATTGTATGATTTGTTCAGAAATAGCAAAGTTGGTAATTTCTGAGCACCTGATGTTACACTTTAGGAGGTCCTGGTATTAGGAGGTGGTTAATGATGGTCTACTATGCCTTTTAATATTATTAAGTTAAAGTTAAAGTTTGTTTGAGATTCGTGGCTGAAACCTGCTGTGGTTTTCTCAAACAATAACAAACAAAATCCACCCTTGGGAGTGAACGTAAACAAACAAACGTCGGCGCGTCCCCGCACCCCCTAACAAAATTCAAATGCAATCGTCTGAACTAATCATAATTAACGGTCTCTCGATTGTAGTAAACACATTTAACTAATGCACCGAAATCTTGGAAAGTTGCACCCCTAAATATAAATTTGGAGAGTTAACTCAATTTATTTATTAACGCAAAACCCCCGCCAGTGGCAAAACATTTCTTTTGTCTTACACGACGCTTTAAACGCGAAAAAGAATTGATCAGTTGACTAGGAACCCCAATTTCAAGGGAACCCTCCCCCGATTCTATATATTTCTAATTCCTGACGTTTATGGCCACGCATTATTTAACTGCAGGATCGCGTTTACATTTTATGAATCATCGAAAGGCGAAAAAGAAACGGACTGGTAGGTACTACCCTAATAATGAAACGATTCGGTTAATTGGATTTTAAGGTCTTAGTCGGTGCCAGACGCGACGATATGCCCTTTAACGTGTTCGTTCACCTGCATTAAAAAACAGAGAAACGTTAAGGAAATATTTCGCATATTAATCCGTAACGCAATTAGAGCTAAAGGATTACATTCCGCAAGCCGCGCGGCGCAGTATTCGACATTAATTATTACGAGAGCAAAGTTAATTGCAATTAAGAGTTGCATTTCGTACTCGAGTGGAAATGTACAAATTCGAGTGTATCTTCCGGCCGAAATTCACATGCGAGGTAGTAAAACTTTACTGCCGGGGTCCGACTTTAATTAAGCGAACGCCCCGCCGAAAACTTTTTGAAATCCCAATCCGCCCGCTCGCTCGAGAGCGCACGTCACTGTCTTTAACCCCGGTGCCAGCGCACTCGTAATTCAGAGGGTCGTGGCACTTATTACCAATAAAAAGCAAAGCCCGATAAAGGTCCTATCTGGCGAATCTTATATTAGAGCGAGTCGGGTTTTAGCTCAAGTTAGACGGTCTCATAATGCACATTTCCACTCTACGTGCGCGCTGTAAACATCAGAGGCGCGCGCTCGCTTTCTCCCAGCGCGCCGGAAAGGGAGCGACGACGGGAACAAAAGTCCTTTCATCCCAGTTTTACGACCAGAGAATCACTTTATCAATCGTTTATTATTTTTTACTCAAAGGCTTCGATTTGGAAATGTTTATTTTGCGCGTCCCATTCATGTTACACCTTTTGTCTACAATTCGCGAGCGCTTCCATTCACGGCAACCTCATGTTTGGGCATTATGCTCTGATCAATAGATTATTGGGGAAAAAATTTCAATCGCGCTATACGCCAGTCATTTTGGTCATCACCGTCAGACAGCCGGTTCACGTAATTTGGATTGCAAAATGTGAAACAATTACCTATAGTTTTGGAAACGTAGAAGTAGAAGGCGGACACTTTTTCCGCCATCTTGGATTTTATTCGCAGTTTTATTCGTGGGTCCAATCAAGGTTAATTAAATTGATTCGGGGGGTGGCCTACGTGGGCGAGTGTGTTATTGGGGATTAATTTGATTATCTCTGGGAAAGTTGAGTAATTTCTTGGAATTTGGACTTTAATTTGACTAATTCATTAAAACTTGGTGCTATTTTGAGCTCTAGTAACATCTGATTAAATTAATGACGTCATCAATTAAATTGATTACATCTAATTAGATTAATCCGCGGGCCCATTCATTTAATTCGCGGTCTGATTTCTCGGAATTTTGGTTAATCCGAGGGTTAATCAATTTTAATTAGCGTTTTTATTTCATTCGCGCCTTAATTAATTTAATTCGTGGTTTTATTGTTATAATTAATTTAATTCGCGTTTTTGATTAATTAATTAGCGGAGCGATTAATTTAATTCGTGGCATAACAAAGAAAAATAGTTATACATCGGTATGTATAATGTAACTGTTCTTTAATTGAAACCAAAATGGCCGCCAAAGGCGGGAAATTTAAAAACAGCACGTGTAGTTTAAAAGTATGTGATGACACGCCTATCTCTCTCTCTCTTACTCATTGCACATACCTTTTCTCACTTCACTATTCTGAAATAGATGTTTAAACTTAAATGAGCAAAACAAATTTTAATTATATTTATCATCAAATGTACAACACACAGAAATAAATAAACAAAAACATTACAAGCGCAATGGTAAATTACAATTTAACATACACAATAAAAGCTCGTTTCCACACCGTCCAGGAGGTAGAGTTAATGACGCGCTTTTTTTTAACTTGGTATCCCCCGTAGGGCTCTCATGGAAATGTGGGAACGTTACTTCCGCACATTTATAGCCAATAATCCTGACACGGCCAGGGCCGGATTTAGCATGGGTCCATGTGGGCCCGGGACCATAGCGGCAAATTTTTAGGGGCGGCAAAAAAATTTGGGAAATAATTCTATTATGGAAAAATAACATAACCTTATACGAAATTAAAGTTGGAATGTTACGCACACTCTTACCATAATGAAATATGAAATCATAACCTAACATTTCGACGAAATTATGTGAAGTTTGTATTAAGATAGTGGAAAATTGAGAGCTTGTTGTTAATTAAGGTGCCCTCCAGCCTTTTTTATCAATTGCATGATCGTACCTGGAAGGCTTAATAACGTCACGTAACCGTTAGATTCTCTGAATCTCTGAAATACTATTCAGTGGTTACAGATGTTATACTTTGTTTCAATAAGAGTGTATAAATCTCATAATTAATATAACAAATGTGTTTTATACTAATTAAATTAATCTGAGACAATTAGGAGAAAGCAAATTGTATTACTTAACACTTTCTGTAATGAGTACAAAATAATTTTGTTGTTGTTCGAGGGGGCCATAGGCGCAAAATATTTAGATCCAGCTCTGGACACACCGGAAATTGCCATGTTGAAAAACGAACCATTAAACCCCCGCGCCGCATTCTACGGAGGAAAGACCATTGCTATTACATTGTATATAAAGCCTCGGATAATGAGTCATACGATACTTGGACGTATGTTCCCTATGCCCATACGTGAATAAGTATGGCAAGTATCCGTTAGGTCATCCCTGCGTATTGTTTACAGCCGAAGAACTTCAAGCCGTCAACTTACATAGGTAAGATTGAAGGGTTACACCATACAGGCGAGCATTCAGGTGTTATAGCAAGCGTATATTGCGAAACATTGAACCATGACGAGTACATACGTACCCAAACTTTTTCTCAATTCGTTTTGGGGAAAACTTGAACAACGCGACAACCTCAGTAGGACCAGCATTATTTCTTTCAAGATGATGACAGATCGCTCTGTTGACTCCATTATCCCCGTAAACGATGATGTCATCCTCGACAATTTGACTATTTTATGTTATTATATTGAGGAATAAACATATATTATTATTATTACTATGATTATTATTATTCACCGAGAAACCTCGCGAATGGGCACCCACTACAGGCATTTTACAGGTGAATTTTAACACTATTAAGGATAAACAATGCAAACGAAACACTTGTGGAAACAGATCGTCGGATAGCCCGAACGTTTAGACGTAGGATACGACACCGTTCCATATGGTTATAAAAACTGATTAGTGTATGTATAGGCTTGTTGTCCTTAGGTTAAGCAATTTAGATTAGATTAGTTTGTATATACGGACTTTGTGGATTAGGCCTACAGGGGATACCACGTTAAAAAAAGCGCGTCATGAACTCTACCTCCTGGGTGGTGTGGAAACGAGCTTTTTATTGTATATTTTAATTTATAATTTTCGCCTGCGCTTGTAATGTTTTTGTTTATTTATTTCTGTGTTGTACATTTGACAATAAATATAATTAAAACTTGTTTTTGCTCATTTAAGTTTCAACATCTATTTCAGAATAATGAAGTGAGAAAAGATATGTGCAATGAGTAAGAAAGAGATAGGCACAAAGCGTTTTTAAATTACCCGTGCTATTTTTAAATTTCCCGCCTTTGGCGGCCATTTTTCCTTCCATTAAAGAACAATTACATATGGGTAATTATTCACGAATCAAATTAATCGATGTGCGGATTAATCTAATTAAATGTATTCAATTTAATGGATAACTGGCAATAGAGCTCAAAATAGCTCCAAGTTTTAATTAATTAGTCAAATCCAAATTCCAAGAAATTATTCAAATTTCCCAGAAATAATCAAATTAATCCCCAATAACACACTCGCCCACGTAGGCCACCCCGCGAATCAATTTAATTGACCCCACGAAAAAATCCAAGGTGGCGGAATAAGTGTCTTTCTTCTACTTCTAATCCTAACCATAGTCATTAGTCCAACACAAATAGTGAAGTGAGAAAATATACTCGTATGTGCAATAAGTAAGAGAGATATAGGCGCAACGCGTGTCGTCACATAATATTTTTAAATTACACGTCTTATTTTTGAATTTCCCTCCTTTGGCGGCCATTTTACCTTCAATTAAAGAATAATTACATATGTGTAATTATTTACGAATTAAATTAATCGCTCCGCTAATTAATTAATCAAAAACGCGAATTAAATGAGTTATATCAATAAAAGCACGAATTAAATTAATTAAGGCGCGAATCAAATAAAAACGTTAATTAAACTGATTAACCAACATTCCGAGAAATCAGACGGCAAATTAAACTATTCGCCCTGCGGATTAATCTAATTAGATTTATTCAATTTAATTGATGATGTCATCAATTAACTTAAATGGCAATAGATCTCAAAATAGCACCAAGTTTTAATTAATATAGTCAAATAAAAGTCCAAATTCCAAGAAATTACGAAAATTAATTTCCTAGAAATAATCAAATTAATCCCCAATAACACACTCGTCCACGTAGGCCACACCGCGAATAAATTTAATTGACCTTGATTGACCCCACGCATAAAATCCAAGATGGCGGAAAAAGTGTCCGTCTTCTACTTCTAATCCTAAACATGTTCAGTAAAGTCCCATCACAAATAGTCAAGTGAGAAAATATACTCGTATGTGCAATGAGTAAGAGAGATATAGACGCAAGGCGTGTCGTCACATAATATTTTTAAATTACACCTCTTATTTTTTATTTTTCCGCCTTATTTGGCGGCGATTTTGCCTTCAACTAAAGAACAATGACATATGTATAATTTCATTCACGAATTAAATTAATCGCTCCGCTAATTAATTAATCAAAAACGCGAATTAAATGAATTATATCAATAAAAGCATGAATTAAATTAATTAAGGCGCGAATCAAATAAAAACGCTAATTAAACTGATTAACCGAAATTCCGAGAAGTCAGACGGCAAATTAAATTAATCGCCCTGCGGATTAATCTTATTAGATGTATTCAATTTAATCAATAGATCTCAAAATAGCACCAAGTTTTAATTAATATAGTCAAATAAAAGTCCAAATTCCAAGAAATTACTCAAATTTCCCAGAAATAATCAAATTAATCCCCAATAACACACTCATTCACGTAGGCCACCCCGCGAATCAATTTAATTGACCTTGATTGACCCCACGAATAAAATCCAAGATGGCGTTCTACTTCTAATCCTAACCATGTTCATTTAAGTTCCAACACAAATAGTGAAGTGAGAATATATGCACAATGAGTAAGAGAGATATAGGCGCAAGGCGTGTTGTCACATAATATTTTTAAATTACACGTCTTATTTTTGAATTTCCCGCCGTTGGCGGTCATTTTACCTTCAATTAAAGAATAATTACATATGTGTAATTATTCACAAATTAAATTAATCGCTCCGCTAATTAATTAATCAAAAACGCGAATTAAATGAGTTATATCAATAAAAGCACGAATTAAATTAATTAAGGCGCGAATCAAATAAAAACGTTAATTAAACTGATTAACCAAAATTCCGAGAAATCAGACGGCAAATTAAACTAATCGCCCTGCGGATTAATCTAATTAGATTTATTCAATTTAATTGATGATGTCATCAATTAACTTAAATGGAAATAGAGCTCAAAATAGCACTAAGTTTTAATTGATTTATCAAATCAAAGTACAAATTCCACGAAATTGCTCAAATTTCCCAGAAATAATCAACTTAATCCCCAATAACACACTCGTCCACGTAGGTCCGCGAATCAATTTAATTGACCTTAATTGACCCCACGAATAAAATCCAAGATGGCGGAAAAAGTGTCCGTCTTCTACTTCTAATCCTAACCATGGTCATTTAAGTTCCAACACAAATAGTAAAGTGAGAAAATATACTCGTATGTGCAATAAGTAAGAGAGATATAGGCGCACGGCGTGTGGTCACGTAATATTTTTACATTACGCGTCCTATTTTTGAATTTCCCGCCTTTGGTGGCCATTTTACCTTCAATTAAAGAATAACATATGTGTAATTATTTACGAATTAAATTAATCGCTCCGCTAATTAATTAATCAAAAACGCGAATTAAATGAGTTATATCAATAAAAGCACGAATTAAATTAATTAAGTCGCGAATCAAATAAAAACGCTAATTAAAATGATTAACGTAAATTCCGAGAAATCAGACGGCAAATTAAACTAATCGACCTGCGGATTAATCTAATTAGATGTATTCAAAATAATTGATGACGTCATCAATTAACTTAAATGGCAATAGAGCTCATAATAGCTCCAAGTTTTAATTAATATTACCTGTGGTGGTTCTTTGGACGCCTGCGACTATATGCGTAAAGATCTACAGTGTATCGTACTTTGATTAAGGACTTAGCCAAGATAAAAACTACTCAATTGCAAATCGCAAATATTTTCTAATTCATGTTAGTATTCGGCTGTCTACAGGCGTGTTAACATATTAACAGCCCCTCATCATCTGTTTACGCAAAAAAAGTTATATGTAAGTACAGAGACTTTTTTGTTGAACGCTTTGCATTGGTTTAGTTGCACTTATCCACAAAACTAATACTCACATAACATGTTTTAAGGGTTTTTTACAATTGAGGTACAGTAGATACAAAAGCGCGGCATTCTGTGTTTGTTTATAAAATATTAGCATTTTAGCAATAAACTGTAACGAGGTGCATTAGAAGCTGAACGGCGACTGTGGAATGAGCAAAAAAAGTCGTCCCAATAATTTACATGTAAATTAACGAAAACAATAGAAGCTACCGTTTCGTATCAAGAAAAAAACTGACAAAGGAATTCTTTAATCATAAAAAAAGATGCTGTGAAAAATTTCATGGGATCCAACAAAGCGTTCGAAGATGATGGGAAAGGAGCTGCAGCAACTCGCGTCCGCTCGCCGACGTTTTGTACCTACCTGAAAGGGACCCGCTGTTACATACAATGATGACCTAATAACCATTCGCCAGGTTATTCGTGGTCAAGTTTAAGACCAGTTAAGCTTTCAACAACATATTCCGTAATGGACCGTGAATTTCTATTTTAAGAACTCGGCACTTCTTGTACCGGCCGTCCGTCGCGTTACGACGAAACACTACGAAAATATGCGGAAGGCGATCCCTTACGAGCTCATTATTAGTTAGCTCTATGCTGTACCCTTCTTTATTCACATAACCTTCCCCACAGGGGGTTGTAACCATACATCCTATTTAGCCAGAGCAGCAGCTGTTTACGCTTTCAGTGGCGTGTCGTCTAGCATTACCCTTTCAACCCGGCTTTTTTTTAGATATCGGCACACCCCCTCCCCCATAATTTTTACATTAATTAACGTCCCGTATTTTATTTATCGCCGAAATTGGAACCCCTCTTTAATTGCCACGCGGTGTAACATGTAAATTAAATAAGAAACGCGTGTAAACGCATTTTTCACAAATAGAAATATGGGGGTTGTAACGCAAATACTCTTCACAACTGACGGAGAAGTTAACGACGTCGACGAGGGGTGCGTTTCGTTATATGGATTTACTTACGGAATTGGATTGCGAAGTAGGGGAAGAACTTTATAACAATCTTTCAATTCTTTTTAATGCCGTAGTCATCGCAGGATTTCACTTTTTGCCTTCTTTGCGACATAAAAATGACCTGGTTATTTAAGACCGAAACCCATCCCCTTCAAGCACTCCTACAATTCTTAGTTTCTGAAACGTTAAAAAAACGTTGAGGTTAGAGTCTACCCGCCCCCTGTCTGTAATAGTTTCCAGGACTATTATAATTAGCAAAACCACTAGCAAGTATCTTTTTATCTTTGAAATCCCTGAAATTTTGAAAGTTGGGGCAGTCTGGTATGGCTTGAGCTGTAATACGTGTGCTCTCAACCCGTTTTCCTAATAATCTCATATTTCATCCTTCGTTAGTTGTCTTTCTTCATACAGGGTGAAAAGCGATGGTTTTTAAAGAAGCTTTTTATGGTATCCAAAATTATAAACATTTTGCTACGTCATTTAAATTTGTGGTCAGTGGCGTACTTCCGGATGGTCAAGGGGGGGGGGGGGGTATTTTAAAGCGCAAACCAATTTTCGCTACATATTATTAAAGAGTAAGTACACTTTTTTTTTTGATACAGCAGTATTATTACATAACAAAATTTAAGAGAATTTGAGGAAAATAGTTGTGTTCATTCATATTATAATTTTACCAGTTTGATCATGTTTTTTATATTTTAAAAAAAGTTCATTCTTCGATCATACCTCACGAAAAATAGGTCTTTCCATTATAAAAAAGTTACTCTTTTAGTTCTGTAAACGCGCGCCACTGTAAATAAGTGTTAAGCATGTAGATTTACTTGAACACTTTTAATGATTTTTTGATACAATAATTTGCTTTGCCATAACAATTTTCTTTAATTTGATTATGTAATAATATGTAATAATAAGTTTTTATGCTATACTATATCCAACAAAAAAAGTACGCCACTGACCACAAGCTTAAAGTGGTTAGATTGGTAGCACACTTTTTGTAATTTTGAATACCATACAAAACGTCTTTAAAAAAAACTTTGTTTTGAGTGTCCCAGACAAAATGTTCACCCTGTATAATGTTTTTTTCCCTTTCGATCTTCGCGTAATACTCTTTACAACAAATGATCTATATTCTTTCCATCTTTCATTCCTACTCTCCTTATTTCCATATCTGAACCTCGCTATCATTTCCATTTTGTTCGGTCCTCCCGTTAGATATTTGAAGACTCCATTATCAGCTCACCCTTGAATTCCAGATTAGCTTCCTTTTTTTCTTATTCTCATAATTCTCCGCCTTAAATTGTTCTATTATTCCCAATCACATTGTTGTTTCTCTTTCTCACCTTCTTGACTGTCTCCATTCTTATTATATTCCTCGTTTCTTTTCTTCAAGATTCAGATTCTCACGACTCTCTTTGACACTGTTCTTGTAATCATTGCCATGAGACAGTTCTTCTTCCGTTTCTCAAGATTCCAATTCTCACTATTTTGATTGGCATTCATACGACTTTTCTCGTAAGCCTACATTTCCGCGATTCACATTCTCATTGTTATCGTTCAATGATTTTCGTTCTTATGTTCATTATTCTTATGGTATTCATGATTCTCATTCCCATGACTCGAAGTCTTCAGTCCCTATTCCCTCTCTCGTTTCTCATCATTTCGATTCGCATCCTCGCTGATCTCGTGCATACTACTTTTCTCGCCTTTCTCGTGATTATGGTAACCTTTTCCACGACTGAATTCCGTGATTCACAGTGTTACTATTGCCATTCAATGATTTTCGTTCTCATATTCATCATTCTTATGATTCTCAATTTTGTGATAATCAACCCTTATGTTTAGGCAACACACCTTTTCATCTGAAACAAGAATATGATATGCTCTGTATATAACCAACCGACCATTTTGCGCAGATGCCAAATACTAGGGAATTTTTGTAACTAAGCTAGGCGGAAAAAAGAGCGCGACGGAAGAAAGAAGATGGCGACGGGATTTAGTTCTTGTGCGTTAGCTATACGAATTTGATGTTTCGATGTTTGTGTGTCTCCGCGGAGTAGGTACCTAATACAGTTCGACCTTTCGCTCTATCTGTTGCCTACTCGTCTCGTGCGGATTGCAGTTCTTAGCATCTTAGCAATGCGAGATATTTAGGGGCCCTCTCATTAAAATTTCCTTTATTTAAAATATGTTCTGCTTGAGCGATAATAATCGATTTTCACATGAATACTTGCTATTGGCATTCTCACATGCACTTTTCGTGTTAATGTATGTTAACTCAAGGCTGGAGTAGAGCCATACCATTTGCATGTTTCCTATGTACATGCAATTTATTATTTTACGAGTTGTGTTAGCTCAATTGATCGTACAGGTATTTTGATGTGTTTTTGTACTGAATTGATTTATCAGGTATTCCACTGCATTTATGATGTGTGTATTTTGTTTTTATGAACTTGTTTAATTGCATTTGATTTGATGATCTGATTTTTATAATACAATTTGAGATGTTTTATTTGTGTATTTCCTCTTACATTTTATTACTGTAGGTGATTTATTTCATGTATTTGTGTGGCCTATGCCGGGGTTTTTGTCCCGTAGAAGGTTTCCCTAGGATGGTCTTGTTGTGCGCGTAATATATTTATATGTTCTTATCATTTCTTACGCACAAAAGTTCTGTCTTTTATTTAATTCCCTTCCCGATTTTATGCTATGTCTCACGTCTCAACACATACAAGAACCGAGGAGGAGTTCATTCGTGCCATCCATATCGACCACTGCCATCCAAATTCAAAAGTGCCGCGAAACATTCATCGTTTCGACTTGAAAGGTAGGTGCCTCTGCTCGTAGTTTTTCCCAGAGTTGCCAACGGTAAGTATAGGGTAAGTCAACGTTTTCAGTGTCGGCTTGATAGACCCCTAGAATCATTTCAATTTTATTCTCCTCATCATTCTCATGAATCGCATTCTTCATTATCCTCTTTCTCTCTTTTGTTTCTCATCTTCAGGATTCTGATTCTCACATTCATGATTCTCATGCTCCATGTTTTCATTATGACTTTTTTCTTATTATCGTAAACCTTTCAACGACTCAATTCCGTGATTCATTCTTACTATTATCGTTTCTTGATTTTTGTTCTGATGTTTATTCCTCTCGCTCATTCTCATTATCATCATTCCCTCCCCCGTTTCTTTTCAGGATTCTGATTCTCATCTTTACGATTCATATCCTCATCCTCAATGTACCCTTTTTTTTGTCGTAAGCCGTTCAAGTCTTATTTCTATGATATTCTTATGTTCGTTATTCGTATGATTATCAGCCTAATTTTCATTACTCTCCTTCTCATGAATCTCCTCTTCATTCTCGTTATTGTGATTCCTTCTCTCGTTTCTCATTTTCAGGATTCCGATTTTCACTTTTATGATTTGCATTCTCGATTGTTGCTACGTTTCTTTTAATTTTCGTGATTATCGTATGCGTATTTTTTCTCTTTTTTATTTTCTTCCCGTGAATCGCGTTCATATGATTTTCGTTCCCAAATTCATTACTTTCAATCGCATTGTCATAATTCACCTCATTCTCATGATTCGCTATCTCTATTCTTATTATCTTCATTATCTTTCTTGTTCCATATCTTCAAGATTTCCAGAGTCCCAGTCATGTTCTATTCCTCAGTGTTCTTTTTCTCATTTCCACGATTCGCACTCTTCTTTCTCATGATCACCATTCCCTCATCTTCACAATTTTGATTCTCAATTTTTTTTCATTCTCGTGATTATCATAAGCGATTTCACGGCTCATTTCCGCGATTCACATTCTCACTGTTCTCATTCAATGATTTTTGTTCGTTATTCTCGTGATCTTCAATCTCATTCTTATGACACGCACTCTTCATTATGCTCACTTTCTCTCTTATGTTTCATTTTTATGATTCTGATTCTCACTGTTCTCTCCTCTTTATTCTCGTGATTATCGTAAGTCTATCCACAACTTAATTCAGTTCAGTGATTTACATTCTCACTGTTATCATTCAATGATTTTCTGTCTCGTGCTCATTATCCTCACACTTATTTTCTCGTGATTCTTATTCTTAATATTGTTCTCACTGGTTTTATCCATATTATTTTCGTGATCCTTACTCAGGATTCTGATGCTGACTTCTATTATTCTCATTGTTACTGTTTTTGTTCTCATTCTGATGAATTCGCACTCTTGATTCTCATTATCATTGTTCCTTTCAACGGCTCATTTCCGTTCTCACTGCTACAATTCCTTGCTATCATTTTCGTTTCTATCAATACAACTTATTCCCTCTTTCGTATCTCACCTTGAGGATGCTGATTCTTACTTTTATGATTCTCATTCTCCTTATTCTCATTCTAACAAAGCCATCAAATTTCGCTGTCTAAAAGTGGGGCCCTCCACGAATTATTTCCAGAGATTGGGGGGGGGGGGGGGGGGGCACATGTTCTACCTTTCATGGTATTGTAATGAAATGATAGGACGGGGCCGGAGGGGGGGGGGGGTTAAAATTAATTTTATCTCATTGTATTCTAATTAAAGGTCTCAACGAAATAAGGAACCGTTTTTTACCAACTACTGCCCTTCTTTCTGTCCTATTATCAAAGTACGAGGTGGAGGGGGGGGGGGAGTTGAACTAGTGTTATCCTTCATGGTACTCTAATGAAAGGCCTCAACGAAAGGAATTAATTTCTATCAACTACAGTCCTCCTCCTCAACCTCTTATCGTGATCGGGTATATTCCCTTATACCTCAAGAACGGATTGTCGGAAGAGGGTACTCACAAAGGGCGATTGAGATTTTCGGTTTCAGTTAAAATTCGCTTTGTCTGTACAAGAGTTGTGCACAATTTATACTTGTCTAATATGCATGTTCGTGCATTATCACTGTTATTGTTCAATTCAATTCTCATGATTCCCAATCGCAATCTCATGATTCTAGTTTTTCAATCTCATGGTTCGTATTCCCCATTATCCTCATTTCCTTTGTCTTTTATTAAGTTATTGTTATTTTCTGCTTGTTTGAATAAATGAAAACCTTAAAATAGTCGCTTCTAGTTTTTTTTTGCCAAAGTAGACGCAGCATTTCGCCACTTGAAAATCATAGTTAATTATCAATCCAATAAACCGCCCTCTCACACACAAGAAAGCCCGCGATGATGATCCATATCATCCCCCCTTCCGAAGTTGATGCAAACTTTGCTGTTAAACGTATTGGAAAAATAAGTTCCATGTCTCTCGTCCTATCGAACTTCCGAAGTAAATAGAAAACTTCTACATTTTAAAGGCCCCCTCAATCGAGAAATGGACGTTGGCGGTCCGCTAGTTTAAAAAAAAAGCAGAACCGAGAAATCGTGCTCGTAAGTCATTAAATTGGAATTTATTATACAATAACCACATAAATTAGTGTTAGAAAAATACCCTTTGTTTCGTTAATTATTAATTAATAGAGCCGAGCTATTCCATTTATAATAAACCTTATTATATGCCAGGCTGATTTAGGAGCAGCAGCGTGTATTTTCTCTCCGTCGTCGTCCTAACGAACCAATTATTGGCATTGAACTTATATAATTCTGTGTTCTTTTCTCTGTGGCCACTCGCACGGAAAAATTAATTTAAGTCGGGACGCCATCATTTGGACTTAATAAGCTGCAATCTTTATTAGCCCGGGGGATTTATTAATTTATCAATTTCGTGGCGTGCCTAATTCGGTGGGTATTAAACGGTTTTTACCAGTACTGCCTTTGACCCGATGTTTCTTTTTTCGGGCCATCTTCAAGATCTACCCGAGCTCAGCAGTTTACAACAATTGTAATAGATGTTGGAGCGTTATTATATGTTGTAAATACCCCTTTTTGTAAAATACTCCTCGGGACACTAGGAACTAGGAGGTCAAATGTCAAAACCACAATTAAAAACCAGCCGAAGTACAATGTCTTTATGGTCTGGATCACAAATAACAAGTCCACTGTAACGGTAGCTCTTAATTTGGATTTTCTTAAAATGCTTTCTTTTAATGTCTATAGAGAATTGTTTTCTTAATGAATTCCGGGTGTCTGGAGTTGATTACAACTGCGAATTTGTCATGAGGTCATTCGTGGAAACTGCAATGTAGCATTCGTCGTACCTTACCTTTTATTTGATTCGTAGGGCGGGAATTAAGCAAACGAATTAACGATTAAAGACGGCCGTCTGCGTTAATAAGAAGCCATTTTGTAGGCGTTCTTTAATTAGCAATGAATGGAAGGGATTAGTTTTGGAAAAAAATTGAGGATTCTGGTCAAACACGCAGCGGGACCAATACGTGGTCTTTAGAAAAAATTTAAATTTATCGTACGTTTGAAAATAAATAATTAAATCGAGCCGTAGTTTTCGTCGCTAAGTAAATTGGTGTGGAATTCATCAAGGGCGAAAGTCGGTGTTTTTCTGGCCATATTAGAAAACCCTAAGTAGCGTAAAAGTGCTAGTGCGAACTATTAAATTGAACACAAGTTTCGAGGGTTTTACATAAGAATCATAGAGGAGGATTAAGGGCAACTAGTACAACTAGATTATGTTAAAACCCCATTGTGAAATACCCGCGTTTTCATCGCATAAATTAGAGTTGCATCAAGGACAGTTTAATTAGAGGCGCTGGCTAAAAAAAATTCAGCTGTTACGTCGTTAGTGAACAAAAGGAGATTAAACTTGATTGTTGGAATACGTAACTCCGAAATTAGTAACCGCAGTTGAAAGAACATTCGGCGAAAGTTAGAGTGGTAGAACGTCTAGTTTAGTAAGCAAATTTCTTCTTTTTCTGTGAATAAAAATAGTGTTAACACTCGTTTCTAAAGCCCGTTAATGACAAACGTTCTTGGTTTGTACAACCTTGCATTCCATGAACACAGGGATTCTCTGTCCTAAAAAAACTACATCTTCGCTGGAATATTTTTTACCGTCGGAAGGGTCCGATCTGCAGCTTCAGGATTTATTTTCCGCAAAAGATTCACGAACGCTTCTGGAAAAGTCTAGGAAAATACAATAGTATTTATACAAGGCGGATCCTAGACCACTTCAAGGTTGCTCGCTATCTGGTGTTGACCTTGCAAAGTAGTTCAAGGTCACGCGGGAAATAGGTCAAGGTGAAAGTTGAGTGACACGTGGTCGGTGACCTTGGAAATTAGGTCAATGTGAAAGTCGCGTGCCACGTGGGCGGTGACCTAATTTTCAATGTCATCCAAGGTCATTGGTCCCATTAATTTTCAAGGTCATCCGAGGCAATTGACCCCATTAATTTTCAAGGTGATCAGAGGCCATCGGCTACATTGAATTTCAAGGTCTTCCGAGATCATTGATCCCATTAATTTTCAAGGTCATCCGGGGGCATTGACCCCACTAATTTTTAAAGTCATTCGAGGTGGGTGCCCTCATTAATTCTTAAGATAATCCGAGGCCATTGGCCCCATTTTTGAAGCATCAAATTACATTTCCAATGTCGTCAGAGATAATTGACCCCATAAATGTTCAAGGTCATCCGAGGACATTGACCTCCCTTTTTTGTTATCAAATTACATTTTCAAGGAGTTCCGCGGTCATTGGCCCTCATAAAATATTAAGACCATACGATGTCGTTGGCCCCGTTTTGTTGTGGTATCAAATTACATTTTCAAGGTTATCCGAGGTCATTGTCCCAATAAATTTTCAATTTCATTCGAGGGCATTGGCCCCATTTTATGTAGTGTCAAATTACCCATTTAATGTGGGGTCAGATTTTTGAGGTCACAGGTCAATACCCTCTTTTTGTGGTGGTCAATTACATTCTCCAGGCAATCCATGGTCAATGAACCCTTTTTTTTATATCAAATAGCATTTTCAAGAGTATAGAAGGTCAAAATCACCAAGTTTTGCGGTGTCAAATTACATATTAGCGGTAATCAAAACTCAAAGACTTCTTTACGTGGTGTCTAATTATACTCTCACGATCATCCAAGATCAATGAATCCATTTTGTCCGTGTCAAATTATATTTTCTCAAGGTCATCCGAGGTCAATGGCCTCGTTTTATGCAGTCTCTAATTACATCTAATTACATTCTCAATGTCAGCCAAAGTCAAAGTCATTTCTATGTGGCGTATAATGTCATTCTCAAGGTCGTCGTAGAAGATCAATGACCTCATCTTTTGTGGTGACCAATTACATTCTTGAGCTCATCCAAGGTCATTGTCCCCATTTGTGTGTGTGTGTCAAATTACATGTTCGAGGTCATGCAAGATCAATGGCCTCATTTTTATGTGGTGTCGAATTACACTCAAGGGCATACAAAGTCAAGGGCCCCAGTTCGTAGTATCAAACTGCACGTTTGGAGTAATCCAAGGTTGAGGAGCTCATTTTTTGTGATGTACAATTACACTCAAAGTTACCCAAAGTCAATGAAACCATTTTTAAGGTGCCAAATTACATTTGCAAGGTTGGCACTATTTTTGTAATGTTATCTATTTTTATTTTCAAGGTTATCAGCGGTTAGTGAATTTGGCGCTCTATATTTCTTTTACTGGATCCGTCACTGGCCGATTAGTCGCACGGAAACATTAGTTGTTACTGTCTGAGATAAAGGGCGAAACACTGAGTTAATGGGTTTTACGTGACCAAAACAGCTGACTCAGAATTGGTTTAAGTATTTTTTTTATATATACTATATTATATATTTATCTCAGGAGTGGTTTCTCTTTCTCTTGATGCCTGTGGTGGCTCCTTTGAATAGTTTTTACGGATCTTTATTTGCATATGAACAGTAAGGAGGTATGTTAAATTATTATGCAGCATTTTTCTCATTCTGTAGGGCTCTACCTACCTTCACTTAATACTCAACCCTCAAGTTTAAGTTCCCTCATTATTCCTTTAATTGGCCCTCAATGTTATCTCATCGTTCTTTCTTTTGGAATTTTGGATATTTCAACCCGTTATCTTATTAAAGATCGGTTTTGGCGCGTCAATTGATAGATGAGTTTCTACATTACCGGCAGAGTCTCCGCATGTGATTCTACATGGGACCTACTTACATGGAAGTTGTTTAGACCTGGAAATTTCAAGATAGTTCCTAACTGCAAGTATTAACGAAACCCCTTTGGAAATTAACGGAACTTGGTTTTATTCTTCATGGTACTCTAATGAAAAGTCTCAACTATAGGAATTAATTTCTACCAACCATAGTCCTCCTTCTCGACCCATAATCGTAATCGGATATAATGCCTTATATCTCAAGAGCCGATTGTGGACTAGGCTGATCAAATGGTAGGGTCAAACCTTTAAGTGCGAATATGTCGAGAACGGAGTGTCGGAAGATATAATTAACAAAGAGCGGTTGGAGAGTAGGGATGTTAAAAAAATACGCTTATTTGCACAAAAGATGTGCACAATTTGTACTTGTTTGATTACGTTATTTGTTTACTCCGAAGAATTTGCTTATTTTAGCTTGTTTACATTTTGAATTACCTAGTGAATAAAAATTGAATTATTTGTGCATTTTCCTTGAATTTAATGTCACCGTTATGCTGTTGTAACCGGTGCTTGTTAAACATTTTGCTTTTGCTAGTGTAAATTCATTCGAATTATTGATTATTTTTGAGTATTTAATGACTTTAATGACCTCCGTGTCAGACGTTAGCATTGCTATTTCGCAATATTTTATGTGCAGCGCGATTCACTACCCCTCTGTATTGTATTGTCGAATTGTAATTATTACATTTGCTTGATGTTCACTATCCGGTTTACTATTACTACTTTCCCTTTTTACTTATCTTTGCTGGTGAACAAGTCCCCGATGATCACTCCGACCCATTTATACCTTGCCTGAGCTTATCGTGTGTGCATCTCAAGGTCATTTTGTTACATTTGTCCAAAGTGAACGTAACAAATGTTTATTATTCCTAAACGGTTTAAGATGTAAGTTTTGCATACAGATGCGTTGAATGGTGCCAAGCAAAACTTTAAAAATGGGAAGCGGGCGAGGAGTAATCACACGTTCTGTCCTGCATGGTACTCTAATGAAAGGTCTTATCTAGGGAATGCAATCCCGCAGCAAAATCTCAATCCGGTATTTGCGGGATCTTTAGATGTTAATCCCGCGGGATCCCGGTATTTGCGGGATCCCGCAAAATTTTAAATAAATTGGCAAATAAGCAATTTTGTGCGGTTAACTTCTGTATTAAAATAAATCGCTAATTATCACAATATTCAACAAAAAAGTACTCAAAAAATCACCTGTAAAGCACAAAAGGTGAACTTCTAAAGTGCGTCAAAAATCATAGTACCTACATTTTTAACGAAGTAAACAGAGTCGTCCCCTTGGTTAACAAATTCCTCAGTCTTATCGAAATAAATTGCTCTCTACGAACTATAACTTTCCTACCTGCCTCATTTTCGAGATCAGTGGGTGGAGGGAATAGGGGGGGGGGGGGTTGTTTTGTCTTTATGGTAAAAGTCTCACCAAAGGGAACGAACTGTTTTCTACCAACTAACGCCCTTCTTCCTTAACCTTTATCAAAATTGTAGGTGGGGGGGGGGGGGGGGGGGGAACTTGGTTTTATTCTTCATGGTACTCTAATGAAAGGTCTCAACTAAAGGAATTAATTTCTACCAACCATAGTAGCCCATTATCGTAATCGGATATAATTCCTTATATCTCAAGAGAGGATTGTCGGAGGAGGGTACTTACAAAGGACGATTGGGACGTCTGGAAGAAATATACCCATTGGTGATGTCAATAATAGTGAGAATATCTCGAGAATGGACTGTCGTTACTTGTTTACTCCGAAAAATATAGTTATTTGTGCATTGTAAGGTATTTCCATTGAATTAAATGTCACCTTTATTCTGCTGTAATGCTGTAGTTGATAAAAATTTTGCTTTTGCTAGTGAAAATTCATTCGAATTATTGATTAAATTTGAGTATTTATGACAGTATAATATATGATTGCCTCCGTGTCAGACGTTAGCATTGCTATTTCGCAATATTTGTTGTGCAGCGCGATTCACTACTCCTTATATTTGTTTGTTGTGTTATTCTCTGTTACAGATTTTCAGAACGCGCCCTTCTGAATTCAGATGGACGAATTCGACTCCTTGATGAACGTTTAATTACATACTACATACATCACCCCGACCCACTTATACTTTGTCTGAGGTTATCGTGTGTGCATCTCAAGGTAATTTTGTTACATTTGTCCAAAGTGAACGTAACAAATGTTTATTATTCCTAAACGGTTTAAGATATAAGTTTTTGGATAGTGATAAACTTAGATTTCGTCAATCTGATATAGGGAACCGGACCATAAAGTGTATAGGTGATAATATCTAGGTTTACTAGGGATTTTAGATTGAAAACAAACGCTTAATAAATACAGAAATGTTGAAATTTACAACATCGTGTTACAGTCAACAGTCTAACACCAACTCGAACCCAAACCGAATGAAATGCATCTGATTGTAATTGGCGCACCTGCAGCAAATTTACGACTAGTTTTCTGCTGCCTTCAATTCTACCGTATGAGACAAAACAACATCCATAAATCTAAAAAAAGGAGCAGTTTACACAACAATTACCGACATTAAATCATCTTTCGTAATAGAAACGTCAAAAGTTAATGCGCGCGTAGCCGACAAAGCAACTTGAACCCCGCCGGTAGAAAGTAGTTGCAAATCAAATCAATTAGAAGCTCTCTGTGACCTATAATAATAATGGACGACAAAGTAAGAAAAATGGGCGCCCATTGTTTTCAGCGGCTGACGTGCTCTTAAAATTTTTTCGTCGGCGCGCTCGTAAAATTCCAACTAAAAACCTGTCGCGACGACTCGCTGCATTTTTGACGTTTTTCGTATTAAAAGAATCCCTCGCGTTCGGCGCGTCGCCCGAGGCTAATCTTATTTATAGGTTAAGAAAGAGAGAAATTAAGGGCAAGTAAGTAATGCAAACGTGACTTTAGAGAAAGGAAGCAATCTCCTCTCCCGTAGCGGAAACAGAAGCACCAAAGCGGAACCGAGGAAGACTATCTTTTGTCTAAGGGACAGGTCGTTCACTCTATGAATACTAAAAGCACAAACAGTAAACTCTGTTAGTTATTTTTCCAAGACTGGCGTGTTCTCCAAAGGCGACCTCCTCCTCGTCGGAAATTGAATAAAACATCTTCGCTAATTTAATAACAGTCGGAGCGACTAATAAATTCAATTATGTGATTTAATTAAAAATTTTCAAGTGTTACCGAAGCTCTCTTTCTCCACACTCATTTAATTAGACATCCAATTACTACCTACATTTTTCAAAAAAAGAATTTCGATATAATAAACATTTGTGTAATTAATTTATTTCCCAGTCACGAGCCAAGTCGATACACCGCATTCTAATTACGGAAAAAAGGACGGGAGAAGCTTACAGCCAGGTGGAGCTTGTTTGCAGAATTTCGCAATTATTTCCATCACATGTTCGCCAAAATTGTAAAATACGTTGGGATGCGTGAAGTTAGCAGGACACTAAAAGTCAACGGTTAAGAGTTCGATTATGCATGTGCGCCAAGACCCAAATCGGGACCCCTTCCAAAGGAAACTCGGTTCTGGATTGTCGGAAGCGACGGTCTCTGATAAAAATGAGATAATCGTCCGATACTAGTTACCAAAAAAACATGTTGATTTATATAATGACGCGCACATTCGAAGCTGGCGTTATCAGATCGCTTTTGTTTGAAGGTTCTGACAAGAAGATTTTTTTAGTATTTTTATAGTTTTTTTAAATATTGGAATCAACGAAAAAACGAGGCTGGTTCGCGACGGTTGGAAAGCGTGTACATTTCTGTACGCCATTTTTTTCGAGCAGTCCGCCCGGCTTGATAAAATTTAGAAAGTGTATGTATACTGTGAGGTTAAGTGCACCTTGTTATCGTAGCGCTTTGTACGAAATAAGAACTTATTTTCAGTATTGACCGCCTGCGTGCGGGGTTAATTTGTCCAAACAAGCATTTCCTTCTTTCAGTGTTTAGAAATAAATTTTTCTCGTTATCAATCAATTAATTGTGTATTTATTCTAATCCTTTGTGATAGTTTGTGCATGTGGTTTTCAGAAATTGATCGAGACTACCAAATCTCGCAAATCATTAATTTAGGTCAATATTGAGATTTCTCTTTGTAGCAGATGACGGAAGTGTGCGAGGAGAAATTAGAAAATTCTAAGTTTCAATTTTGATTTGTTTGAGCTAGTTGGACAGATATATTGTGTGTGGTCTAGTTGATACAGGGTGTTCCTTAAAGGCATGCTAACATTTAAGGGGGTGATTCCAAGGTTGACTCTTCAAACCAATTTAAGAAAAAAACTTCCTTTGAACGTGTCCTAAACGTTTTAATTTTTGAGATATAGGATGATAAAGTTAAAAAAATCAGTTTTTTTTAAATAATAACAGAAATAATATTGTAGACCTCTATGAAATTTGGTACATGTCTTCTATGCATCAAGATGCATTTTCTGATGTGCAAAAGTTTCTATATTTTAGTGGGGTCCGTACGGCTTTTCCATTGAATATTTTTAGAGAAAAAAAGACTACGCTACTATTTTTTAAATTTTCAATCTTCTGGTTGTTCTTTGTCCGACGAATAAAAATCGTTCAGATCAAATTTGCTCAAAAATGAATGAGGATTTAAAAAATAATTTTTATTTTAAGAGAAGGCAGTTGTGTAGTATGTTTTTCTCAAAAAATAGTCAATGCAAAAGCCGTACGGACGCCACTGGTAGAGAAAATAAAAAGTTTTGCACGTCAGAAAATGCATCTTGATGCATAGAAGACAAGTACCAAATTTCATAAAGATGTCTACAATATTATCTCTGTTATTAAACAACTGATTTTTTTTAAACTTGACCACCCTGTATCTCAAAAATTAAAACGTATAGGACATACGTTCATAGGAAGTTTTTTTTTCTTAAAATGGGTCCAATAATCACCCCCTTAAATATTAGCATGACTTTAAGGAACACCCTGTATACTCCGGAAGGTTTGTGGAATCTCCACCATTGAAAATAAAATATCTTGAACCGGAAAAGAGCCACCAATGCGGCTAACGGAGTACGGACGGATTCGACGATGACGAGATAGTGAAAGGTAGAATAAAAGTAAGAGCAGAAGCGGAATCATGGAATTGGCGTCGAAATCATAACGTTCTCAAGATGGGTTCAAAAATGAAACGGAATGGAAATAAAAGCCGAATTATGATTGAAAGACTCACATGAGCGCGAAAATGAAAATTATAAGAATAAAGTCAGAATCCTGAAAATTAAAAACGGGAAAGAGGATGAGGATAATGAGAATGAGAAAAGGACCATGAGAATGCGGTTGAGAATCATGAGTATCAGCACGAAAATTATTGATGATAACAGTGGGAATGTGAGTCACGGAAATGGATCGTGAAAATGCTTATGATAATTAGAATAATGAGGAAAATCGTAAGAATATGAACAGAACCAATGAGAATCAGAATCCTGAAAATAATAAACAAAAAAGAGAATGATGATAATGTGAATGTAGAGTGCGATTCACGGGACCGAGGGGGATCATTTTGAGAATGCAATTGGAAGTCATGACAATGTGAATGAGAATCATAAAAAAAACAAAAATCATTACCTAAATTATAACAGTGAGAAGGTAAATCACGGGAGTGAATCGTGGGAATGCTTGCGATAATTCCAAGAATGAAGAGAAAGGTTGTTAGAATGAGAACAGTGAGAATAAAAATGATAAAGATGAGAATCAGAATCCAGAAGATAAGAAACGAGAAAATTATCGCAATGGGAATGAAAAGTGTCACAAGAAGGAGAAGGAGAATTGTGGGAATGCAACTGGGAATCATAAGAATAGTGAATATGAAAAAGAAAATCACTGCATGATAACAGTGAGAATATGAATCACGGGAGTGAATCGTGGAAAGGCTTACGATAATCACGAGAATCAAAAGAAAACCTACAATGATGAAAATATTGAGTAGGAATCATAAAACTGAGAATGAAAATTTTGAAGATAATAATAATAATAATATATTTAATAATAATAATATATTTAATAATAATAATATATATTATATTTTTTATTTTTTTTTAGAACCCTACTACCAGACACAGATACAGACACTAATCGTTACTTGATTTTAATCCGTGCGATTAGTTAACCAGGCTAGACCTGAGTTCTCACAAAAAACACCGACCATAATAATAATATATTTTAGTGCATATACCAACAAAACGTATGTATGTAAGATGAGGAAAAAGAGAGTGGGGATGAGAATGACGAATGAGAACTATAAGATTAAGAAGGAGAATTATGGGAATGAGATTGACAGTCGCGATAATAATGAATATGAGAACAAAAATCAGTTGTTCAAATAACAACAGTGCGAATGAAAATAAAGATCATGAAGATGAGAAACAAGAATAGAAATGAAGAAAATGAGAATGGAGGGTGCGAGTTAGAAAAACGAGAAGAACAATGACGAGAATGTGATTGTAAACCACGTACCACAAGTCCATTTTAGCCTACTATCTTAATGATTTTAATTCAGTACCAATATCGATTCCTCGATGTAAAACGCAATAAAATTTCTTTTTGATCGTTACCATGGTAACCACATAATGTAATTGTTTTCCTCTTTCGTCAGAATTCGAAATAGATAATTTTAAATACGCAATAGACGCACACCACACCGAAATATATCACTGTAATTTTTGTCCGCTGTATTTTTCAATATTGTTTGGTATTAAAATGTTACAGTTTGCTCGTCGCTACTATATTTTTTTGTGTTCAGCATTGTTCGTCGTGAAGAACTATGATCAGTGGGTTCTTAATGGCGTTGGACGGCGCATATTGGCTGATTATTCATTCTTGCCATGCGTTTTTAGTTTTGGATTGAGATTCATGTTTTCTCTCACACGGAGGCTATAAATTGAATTCTTAGTGGATACATACACCCTTACCTATTGATTATTTTAGTTATCGATGCCGTTCCAGTTACAGAGCTAGGTTAAATTCTGTTTTTTAAGGGATGGCATGAAATTTCTTTTAGGGTTCTAAAGTTCTCCTAGTTTTTACAAGTTTAAGCACCAGGTCAAATAATGAACTATCAATCAAATCGATATGTACTTTCATAGATATGTGAATTTGGGGGAAAAGAAGATATTGTTATCAACACAGCACAAGCAAGGGGTCATAGGTCAGATCACTTCGGCGCTTGATTGGGTTTGTTTTCCCATTAAATTTTAACTTCCTTCAGGGCGCTAAATAAATGTCACGTTTCAATTGTGAAATTACCGTCGCCATGTTTCCTAAATATTTCTGGTCACCAGTGGCGTGCTGTATTCCAGTGGCTTATCAAACTTACCTTTTTTTAAATTGAACACCCCATATTTTATTGAAGAATTGGAAAGTACTTAAGTTTTATGTAACATACCTCTGACTTTAACGATTTCGCTGTTATAAAATTGTTTAGCGTATTTTTTAAGAATTTAAAAAAATATGCTATTGTTTGGGTTCTGTCCGTCCGTCCGGACCCACATCTGCGGTGTTGAAGTACTTTTAGAGGAATGGCCCTAGACCCCTGGATTTTTTTGCAATATGTACCTTGAAGGTGTACCAGACGGCCATCAAATTTCGCTGTTTGAACTTTTAAATGTGCCAAGTAGATATTTTAAAGATTGAGTGGGGGGGGGGGGGGGGGGGGGTGAACCACGTTCCTAACCCTTCATTGGTATTCTATGAAAGGCCTCACCGAAATGAATCATAGTTTTTGTACAAACTATTACTTTCCTGCACGACTTCTTTCCGGAGATCCGAAGTAACGGGGGATGAGGGCGGGGAGAACTTAAATCTTTCTTTCATGGTATTCCTATTAAAGGTCCAACCAAAAAGGAATCTGTTTTTCTACCAACTACCGCCTGCTTTCCTGACTCTTTATCAAAAACAGAGATGGGCGGGGGGGGGGGGCTGTTTTATCCTTCATCGATCTAATGAAGATCTCAAAAACGGGATTCATTGTTGTGTTCATTCTACAGGGGCCTGGGAACAAGTTGTAAGTAGAATAACTTTTTTTGTTTTGCCCTCATCCATAGACCATATCCACATAAAAATGCTTTTTTCTTTTCCTTCATAAAAACTCTTCATTTTTTAAGTTTAACGTAGTTGCGAATATGCCATCTCTCTTTTTCTCTGCTACTCCTTTCACTGAATTATTAAGCGAGCTCCTAGCGAGCCTGAGTCGTCAGTCCATTTGCACGATTCTCGATCACAATGGACGGATTAGATGAAATTTGTAGGTGGGATTCTTTATCAAATTTTAGATCGGAGTCCGTGGAAAAAAATAAGGAAGACCCTTTTGGACATCTCGTTAGTATTAGCCGACATTGTATGCATATGGGCATAGCTCTAGCCCATTATAATCGCAATTCAAATTTGAGTCTAATGATTCAACATCTCGAGCATTTAAGAAACGAAGTTGCAGATTTTTATTTATTTTTTATTTAAAATGACATTTTTCCTTAGGCCTGGGTAAAAGCGAAGTATCGGCAGTTTCAAAATTCTGATATTTGCGCATGCGCAGTACCAACTTTCTTATTTATGAGAGCATTTAAAATGAATTTGATAATTAGCGCACTTGGAATAAAAGCAAATGTTGCGCCAGTTGCAAAATTTGATTTTGCGCATGCGCAGTGCCAACCTTCCTATTTGCAAAAGCATTTAAATGAAATTTGATAATTAGGCACTTGGAATAAAAGCAAATGTTGCGCCAGTTGCAAAATTTGATTTTGCGCATGCGCAGTGCCAACCTTCTTATTTACGAAAGCATTTAAATGAAATTTGATAATTAGGCACTGGGGATAAAAGCAAATGTAGCGCCAGTATCAAAATTTAATTCTGCGCATGCGCAGTTCCAACTTTCTTATTTACGAAAGCATTTAAATGAAATTTGGTAATTAGGCACTTGGAATAAAAGCAAATGTAGCGCCAGTTTCAAAATTTGGTTTTGCGCATGCGTAGTACCATGGAATGCAGATTTTTATCGGTGTAATAATGGAAGTTGACGTCGCAATTTTTATGGAACAAGCTCATATGATAGGGTTCCTCTTGCGCCATGCAGAAATCCTGTTGCAGTTGAATCTTAAACGGGCACTAGTTGTACTTTTGAAGAGTACGATGCACAGACACCGCATTTAAATGTTGTCCGTGTCTCTACTAATTTCATAGACACTAATATGCGGATTGTCAACGGCTGTCCCGAGAACTTGCAATTCGCTCTAAACGTGCTTTCGTCTGACTCTCCTTATTCGTTAGTAGAAGGGGGGAACTATCCCCACTACCTTTTTGTGGTGCAAGGTCGTGGCGAGATGATCGGAAAATCGAAGTAAACTCGAAAATGTTTACAAATTCTGAAAAAATATACGCAAAAATCCCATACGTTATGTAAAAGCATGTAGTCCTTAATTCAAAACTTAGCCGCTCGAGTTCTCACAAAAAAATTTTGGGGACAACCAAGTCGTTGAGGGGGGGGGGAGGAGGAATTTTTCGAGTACTTTCCAAATCTGTGTGATACGACACTGGAATACAACACGCCACCGGTGACCACAACTACATATTTTAAAATTTTTTTCGGTATCTTTTAGGGTAAAGGAATTATGATCCGAGGAGTCTTTAGATGCAACACCCTGTACATATAAAGGAATGATGACATGGTCTTGACCATGGCCGTCTATAATTGTGCTCTAACATGCGAAGCAAAACACGTTTGCCGCGCTTTACCCATTAAAACTATGGTATTTTGTATCTTTATCGGGAGCAAAAAGTTGGTTAACTTTGGAAAGATGCTGTCTCACTTTCGGTATTTCTTTCATCTTTTCGTGCAATAATAGCTACATTGAAATGATGAAGTGCACTGAAAAATAAACTATTTATGCGAAAAATTATCGTACACTGTAAATATCCTCATAGTAAAAATGTATGTGTTGTTTAAAAGCATTGTATATCTCTGTAAGTCAAAGTCCAAATTCGGTCCCCCGAAGAATGTTTTTTAAGATAATCATTAGAACGTGTTTACTTTACGATTACGCCGCGACGTAAACAGAAGGCGTCTATTTCGGAAATACGTCCGAAGCGACACACATACAGGATGTAAGCCCATTTTGAACGATAATTTTATTACAAGCAATTAATAACATATACACAAAGCTGTGTAATAAAATTATACAGTGCGTACCGCACCACAAGACGAAGTAATTTTAAGCGCATTAGCGGCGACTTTGTTTTATTTATACGCCATATAATTGCATTTTCAAAGAGGGTTATTATTTTGATGCACGTTTCCTGTCAGGCGTTCCTTTCGGGCGCGGGGTTTAAAAATATACGAAGTGTGGTTACGCGTCAATTTCGCATGACATCCGTAGCTATTTGTAGAAGTGCGCCAAGAGGAAAAAAAGGGCTATACTCACATTGTATATTTAAAGAGGCGGAGGAGCTCGTAATGGAGAATCCTTTTAAATCCTGAGCGACGCAAGTGAATTCTCCCGCATCCTTTTCTTTGTCGACTCTCGTGAAATGCAAATTGGAGCCTTGCTGGTGGCGTCGCGTCGTGTTGTCAATTTTCGAACCTGCAATTAGGGGTAATTAGACGAAGTGGCGAGGAAGGGACCGTTACCTACCGTTTAATTCCCAGTAGTAGCTGATGCCGTTGTTTGGAGTTACCTCGCACGGTAGACTCGCGGATTTGCCCTCGGTGACGTCGACGTCTTTGGGGGTGTGCGAGAAGTAAAGCTCTTCCTGTCCGAGGGATGCGGAAACTGAAATGCAAGTTTCTCGTATTTACAACAACCCTCGAAATTATTCCAAGCATGCATAATCAATACAAGCACATTTATCATGGTCCAATGTGCTTGTATGCTTTGTCTACAAGTAAATGAGCGAAACAATCGCGGATACATTTTTCCCTCACGTTCCACTCTGCACGAGTTTTGTTTTGTTGCCGCTTTGTTTCACGGCCATTGTTTTAATTATGCCAATTTGCAACGGCGCGCAGAGAGTCTACGGCGGTGAACTTCGCGGAACTTACCACAAACGCTCAAGAAGTAGACAAAGTTTCTCATTCCGCTCATCTTCGTTAGCGAAACCGACACACGCACCACCTTCACGCAAAAGTCATTGTAGCGGACGGAATTCGCGTTTGTTTACGGAGGGCATTTTACCATTCACGTACCTACACGATTTGCAACCCCCTTGTAACGCAGACACGAGTCGCGGTTTACTGATGAGCTGACGTCAAAACCGGCATTCCACTAACAAAACCGGCTTTACGAAGTTCAAACACTTTTAGGACGCTAATTTCCGAAGAGACACGAAACAAGGGGGATGCTGTGTATGCTTCGCCTAAGGGCGGGGGCAATACGCATGGTGACGCGTATAACGACTTGCCTATCCATCAGGCTGAGTTTGCATTTTTTTCTTTATCCACAATACGTCGGCCAAGAATCCACGATTGGCTTTCAAGCTCAGGCAAATTCTGTTCACTCGCAGACAGAGAAAGGCCGGACAAAGAACAAACAAACCCACTGAGGAGTCTGGCCAACCCTCTGGTGGAACGCTCCTTTGAATGCTCTAAGAAAAATCCACCAAGGTGACTCCCATGGAAGACGGGGAAAGCTCAACTGCCCAAACCAGGCGAGCATGCTTTGCTCGTAGCTCAACCAAAGCCAAAGGAAAGCGACCCAAGCGAAAGACACCGGAAGAATCAGGAAAGGAGACGTCCCTCCTTATTTACGCAATCGCCCCAGTAGTCGCAAAGCGACAAATGATGGCTCCATGTCCAGTCCATGGCCGATATGAATGTTATACAGGTGACCCTACACAAGGTAAAAACGGCCGAAGTTTCACCAAAGAAAATCTAGACGTGGCCCTGGAGGAATTTCTTATCCAGGGTTATCCTAATTGTGTAGGGGTAAGACTTTTGAGGTTTCAACATTAATCCTTACACCAAAATCTTGAACATTGCTCTGAAACTTTGGACCTTAAAATCTTAAAGTTTGTGATAATCCACCCTTATGGTTAGGCAACACACCTTTACATCTGAAACAAAAATATGTATAATAATATGCTCTGTATACAAAGGGCTTTTAGGGTAATAAATTTAGAAATTTCGAAAAATCCTCGAACACGTTAATTTTGTATTTGAGGGGGACACCCTTTGGAATACAAATCACGAACCCAAGTCTTCACCCCTCTACATAGAGGGCGTAACCCCTAAAATTTTAAATGGAATCCAATGGCAAATGGCACCTTATTTGAAAGCCAATTTAATCGTGATTACTAATCTGCTTTGCTTTTTAAATTCTATTCATTCGTTTCGGAGATATTCGCATTTGAAATGGTTTTTTCCCCCTGATTTAAGTCCTTTAGATTACTTCTTGTGGGGATATTTAAAGAGTAAAGTTTATGCTACTCCGCCCCGGAACATTACAAGGGTTGCGAGCACATATAACCATAGTGTAAGAATAGAATACACTATGGTATAACACAACAATTTCGAGCGATTACCCCTGAAATCTACAGGTAGTAATCATTTTATTCTTTCTTGTACTAGCTATTAATCATTGAATTTCTTGCCGCAATTTGATATTATTTACATTTTGCTGATTTTGCTTAAACTGCGATATCTAAATATGGCGTACTCCATGCTTTTGTTTTTGAATACCGTTAGATGAATCGTGTTTGTTATACTGTACAGGTGATTTTGTTTTATTAAGTTTTTATTTCTGTATTCACGAGGAGTTGATTATCAGTGCGATGTTGCTCTGTTCGATTGATTCGTAACTATTCCGTGAGGGAGGTACCTAATACAGTTTGATTATTCGCTGTATCTGTTACTTTCATATTCGTGGCGCGCTGCAGTTCTTGTGCGTTAACTATACGACGGGGGGCTCCCTTATTTGATGTTTCGATGTTTGTGTGTGTGAGTGGTTCATTCTGTCTCCGTGGAGTAGGTACCAAATACAGTTTGACGTTTCGCTGTATCTGTTGCCTACTCGTTTCGTGCGGATTGCAGTTCTTGGCACTTAGCAATGCGAGATATTTAGGGGCCCTCTCATTAACATTTTCTCTATTTAAAATATGTTCTGTTTGAGCGATAATCGATTTTCACATGAATACTTGCTATTAGCATTCTCACATGTACTTTTCGTGTTAAATTAATTTATGTTAATTGAGGACTGGAGTAGAGCCACACCATTTACATGTTTCCTATGTACATGCAATTTATTATTTCACGAGTTGTGTTAGCTCAATTGATCGTACAGGTATTTTGATGTGTATTTGTACTGAATTGATTTATCAGGTTTTCCACTGCATTTATGATGTCTTGTGTATTTTGTTTTTATGAACTTGTTTAATTGCATTTGATTTGATTATCTGATTTTTATCATACAATTTGAGATGTTTTATTTATGTGTATCTCTTACATTTTATTGCTGTAGGTGATTTAATTCATGTATTTGTGTAGCCTATGCCGAGGTTTTTGTTCCGTAGAAGGTTTCCCTGACATCGTCTTCTTGTGCGCGTAACATATTTATTTGTTCTTGTCATTTCTTACGCACAAAAGTTCTGTCCCGGTTATGTCTCACGTCCCAACACTTACAAGAACCGATTACACAACGTAGGAGTTAATTCGTGCCACCCATATCGAACCGACTGACATCCATATTCGAAGTGTCGTAGACATTAAGTCCTAGAGTAAGTATTATGCATTGAATCTTGATCCCTAGGGCTCTATCTTCAGGTGTCTGGAGTCACTTTGTGGCTTGGGCTTCAAGCACTGAACCCTGTATGTGTCTTGAGCGTTGACTATTTAACGTTGTACCGTTAATAATAAGTTATGTGTCTTGAAGCAGGAGAATTGAGCCTAGATTCCAACCCTGGGCCTTGAAATTTGAACCTTACATAAACCTTGCACATTTTGATCTTAATCTTTATGTTTTGAGGTTTGAGTCTTGTGCCTGGAACCTTTATTTTCAAACCCTTTCAGTTTTCAGGCACACATTTCCAGTCGTACCTACCCTTAATCTGTGAACCGTTGGTGTATATCAAGAGCTCCTGGGTTTTCAGCATTTTTAACCTTGGATATTGACCTTCTGCACAGGTTCTACACCATATTATGTTCTACACTAACTTCACACTACAAGAACGCGGAAATAAAGTCAACCCGGCAACGTTTAAAAATGGCCACCCGAATGACTATTCCCTCCAAAACTAAACAAGATCCCGCTTAAATTTGAAAAGTGGCACGTGATAAAACATCTAAAGCAGGGCCCTCTATGCTTTGACCTGAAGCACAGTAGGGAAGGAACGTAAGATAAAACCTTAGACCATATAGTACATGGACTGCTAATTGTAACTAAAATATGGTCAAGGACATCGCCTGGGTATGTGAGTTTCAGGGTAAACGAGTCTGCCCGAAGTTGTCTGATGAGACACGATTTGAGACTGTCAACCTATAAATTAACAAACGTCAATTAATTAATCGCCTAGATATCCCAAAAAAAGCAAACTTATTCTTATTTGTGGACGTATAGCAAATAATGAAGAGCATAAGGTTCCCGTACTACGCGGTTACTATAAAGCTGCTCTTTACGCGATCCTAGTGGTGTTTACACGACTTTAGTTTACCCTGAGATTCACATACCCACGACTACAGTGCCCTCTATCCGTGACCATCCATTTTGTATTGAAAGCATAGGGCGAATAGCAGTCCATGTACTATATGGTCTAAGGATAAAACACTCAAATTGTGAAAAGTGTGTTTAATAATGATCGCAAATGTTAAGATTGTGAAAGCTCGGAAATTTAAGTCGAAATACATTACATTGCAAAAATAAACTTTGAAAATGGTAGTTCACCGAATAAAAATAGAAATAAGCTGGGAACAAAAGAACTTACCAATAAAAAACCATCCGTCAAATTAATATCAAATTGTGTTGTAAAATTAATTGTTGAATGCGTAACATAAAATTATAACATCACAAAAAGTAGCATGTAGACTTCAAGAGGTAACATATAAGTTAAAAACAAGTTTTGGGAAATATCGATCAGGTAAGCAGGTCCCAAGATTCTAAGAAAGGGTGAAATACACAGAATGTGACTCATCTTTAGTGCAATAAAGTCCTTTTGTTAAAAGCAAGATGGAAAATTACATGGCCTTGTAGACAAATTTATCTAACTGTACAAATATGTGGAAATTATTGAATCGCCACCCATTTATCGCACATAGATTCTAAACTGAAGAGATTTGATTAGCGTAATCCCGCTCCTGCAAGATAGGTAACCCGCCCCTGGTTTCGGGGTTTCGAGCCTACAGTTGAAAGTCGAAGACAATTACGGAATTAGGTGTCATAGCTCAATTTTGACTACAGTGACTGCTTCATTCGCGGAGAAAATGTTAGTTACAAACAACAAGTCAGTACATACATCAAACGAATCGGTAATTTCCACATATTAAAATAAAATGATACTTATATGAATGTTACTTCAGGGACAAGACCAAGTAATCAACATCAATAAACATAAATTATTAAGCAAGCATTACACCAAAAACGTAAACAAGTACAAACAATAGCATAACGATATCACATACGTGATTATGCATTGCGGTTAAACCAAATAAATTTCAAAAACAAAGATTGAAACACAGAAAATATAAAATGTCGCATACAAAACACAAATACGATATAAAGAAATGCAAAGATTACTACCTGCATTAAAAAAACACAAAATAACAACAAACATTTATGGAGCGACGCGTTCACGACCGCCATTCAAGACAAGATGCGAAACGTAACCCCCGTTCGTGCTTTTTAGATGGCGCAGGCAGCTTTTTCCCACCTAGAAATTGCATGGTTGCCAACTCTCAAAAATGCATGTATCGTCGTAAGTTGTATATACAGGGTGGAACCTCTAAAACCTGAGGTTATCAAGTGCCAAGTTGGCGCTATCTAACCCAATCGTCAATTAAAGTGTCCCATGATCCATCCTGCAACCTTATTTGGAGCGAAGTTGGCGTGTCACTTAGTGAAAATAATCACACTCAATCGTGGTCGGCCGAGGACGTTTTCGTATTAGCACTATAACTGTGAACGGTTAAACGCAAATGAATTTCTCTGTGGGTGGACAAGGAGGGTTTAGTCATCTTACTATAGGAACTTGTTCTCTCGTTTCATCATCGGCTCATTTGCATAATTTTTTTTTTTTTTTTTTTTTTTGTAGGGTTCAACTACTAAGGTCATATCCCCTTTAATTCACTAAGCATATTATATATCAGCGTATATATTAATCATTTTCAAAAATCTCACCATCTTCATTGCATTTTCAGGGTTTATAAAATTGTCGATGTAGTTGGGCAGTATACCGTTTATCAATCGCTCGTTATTGTATAGTGGGCAATGGCTTATAATATGAGTAACCGTGATGGCCGTATTGCAGTGATTACATTGTCGTGGTACAGTATTCTTTAGCAGATGTTCGTGTGTGACCTTAGTGTGTCCTATCCTCAGACGGTGCATTTTCACGTTGTCCTCTCTCGAGGCATCTTGTAGCGTGTATAGTGTCGTTGGAATAGGTTTTATCTGCGACAGGTGAGTATTTACCTGTGCCCATTTTTCTTGCCATTCTGCAACATATTGCTCTTTTAGGTGTCTTCTGATGTCACTTGCCACCATGAAATTTACATCTGTCTGCTGGTTCGATATCGCTCTACGAGCGGCCTGGTCTGCTTGTTCGTTGCCAAAGATACCAACGTGGCTAGGGACCCAAATAAATTCGAGTGATTTACCTTGCTCCGAAATACGATGTATAGCAGACTGTAGCATGATGTTCATCGGATCTGTGTTGTAGATTTTCTTTAGCCCATTTAGGATATTCATACAGTCCGTAACAACTAAAAATCGGTTGTTTTCCATCATTGAACAGTATAGCACAGCCTGCCATAGGGCATACTGCTCTGCAAAGATGGGCGAAGAGTTTGTATTCAAGCTCCACTCGTATGCTACGCCCTCGGTGACTATAGCACTTCCCACCCCATACGCGTTCTTGGACCCATCCGTGTACACAGGTTGGTATGAGGGATATTCGTTAAGGAGGTTCTCGTATGCCTGCAGGTAAGTGGGTTGTTTTGTAATCTCTTTTTTGTAGCGCATTAGATCTTTTCTTATTTTTATTTCAGGTACCTTCCACGGGACAGTGTCCAGCATCATTTCATGGAGCGGCGCTGGAGGGACTATTCGGCGTTGCTCGAGATGTTCCTGGAATCTGATACAGGCAGGGCGGGTAATGGTAGGTTTCAGTCTGTACAACTGCATGTCTATGTTGAGTATCACCCTATTAGGATGTAATGGCAATGATGAAATTTTAGTCATATAGCTTGCAATTAGTTGTTTTCTTCTAGTGTCCAAGGCCGGTACTCCCGACTCACAATATAAGCTGTTCGTCGGACTGGTAGGAAAAGCTCCAAGACAGTACCTTATGGCTGTGTTATGTATGCTGTTCAAGGTTGCAAGTGTCGATTTACGTGCGGACGAATACACTATGCAGCCGTAGTCAATTTTCGACAAAATCACAGCCTGGTATATTCTTATGAGGCATTTTGTTTCTGCACCCCACTTGGTGTGCGCCAGTACCTTAATTATATTGAGACTTTGGAGGCATTTTTTTTTTAACTGTTTTAGGTGCGGTTCCCAGGTAAGGGAATCATCGAGTGTAAGGCCCAGGAACTTTGCGGTACGAAGACATCTGATTGGATCGCCTGACAAGAATAATACGGGGTCATAGTGCGGTTTACGTAATCTGCAGAAGTGTACACATTGAGTTTTATCTCTAGAGAAGCTCAGGCCGATACTATTTCCATTCGTAGTTATTTGATCTATCGCGGGTTGGAGTTTACGGGTTATTTCTCCAACAGTTTTACCCGAGCAGAACAGGGCGATGTCATCGACGTATAGGCATTTGGAGCAATCTATGGAGACATTCGATGCAATATCATTAATTGCCAGAGCAAACAAGGTGCAGGTCAGGGTAGATCCTTGCGGGACTCCATTTTCGAGCATTTTGGTCTCAGAAAATGTGTCTCCAATTCTGACCCGAAAACGTCTGTGACTTAAGAAAGACTTTATTAACAGGGGCAAGTTTCCTCTAAAATTTAGATTAAACAGTTTTTTTAGTATGCCATGTCTCCATGTCATATCATATGCTGCCTTTATATCGAAAAAGACAGCGATCAGGTGTTTTCTCTCACGGAAAGTTCCCTGAATCGCATGCTCGAGTAGGATCAGGTGATCAGTTGTAGATCTGTGCCTTCTAAACCCAGCCTGATATGGAACTAGTGCATTGTGTTTTTCCAGGTACCATTGCAGTCTGTTATTAATCATCCTCTCCAATAGTTTTCCCATACAGCATGTGAGGCTGATTGGACGGTAGCTGGCCGGACTCAGTGGATTTTTGCTAGGCTTGAGAATCGGTACAACAACTGCCTCTTTCCAATCTTCTGGGTAAGTACCTTCATGCCAAAGTTTATTGTATAATTGTAGAAGGCTTGTTTTAATTTCAGGTGTGAGATTAAGCAGCATTTCATAGGGTATCAAATCATGCCCAGGCGCTGTCCTTTTGCATCGTTTGAGAGCAAACTCGAGTTCTTCGATAATAAATGACGCGTTATATTCTAGATCACTGGTTGCTTCAAAGAATAGCTCCGCTTCTCTTTCATTTTTCACGTTGGAGAAAACGAGGGGATAGTTCGCAGAGCTACTTGCTCTTGCGAATTGGTTGGCCAACGCATTTGCAATATCGACTGGGTCTTCCGTAATAACATCTGGGGATATTTCTATAGAGTGTATTATTTGACTTTTATATTTTCCGTTGATGGCTTTGATCTTTTTCCAGACGTTATTGATATCTGCACTTGCGGTAATAGTAGATGTATACTTAATCCAGCTTTGCTGCTTGCTCTCAAGGACAACTCGCCTACTAATAGCTCTCGCTCTTTTGAAAGCAACATGATTTTCTATCGTTGGCTGCCGTTGATATTTTCGGAATGCTGACTTTTTATTTTTTATTGCCTCTTTGACCTCCTGGTTCCACCATGGCAGTGGTTTTTTCACCGGAACGTTTCCCGACTTCGGTATACTGTTCTCTGCAGCATTCAGTATTGTGTCCGTTATTGTTTGGACGCTAATACTGGCAGGTTTTACAAGGTTTTGGCGAAATAGCGACCAATTTGCGTTAGCAGTGAGGAACCGTCTTGTTACAGCTCTATCAGGTACGGTGGTGTCGGTTTCAATTATAATGGGAAAGTGATCGCTATTATGCAGGTCATTGATGACTTTCCATGTCAGTCGGGGTATTAGTGTCGGTGAGACTAGGGTAAGGTCAAGCGCATCGAAGCAATTGGATCGAGCATTGTGGTAGGTGGGTGAGCCGGTGTTGAGTAGCGCTATGTCATCCCTCGTCAACCATTCTTCAATCGCTCGGCCTTTGGCATCATTCTTGGAAGAACCCCAAAGAGTGTTGTGCGAATTAAAGTCTCCAGCCACCAGGAATGGCGTGGAAAGTTGCCCAACAATACTCTCAAGATCCCTTATCTCCCAATTTCCATCGGGAAGGTATATGTTACAGACGGTCAACTTCATCGGTGTACTTATCTTAATGGATACTGCCTGGAGACGAGTGTTCAATATCTGCCGTTCAAATCGCACTCCGTCTCGAACCATCATAGCAACACCGCCCGCGGCTCTTTCTCGGCTAACACAGTCATTTCGAACGATGTCATATCCTCTGAGAGAATATGGCTGATGAGGGTTAAGGTGAGTTTCTTGTATGCACAGACACATGGGGTTTAGTTCGTGTAAAAGCATTTTATGATCTGTATATCGTTTCACAAGGCCTCTACAGTTCCATTGAATAATAGAATTATTTGACTCGAATATAACGAATAATTTAAATATAAAGACATATAACATATAAAAAATGCACACGAATAGACAATAACATTTTAAACAAATATTTGTAAATATGGAATACACAAACGTGGATATCACAGAGTATAAAATATCACAATCTTATCACGCGCTATTTGTCGGGCTCTTTGGCTTCCCGTTGGCTACTAGTGCCTCTGGGTTTGCCCTTAGGCCATCCTTTTTTCTTTTTTGGATGTTTCGCTTCTTCTAGCGTCTTATCATCTACGGACGCAACACTCGAGTCCGTAGATGGGTTTCGTGCCAATTGGGTTTTCCTTTTGGCGCCTCTGGACTCATCTTCCATAAGCATGGGGTCTTCATTGGGGGTTTCTCGTGTTGATGGCATAACAAAGTTTTCAGTACTAGGCACAGCAAAGTTTTCAGTACTAGTCGCTAGCATCGGGAGCGACTCCTTTATATGTTGTATCATCACGGAGGTAAGTTGTTTCATTTCCTCTTTCACTATTTTTCTAATTTCAGGTACAATGTCGCGTTGGTCATGTTCTACATTACGTGCTGTCACACTCGAGTATAGATTCCCCGAGGTCACCGCACTACCTGTCATGCGTCTCGCTTCCGGATACGTTACTTTTCGGGTGACTTTGGCCTCTTGGATTTTTAATTCTAGTTTGTACACAGGACATGATCTGGAGTTGGCAGGATGGTTTCCACTACAGTTTGGACATACCATAGGCGTATCACATGGGTTACCCTCGTGCAATGGTTTTCCACATACACACATCGGAGGATTCTCACACCTAGATGTTGTGTGCCCAAACTTTTGGCATCTGTAACAACGCATCGGCGAAGGGATATATGGCCGCACATTTAAGCTATAGAAGGCTGCAATAATTCTTTTAGGTAGTTGGGTTGAATTAAAAGTAAGTATAATATTAGGGGTGTCCACAAAATTCCCATCAATTTTTCTTTTCATTCTTTTTACAGCCACTACATTCTCTTCCTTCAGCTCTTCAAGTATTTCTTCCTCGCTGCAGTTCATAAGGTCACGACAATAGATGATGCCTTTAGAAACATTCAAGGTTTCGTGTGGCTTAACTTGGACATCCTTACCCTCGTGCAATGGTTTTCCACATACACACATCGGAGGATTCTCACACCTAGATGTTGTGTGCCCAAACTTTTGGCATCTGTAACAACGCATCGGCGAAGGGATATATGGCCGCACATTTAAGCTATAGAAGGCTGCAATAATTCTTTTAGGTAGTTGGGTTGAATTAAAAGTAAGTATAATATTAGGGGTGTCCACAAAATTCCCAGCAATTTTTCTTTTCATTCTTTTTACAGCCACTACATTCTCTTCCTTCAGCTCTTCAAGTATTTCTTCCTCGCTGCAGTTCATAAGGTCACGACAATAGATGATGCCTTTAGAAACATTCAAGGTTTCGTGTGGCTTAACTTGGACATCAAAATTACATAGCCGCTTCGTTTGCATAAGACGTTTTGATTGTTTGTTACTAACAGTTTTTATTAATAGCATTCCTTTAACCTTTTTTATTTCTTCCACCTTCCCTACTAGACCAAACAACGCTCTTGCTATAACAAATGGACTCGTTGTGGAGAAATCTCCTTCTTTTTTTTCTATAAACAGGAACCGGGGATAGTTCTCCTCCTTTTCTCTGCCTATTTCGGGGAGCGAGGGAAAACTTCCACTCTCTCCATCGTATCCAGGGACATAGCATGGGTCGTCAAACGTTCCAGAAATATGTACTTGCTCCGTGGCCTGGTTCCCTGCCACGGACGCCGAGCAGCCGCTTGATATCGACCGGGTGAGGCCTGCCCGCTCCGCCTCGCTCCCTGCCGGCTCTGGGGACAATCCGAACCCCTGAGCAGTAAGATGTGGGCGCCCCGAAGGGCTCAAGAGATTTTCCATTTATTTATAAGCTGGGTCGTTTCCGAATGCATTTTACCGCTACTGCCAGCGGGCCATGGCCTTTTTTTGTGATTTATATTTTATAAGACATGAAACAAAAGACAAAGGACTAGAACTATCAAACAAGACAATACAAACGACCTGGGACAGCTTAGCTTCACCACTGCTGGCAACAGTGGCTACTGAGCCCCCCCACCACGACAAGGTGCTTCCCTTGGGGGGGCATAATTTTTAAGTATTATTATATTATGGCGAGGAACCGGATGGTGTGTGAGTTCTAGAATTAGATCAAGTCTGAGCACTCTCATTGTGGGGGATATAATTAAATTAGATCAATTTAGTCAATCAAGTCATTATTATTTAGTTTAAGTAATTCCTCTTCAATAGTAATTTTATTTAAGCGGTAAAAGGTAATTAACGACAATAACCAATTGATACTGAACGATTCATGTTTGAAGATTCCTCTCCTTCAAAGATTGCCACACTTTATTAACGTAGTCGATTGTGGAAATTTTGGCTCTTTAAGCATCCGTCATTTTAATTATCGAGTAGATTCGCTCGGGTTTCTTTATTTCTTTTCTTAGTTTTAGAGTGAATTTCTGGAGGCATCGAAGCAGCGCTCTCTTCCACTGCTGGCGATTGCTTCATTAAATGTATTAGTATTCCATTCATCAACTGGATGTTGCCTAAGTGCATGTTTTGATTTCATAATTTATTTTCGAGTTCATAAGTTTTCCCATCGTTGAAAACAAATTTCATGATCGATTCGGCATATTTCTCGGGGCTGAATGGGGCAGCAGTTCCTCCGCTACTGGAGGTACCGAGGTTGAGCAGATACTGCAATGAGAAGAACGTGACGCTGTAATAAAGCATACGTTTTCCGTCCGAAGTTATGACCGCACTGTATATTTGGGAAGTTGATCAGCTTTGCTGAACACCCGGTATCGAGTTTGGTACTTCGTTAGAAAGGCGTTCCTGAATTTTAATATTTGTTTGAGGACTGAGTTGTTTGTGTGTCATTTTAGTGTAATTGTTTATTGTTTATAAGTAAAATACGTAAGTTTTTTCCAAGCCATCCGCTAGAAATAGTTAAATTATTATACAGGGAGTCTATTAATATTTTGATAGTTCAGCGCCGTTAATTAATTATTAAGCCTTTTTGACAACAATTTTTGCGCCGGAAAATTTCAATTAACAATAGGTATTAGTTGGATTGATGAGTATTAAAGTTTCATTGCGCCTAATTGGATAAGCATGGTTATAACTTATAAATGACATTTTAATGAGTTGTAGAAAAAACCGGCAGACGGCGTTCAAAGTTATCTTAAAATAAAACGAGAAATCCGACGTTCATTTTAGAATTTTCCCATAATTACAGTTAACAAGGTCCCACCCGTAGCACAGTTGACTTGCCCCTCGTTCACGAAATGCAAACGTAAAGTCGATATTCTAAATCAACCAAAATTTGTTTAGGCACCTGGTCGTATATCCTACACCAAACATGGTGGATTTAGTGTATAAATGGTTTATTTACAAAAAAAGGAGTACATATGTCATCTATTCGGTAGCATCAATTTGTTGAAACATACTGACAACAGCGTCCAACGTTTCTTCGCCAGTCGGCACAATTTGATTGGAGGGAAGAAGGAAACCGTATCTTCCTGTATCTCGAAGTTCGAAGGTGTAAGTCAAACGGATATGCCTATGTGTCCCCGCAACCCAATCGGTGCTACCTCCACTGGCTACGTCTGAAAAAATCGTTTAAGAAAATGCTCCAGCGTGACCTTGGGACCTTACAAATAGCCTCTGGAATATTTCCAACAGTGTACTTCGTACCATAGCGCTCCTTTAGCTTGTCTCTCGCCTTGTTTGCGACCCGATGCTAAAAATGTATCAATTGAGTACGATTCGAGTGACGCACAGTGATAATCGCTCACCAGTTCTTCGTTGTTGGCGGGTACTTCGTGTCCCTTATGCCCAAATGGAAGCAAAATCAACTGGGAATAGGAGTGAAAGCTGAGGTAGACGTCGAGTTTGGGCGCAATTGTGTCAATGAATTCAGATAGCGATTGCGTTTCAATTTCCGAAAACGCCTTGTCCCCGGCGAAGGTGTCCGAGCAAGCGCTGGAACTGGCCCCACCTTGCATCCAGTGATAGCCCCAGTTACGGTTGGGATCTGCTCCGTAACAAAAACCGTAGGGTTTTCTCGTTTTTCTCCACATGCGGTTCTGGTGAGATGGACATCAGTCATCATTGTCATTGGCAACTGGCTCGGTCACTTACCTTGGTGTGGGTGTACACGTAGCCGTCTGGGTTGACACTGGGAAAAACGTACCAGTCACGACTCTCTGCGACCGCTCGGACCGCTGGATCCTGGCTGGTTAACAACTGGTTTAATATGTAAATCACCGTAGCTGGCGAGATCCTAAAACCGACGGTTAGTGATCGACCTTTTGAAAACGTAGAAATACCATTCGCGTGCGTGGATTCCGCCTTCGATCATTACGGCTTTGTTTCCCGGCTTGAAGGAGACGTGCACGCCCAGAATCTGTCGTCCTTCGTGCGATTTTCCACCGACTATCACTTTGACTACATCTTGATACTGAGCTTCGAGGCTTCTCAGCCAATTATGTATCTAAAAGGGTGTTTTAAAGCAAGACGACTAAGACAAATTTTCACCCTCTTACCTCGTCCAAGGTCTGGTAGCTTGAAAACAAGTCCTCACTCCTATCGGTACTGTTTCGTTCATTATTCATCAATTCTTGCACGTTTTCGATCATTACCTTACCGGGAAGGTTCAAGAATCGGAGAAGATTTGTAAAGATGTCTTGTTGCCTTGGTGATACCATCACATCGACTTGCCGATTTAAGGCGACGCCCGACCAGAAGTTGTAGTTGGGGTCGTTTTCAAGTTTCTCAAGCACTTCCAAATGGGCGGAGGTCGTCGGGATCACTTGGTATACCTTAAAGTTGTCGAAACGGTCGGGTTCCTCTCCCAGACAAAACGGCAGCACTGCCAATAGGCACAATATTACTCTCATGATGGTTCGGTGCTGAACTGACTTTCAGTGACGAGCTATTATCCGCAGCCCTTTTATATGAGAGAATCGCATTCTCACTTATCGTTAGTTATCACCTTCGATTTGTTAAAGGTAATTGAAGTTGTTTGTTCTAAATTAGTCCGCAAGTGCTTTGCCCTGAGACAAGTGGAGCAATTGACCTTTACCAAAGTGCTGTATCACGCATTGTTATTGAAATCTGTATCATAAGTGCACAAACAAGGTACTCGTCGAACTGGAGTGGTGTTTTTTTGTACTTGAATTTTTAATATTGTAAAATTGAACTGAATATATAACATTGGTGCAAGACCAGTTTCCACCCGCCTACGCTTCAACTGCGTTCGATCCAAGGTATTTTCCAGAGATTTCCAACTGAAAATCCAATCGGAGCTCCCCAGAGTATCGTCAATCAACTGGTTCCACAACGTTGAAGAATTCCAAACCCATAGAAACTCTTCCTCATCAAACACGCAGTTTCTCGTTTCTTGGTTCGACTCCAGGGGGGGTCTCATAAAACTCCCCTCTTATAGTTGTCGACTAATTCACTTATGTACCAAAGCCATGGACGTTAGGGACACTAAGGGATACTAAGGAGACTAGAGAAACAAGGGCAAACAAGAACGTAGGAAAGGTGGGGAAACTAGGAAGACTTGAAAATATGGAAAGTAAAATAGGAAAAATAGGAAATGAAGGAAATCAGAGAAATTAGGAGCATTAGAAAGAGCTAGAGATGTAACACAAATTACAAAATACTAGAGGAGAACTAGACAAACTAGGGCACAAGTCCTAAACCAGGAATTAAAAGAACTGGAGACACTAGATAGACTAAGGAAACTAGAGAAACTAGGGAAACCAGGAACGGTATACCTAGGGGAATTGGGTAAACTAGGAGAACCAGGGAAACTAAGAGACGTCGAGAACCTAAGGAAACCAGGTAAAACGAAAGGACTAGGAAAACTAGGATAAATAGGAGAATTATAAAAACCAGAAGCAATGCGGTGACTAAGGACACTGGGTTTTCCCTAAAGGACTTTTTATTTGTACAGGGTGAGTCAACGATTGCGCGGAGTAACTTAATGCCTCGAAGATAAGATTTTTCGATAGAGTGCTTTTGTATTATGATATGGTTGAATATTCTCCACATTTTAAAAATATTTGGAATTATACAGGGTGCGCCCACAAAGTAGGGCGCCAAAATGAAACATTTTTTAAATAGAGTTCCCTGTATTTGAATGCATTTTTGAATTCTACGTGTAATTGTAAGTCTTTTTTATTATATGGTTAAAATCCTAAAAGCTAGTAGTTTTAAAGATAATTCGATTTTTAAGAAAAATTGGGCATTTGCAAGCGTCAGTATATTGTCAAAATTATTACTTAAATTTTTATTCCAGGTTTTATATATTTCATCCTGGGTTAAGTAAAAGTCAAATAAATACATCTACTATGAATCATTAAAAATATAGCTTACAGGGTGTTTTTTTGGTTGGTCCAAAGTTGCAGAACTAAAAAATCTCACTTTTTTTTAAATGGAACACCCTTTATATTTTTCTGTCATCATTTAGCTCCTCCAAAAACCTTCAACTTTTGATAATAATGTCCAATTTTCTCTGATAGTTTTCGAAATGTCTTGGTTTTCCTATTTTTGATATTCTAATCTTAAATAAGTTATATGTAATTTACATAATAGTGAGGTGGGCATGCAAAAAAAAGGCAATTTTTATCTGCCTCGTTCAAAGCTAAAATCAAATTTATTAATTCATTTTTCTAATAATTCATTTAAGTCTATAAAAACTGGAGAATAAATTTGATAGTAAAAACATAAACAAATATCTTGGCTTTTCTAATTTTTATATTTTAATCTGAAATAAGTTCTAATTTACATAATATCGAGGTGAATATGAAAAAAAATGAAACTAATATCAGTATCACTGACTGGATGACATTAGGAGTTAAATTGAATTTGTTTTGTAGTCAAATGTTTTTACTTATTTTTCAGTTTTTGGACTTAAAATAAATTGTTTGAAAAATAAATTAATGGATATGATTTTCGTTTTGGACGAGATAGATAAAAATTGCCTATTTTTTGCATGGCCACCTCGCTATTATGTAAATTACATATAACTTATTTAAGATTAGAATATAAAAACCAGGAAAACCAAGCATTTCGAAAACTATCAGAGAGATTTTTAATATGAAGTTCTGCAACTTTGGACCTACCAAAAAAACACCCTGTAAGCTATATTTTTAATGTTTCATAGTAGATGTATTTATTTGACTTTTACTTAACCCAGGATGAAATATATAAAACCTGGAATCAAAATTTAAGCAATATAATTTTGACAATATACAGGGTCATTCTTGACGAGCGTCAGTTAGAAAGATATGGAAAACCTTTGAAAATTAAGCTGAACTGATAAGTCCTTTAAAGATTTTGGCACATGATGAATTGAACTAAAATATTTTCAAAATGGCGCCACTTCCGGAAATACCGGAAGTAGCCATCAACTTTGTTATTTTAAATAGGGACCCCCTATTTTTCCTACATTTTCGGATTCTACGTCGAATTTGGAGTACAACGATACCCCATAGTTGACCCTTTGCTCCAAGGGCTTCGCCGATATTCAAGTTTTTGTGTCAAAAATTGAATTTGCAGGGGTAACTTTAAAAATTTATTATTCGAAAACGATGAGAGATATTGCAAAACAGTTTTCAATGCTTTATTAAGGAAAGATCAAATTTTCTTATGGTCTGCGTAAACGTCTAAAAATGTGAGACTACGTCACTTTTTCAAAGCTCTCAACTTTTAAATATCCGTAACTCCATTTTTTCAAATGGCACCCCCCATTTTGTTCTTCACCCTTGTTTTTCTTTTTCCCAGACCTTTAATTTGATGCAAAATTTCAAAAGCTGCTTCAAACGGTTTCCGAGATATTCCATGTTTAGTTACTTCTTGTGGAAAGTTGATAAAAAAAATTAAATCGCTTGATGTTATTCTTTTGTTTTTATTATGATAATGTTTAAACGTCAAATTTTCGCTGCTTTTCCTGGCAGCTATTCGATTACATTCACCATGTATTAATATTAAATTCAAAAAATCTTCATTAGTGTAACCCAAACGAGCCATTATTGACGAGAAGTATAAGTTCAAGCGGCAAAAATTTGACGTTTAAACATTATCATAATAAAAACAAAAGAATAACATCAAGCGATTTAATTTTTTTATCAACTTTCCACAAGAAGTAACTAAAAGATGGAATATCTCGGAAACCGTTTGAAGGAGCTTTTGAAATTTTGCATCAAATTAAAGGTCTGGGAAAAAGGAAAACAATGGTGAAGAACAAAATCGGGGGTGCCATTTGAAAAAATGGAGTTACGGATATTTAAAGGTTTAAAAGTTGAGAGCTTTGAAAAAGTGACGTAGTCTCACTTTTTTAGACGGTTACGCATACCATAAGAAAATTTGATCTTTCCTTAATAAAGCATTGAAAACTGTTTTGCAATATCTCTCACCGTTTTCGAATAATAATTTTTAAAGTTATCCCTGCAAATTCAATTTTTGACACAAAAACTTGAATATCGGCGAAGCCCTTGGAGCAAAGGGTCAACTATGGGGTATCGTTGTAGTCCAAATTCGACGTAGAATCCGAAAATGTAGAAAAAATAGGGGGTCCCTATTTAAAATAACAAAGTTGATGGCTACTTCCGGTATTTCCGGAAGTGGCGCCATTTTGAAAATATTTTAGTTCAATTCATCATGTGCCAAAACCCTTAAAGGGTTTAAAGCAAAACTGACACTCGTCAAGAATGACCCTGTATACTTCATCGTTGACTCCGAATACTGCTGTAAGTATGTCCCCCAATATTCCTCGCTTCCTTCGTTCAACCATCGTGCTGCCTATTTCTTCCTTTAACCATTGTATTTCATTTTCGTGATCCTCGAGAAGTTGCACTAATTCGGTACAGTGTGAATTTTCTGCTATTTCTGCTGTCTTGTTGCATAGCTCCTTGAACTGTGTAATTGATTGCAGCGTTGCGTGGATGTCTTCATTTATCCGTGTTTTCTTGTATTGAATATCGATCCGGAAAATTCCTCGTTCAATCCTTCCATCTCCCATGTGTTCTATGTAAAACCCTGGGTTTGGATGCGTGATGTTGTACTCTGCCACTGTAGTGCCTATCATCATCATTAGTATGGTGAGAACAATTGCTTTTATGCTGAAACTCTTCATCTCTTGGTTGTTTCCTGCGGCTGATTTTTTCTGTGCATCTTCTGAGTGTAGGGGGACTAGTTGATGTATTGCTTTTTTGGACGTTTTCCCGTCTGCCTTTTGGGTTGTTACTACTCGCACTATATTATCTTCTGCTGGATGAGTCGCTATCACCTTTGCTAGCGGCCATTTTCCTGGGCTGAGGTTGTCATCTTTGACGAGTACTATGTCGTTGATTTTTATGTTGTCGTTCTTGGTTTTCCATTTGTAGCGTTGTTGTAAGTTGTGTAAGTACTCTGATGACCATGCTTTCCAGATTTCCTTTTTCATTTTCTGTACCATTTTCCACCTGTTACTGAGGCCTATTTTTAAATCCTCTCCTGTTTCTTCCAATGGTTCCAGTATTGGTCTCCCGATTAGGAAATGTCCTGGTGTCAATAATGTATCTTCGTCCATTACTTCTCGGATGGGCACTAATGGTCTCGAGTTGAGACACGCATTTCCTCAATGATTACCTTATACAATGCGTTCATCAGATCCAAACTCGATTATGCGGCATGTATTTGGACACCCCAAACTTATAAGCACGCAGACATGATAGAGAAAGTTCAAAAAAATTAGTGCGAATAGTGTATTTTAGGTCGACTCAAAATTTTCCACATTTAATCTACTCCAACCAACTAAAATTTTTAAATAGTGTGCACGGTATTAAAATCTCAAGTTTACAAATCCGACGCGAAGTGATCTGTGCTACCTTTGTGTACAAGATACTGAATAATCACCTAAATGCTCCAGAATTGCTTCAGGAAATTAAACTCAAAGTGCCACATGTTAAATTAAGGAAAAACGATATCATCTTTTTAGTGACCACTCCGTCATCGCCACTATCGAGGAGCCTGTTGGCTTTAAATAAGAAGTGCCGTGAGAGAGACATCGATGTATTTCACGGCTCTTTGAATGAATTAATTAATCATATAAGATCGTAATTACTGTGTAGTTTTAGTTTTAAGTACAGCACCCCAGTGCCATGTAATTGGAATAATTGTATTCTGTATGGTATCTGGCTAAACAAATAAATAAATAAATAAATAATCGAGATGTGAAACCTGAATTTGGTTCTGACCGATAAAAGGTATAAGAAGAATTTCCTCTGGTTCTTTACAATCACGCTTTTATATGGAAAATGAGAAGCACAAACTATAGTGGAGAAATGGGAAGGTATTCAACTTCACAATAGCGACATCTAACTGAGGAATTTTACAACACATACTACAAGAGGTTTGACAAATAAAATTTGGACATTACCACTTTTATATTTTCAGTGGAACCACCGTTCGGTATGTGGTACTAGTTTTTTTACAGGAAATTTAAACTGTAAGCAACCATTTTGGATCACCCGGTATAACTCGGTGTAAGGTTAACTTTTTTTTCAATTCCAGATTGTTTATTCCGTTACAAATAACCTTGTGCAATAATTGTAAACAAAAGAGATGTTGACAAAGCATCTCGAATTGATTACCTACCTGCTGTGTGGTGGGAACCAACATAATGTTGCAGTTATCGTTTTAGGTTATTCAAGCATCTACGATTTTCCTTAAATCGGGGCTGTAGGTGTACCTACCTACACCCAAAACTGTGGTGGTTCATTGACGCTATTTATTGTTATAGGTAGGTACATGAGGTAAATCGTATGCTAGTGGTCCTAAGAATTTATTGCTATGTTATAGATAAGTCATGGATGACATTGCATTCATTAAAATTGAACCAAAACAAGAAGAAAACATAAATTTGTCCCTTGAAAGAAACATTCTTGTAAGTAATGATTTTGTCAAAACTATAAAAGAAGAACACGATGCGATTACGACAGATGCACAATATTGTAGCCAAGAGTGCAATGGAGAAGAAACGCAACAACAAGGCCGTTTGTCAAGTATTAAATCACTAACTGAGAAATTTAGATGTAAAGTTTGTGGCTTCACGACAGATGCTGAACCACTTCTTAGAATGCACCTTACGACGCACGGTGATACTTACAATTTTAATTGTGCAAAGTGTGATTACGTAACAAACGTTAAACGGTATTTAGTAGCACATCTCTTAACTCACAAGGTTTTTAAAGCTTTTAAGTGTCCAAATTGTGACTATACGTCAACTACTAAGCAGAAGTTGAGATATCATTTTTTAAAATACAATATTACAAATGATTTTAAATGTGACATTTGTAATTATGCAACTAATACTAAGCAAAAATTGAGACTTCATGTTCTAAAACACAATGTTTCAAATGATTTTAAATGCGACATTTGTAATTATACAACAAATACGAAGCAGAAATTCAGGCGTCATGTTCTAAAACACAACCCGTCAAATGATTTTAAGTGTGCCATTTGTGCTTACGCAACAAATACTAAACAGAAATTGATGTGTCATGTTCTAAAACACAATGTTTCAAATGCGGTTTCAAACTTCTTTAAATGTGATATCTGCGATTACACAACAAATACTAAACAAAATTTACGGTATCATTTCTTAAAGCACAATGTTTCAAAAGTTTTTAAATGTGACGTTTGTAATTATGCCACAAACTATAAAAACCGTTTTAAATCCCATATCTTAACACACAATAATTCAAAAGATTTTAAATGTAACATTTGTGATTTTTCTACACATACTAAGAAGAATTTGAGGAATCACTTCCTGAAACACAATGTTTCAGAAGTTTTTAAATGTAACATTTGTGATTATGTAACTAATATTAAGGACAATTTGAAGTCGCATCTCTTAAAACACAATGATTCGAAAGATTTTAAATGTAATATTTGTAATTTTGCAACAAATAGGAAGCAAAGTTTGAAGCAACATTTTTTAACACACAATGAATCAAAAAATTTTAAATGTGATGTTTGTGATTATGCAACAAATGCTAAGAAGAATTTAACTGCGCATGCTCTGAAACACAATGTTTCAAAGTGTTATAAATGTGACGTTTGCGATTATGTCACAAATATTAAAACATATTTTAAGTCTCATCTCTTAATACACAACGATTCAAAAGATTTTAAATGTTATCTTTGTGACTATGCAACACATACTAGGAAGAATTTGAGGAATCATGTCCTGAAGCACTGACGTTTATAAATGTGACGTTTGTGATTTATGCTACTACAAATTAAAAGTTGTTATAAGCACACAATAAGGTTGTCTGTGTCAAACAATCAATAAATTTTCATTGTTATATACCTAAATATGTTTGTTATAAAATGCAGCTTATGGTAATGTAAACAAAAACGAGAAATTTCTGCACGTTAGTATATTAATAAAAAAAAGTGCCCTCATCATTTCTGAAAATCAGGAATCTTTATTTTGGTACATCCTGTATAAAAACGTAGATTCTAAGGTTTTCTCTCCTTTTCCAGTGATGTATCGGATAATAAAAATAATTAAAAAGGCAACCCTACACAATGATTCGATGCAAAAGATTTTTGAATCAAAATGGCGGAAAAGTTCCTACAAATTTAGAAAGCATACATTTAAAGCCAAAAAAAGCCGAAGAAAGTTCCAAAGAGGTAATCTGGAGCAAGAAAGGTAACTGGAAAACTCTAATCACACATCTACAACATACAAAAATTAACCGTCTGAGGAAGTAACTACTGAATCTGAATAATTTAAATCTGACGTTCATTTGATAAGACAAAGAATGGGCCAGCTCAAAAAGATTAGGTACAAAGCAAATTTACTCCTGTCCCATTTGTGAAAAATATTACGAACTCTCATGCATAAAGTACATGAAATGGATTGTTAATTACCTTCTCCAGTCCAAAATGTATCTGAAGGTCCTGGATACGGTAACATTAGACTAAAGTTGTATTTCGATCGATGAATTTGGGATTTATCTCTGCACGGGCGAAACAGTTAATGACATTCAAAAAGGCAGATTATACACAAAGTCGCTAATCATCTAAATGAGTTTAAATATTGAATGAACATTAGCAACCCAATAAGATTTAAAGCAAATTTACCTACCCGCAGTTACAATTACAAGCAACTGAAGGCAATCCAGCGAAGAAATTACAATTACATGGCACAAATGCTTCACAAAAATTTGCTATAGAAGTATATACAATTACAACTAACCACATTACCTACCTTTTTGTTGTATGTAGCACAAACACAAAAATTGAATTAGAGACATAAAACAAATCAAATTCAACTGCCTTGACTGACTACAGACAGCAAAGTGTAATGATCCTTACTGGAAATATTGACTTAGTCTGTACTTACCGTTGGCAACTCTGAGAAAAAAATACGAGCAGAGCCACCTACCTTTCAAGTCTAAACGATGGACGTTTCGCAGCACTTTCGAATTTGGATGGCAGTCGGCTCGATATAGGTGGCACGTTGTGTAATCGGTTGTTGTATGTGTTGGGACGTGAGACATAATCGGGAAAGGAATTAAACCAAAGACAGAACTTTTGTGCGTAAGAACTGACAAGAACAAATAAATATATTACGCACACAAGAAGACCGTACCAGAGAAACCTTCTACGGGACAAAAACCCCGTCCTATAGGCCACACAAATACCTACAGCAATAAAATGCAAGAGAAAGTACACATAAATAAAACATCTCAATATGTATTGTAACGGAAACGCTTCAGACATGACGTCGCCTTTGGCGCTCTGGAATTTTCTACGCGCGCGATAGTGGGATTGGTATAGGAATATTCGAGACTTATCCGGTAATTACGCGAGTGTTTTGGACTTACATTGCTTGCGTGTATAAATGGTTGCGGACCGAACATCGCAGACAGTTTACTACCGTACGAGATCGAGTACGGATGAAACATCGAGCGCGGAAATATAAATTGCGAAGTGTGTGATATAAATAGTCGATATAAATTGTACAGTTTTTATAGTGTTTTAGTTTTGTTTAATAAATATTGATATAAATCGAACCCGAATTTATAAATAACGTTACAGTATGATAAAAATAAGATAATCAAATCAAATGCAAAGCATGACAAAATCTTTGAATCATAAGTAGGTTAAGTTCGACTTTTGGCCGGATTACAGACCATTGTTTTATCAGACAACTTTGGTACGCCATGTTGCCAAATTGCCATCGGGCTTCGTTAAATTATTATTAGATTTTTGAGTAAGATAGCATATTTACATTCGTACCAAAATTGATTTCTGCGTAATCTCGCACAGCGCCATCTACTACCTTGTTATAATGATTAATGAATGTAGTAGGTATAGCTAACTTTAAAGTAGGTATCATTGAATTTAAATTCAATGTAGGTATGTAGCAATTTGTCCTCGCTAATGGAACCCTGTAAATCCTCCTTTAAAGAAGGATGTCTTGTCCACCACTGTATGAATTTCCGACCGTACCCTAAACAAAGCTAGTTATAAACAATAAACTGCTACATGCGACTGCGACGTCACACCTAATTGATGACGTTTCGCATGAACATTTCACGTACATGGTGCACCTAGGCAGGGCCTAGTTTTTATACTTCCAAGGTATTCCCCTAAAAATGATCTTGTGCAATATCTTTAAACAAGAAATTTTGAGACGCTTTTAACGGCTACAAAGGCATCTCTACTTTATTACTTACTCCGAGGTAGAAACCAGTGTCAACTGTGCCCAGTTGCCAACAGTTAACATTTTAGGCTATAGTCAGTGGGTCGAGGTAAATCCTGTGTTTGTGGTCATAGGCTTTTATTGCTATTTTATAGAAAATCATGGAAGACAACATTGCATTTATTAAAATTGAACCAAAACAAGAAGAAGAACTACACTTGTCCCTTGAAAGAAACATTCTCGTGAACAATGACTTTGTCGACACCATAAAAGAAGAACATGGTGTTGAATATTGTAGCCAAGCATACAAAGAAGAAATAAAGCAGCAAGGTCGTTCATCAAATATTAAATCGCAATTTGATCAGTTTAGATGTAAGGTTTGTGAGTACACGACAGATAACGAACCACATTCTAGAATACCTCGTAGAATACACCTTTTGACTCACGTTGATACTAACAATTTTAAATGTGCAAATTGTGATTATTCAACGAATACGAAGTACAATTTGAGCAGACACCTCTTAATACATAATAGTTCAAAGGATTTTAAATGTGACATTTGTGATTATGCAACGAATACTAAGCGAAAATTGAGATATCATTTCTTATACCACAATGTTTCAAATAATTTTAAATGTGACATTTGTGATTATGCGACAAATACTAAACAGAAATTAGGGTATCATTGCTTAAAACACAAAGTTGCAAAAGTTTTTAAATGTAACATTTGTGATTATATGACAAATATCAAGTACTCTCTTAAGTTGCATCTCTTAATACACACGGATTCGAAAAATTTTAAATGTGATCATTGTCATTACGTAACAAATGCTAAGAGGAATTTGAATGTGCATATTCTAAAACACAATGTTTCAAACGTTTTTAAATGTGACGTTTGTGATTATGTCACAAATATTAAAACATACCTCAAGTCTCATCTCTTAATACACAATGATTCAAAAAATTTTAAATGTGATTTTTGTGATTATGCAACCAATACTAAGAAGAATTTAAGGAAGCATCTTTTAACACACAATAGGATTATCAGACGTCCGGTTTTTGACGAGACAGTCCAAACCTGAGCAGATCACCGTAGAAGACCTTCAATATAGGTGCTGGTTCTACTGAATTCAAAGATATCATCTACAACAAATTTTTGTTAAGCAGTTCAATCTATATGTACAGAGTGTTACAGAATAACTATTCCTAGTTTTAAAAAATGATGTAGAGCACTTTATTAATAATAATAATAATAATTTATTGGTGTTTTAACAGTATAGTTTTACGCAAGTGAAAAACAAAATTGACACACCTACATATAAATGGACAAACCTACAAAAATTGAGTGCTCTCAAACCGATAATTTAAAAATTCACTTATGTTAAAAATTGCCAACTCTAACAATAATATTTTTAACTTTTTTTTCAATAGGTTTGGACATAAAGATCTAGCCTCAGGAGGTAAGGCGTTGTAAAATTTGATGGCATAATAGTTAAGTACTATATAGTTTCTTGATCTGTTTAACCTAGTATGAAGGAAGTATTAATGAACTAATGTCTAGAAATTTCTCGTGTCAAAGCAACCTATGAAAAACAATTATTTCCATTATTACATAAATATGTTCAATTGACGTCATTTTGCGTGTCACAAATTAATTTTTTCTATTTCGGTGTCACAATGATGATTTTGTACAACTGTTTTCGGCCGAAAACAGTTGTACAAAGACAGTGATTATAGTCGTTTTTTTTGGTAACTCATCTCTTAAGTTGGCAGTTACTTATAATTAGTACAAGTAGGTACTTCGTTGGGTACTTCCTTAGATCATATAAACATGGATAGAGCATCTCATAAGCTCTACTAAAAGACAACCGTCGCCAACATTCCAACGTGCATTTTTATGCCTATCATCTTTTACTATTAGTAAGTTGTAATGTATTTATCCTTTGCCGGGTTGATTGTAAAAGTGCGCAAGCTTGGCGATTGTTAGAACGTTTGTCCGTTTGACATCGTATATTCGCAAACAGCTGTTTTTGTTGTTTAACCTTGCTTGACTTTACATGGTTATATATGAAACTAAACTTTTAATACTGTTCTGTACCACTAAATTGTCCTATAAAGATGTATTTATTCATGTATTGAGAACCTTTTTTACCCTAAATAATAAATATTGCATTGTTTATTAACATTGTGAGGTTAAAGATTTGAATTTTCTGATTGGTTACTAACACTGAAACTGTACATGGAATAACAACATATAAATTGTACGTCGACAAGAGAGATACAGCACAAAAGTATGTAGAGTCTTGAATCAGAACATGTTGGTGACATAGTGTAATTGGATCGCTCCATCCATGTATGATCTAAGGGTACTTCCATGTTTGAACTTCAAAATGTCACTCTTACTACGCTCCCAACCTAAAACTTAACGGCATAAAAAGTGTTCCCAACATAAAACATGTTAGTTCTTAATGTTCCCTATAGTTTCTGATAATGATTTTTTTAATTAAATTAAAGCACCGAAATAGAAAAAATAGTATGAAAAACGCGTGTTACAATGCTTTATTGTAATACTTCTATCTTGCGGACACTTGTGGCTACGCTTCGCGTCGCCACTCGTGCCACAAGATAGTCGTATTACAATAGGTCGCATTGTAACACTTGTCTTTCAATATACTATTTAAGATAAATTAGTGCAGCGGAAAATGCATCATTTCACAGTTATCGAATTGGCAGAAATACAAATGGCCACAGGGCGGTGTACTGTAATGCCAACGAAAAAAAGGGTGATATTAAGTACTCTCTGTTTCTGAAAATTAGGGTTCTGATTCTGTGACGTCATCCTGTATCCAAAAAAAGTGGATTTTTAGATTCCCTTGTATTTTTTTATTGGTATGTATCGGCTAATAAAAATATGCGATCATTACTTAATGGCCGTACATTTTTCTAACAGTAATTAATTGTCAACACTAATAACTATAAAATACTGATTTGTACTATAATAATATTATGTAATTATAATTTAATGTATAAAAGATATTGGCATCTTATGAGTATGACAAGGTAATCTTACTATAATTTCAATAGAATTGTAAAGAAATAAATAATGTTTGGTTATTGGTACGTAGTTATTCGATACATCTTTAGCACCCGGTTACGTCTACATGAAAGAACTCAATTTTTCTACCCGTATACCTGCATTTGCAACGCTGTGGAAACATTACTAGCACAGCCATTCAACTTTCACATGATTCTTTTCTTTCATGTCTAAGCTACTAGTAAAAAATTAAATTTTACGTCGTAGGTCTAGATAGATTATATTTCAGAGAACTTTCAAATCTTGCTAACAGTAGATGTTTATATCCCTTTAAATACCCCGGTATATTTAAACGTCTGATGCAACCCCGTCAAGTAGGTAGGTTGAGAGATTCTGCGGGAATGCGCCACCACCACCTGTTCAACCTGGTTGATATTTTTTTTGGAGATTCGGGGGATGTTTAGGTTTAGCTCGGTCGGTTGTTGGTTGGTAAAGCTTGTTTGGTGGCGGAGCTATTGTATTTCATAGTTTTGGCTTTTGTTCTTGTTTCTGTGTTTTTCAGCACTCGATTGGTGTGGGGTAAAGTATTTTATGTAGTTCAATCTGTTTACTCTTATCATAGTGTAATACACTAAGCTCTTATGTACCTATATGAATTGTGCAATTTGTTATATCAGATTCCATCTACCATTATGCTAATATGTGATTTACAACATGCTTGTGGAAGTGTACGATATCTCAGGTTTAGACCACGTTTAACTCGGTTACACGGTGCACGGGTGTGTACTGATGTAGGATCTCGACTTTCGTGAAGTAGAGCATGCAATGCTAGGTGTATTTACAGGTTAGGTTGACTCCTAACATTCACGAATGTGTGTGCCTTGTTGTACGTACCTAATATCTACCTACCGTGAGAGGGAGCTCGGACGCTAGAATAGATATGAGCTAAGGCGCAAAAGGATCCGAGGGCCCTCGAACCTTCAACTTTAGGTGCGAGTGTCTGTAACCCGAGACCGCTTTACCCATAGAACAACAAACTTAGAATGGAAACTGTAGTGTAATGTAAAAATGACGCGCCATCTCGTGTATGTTCTCAGCAGCTTTTGCGTGAATGGCGCCAAATTTAAATATTAAAATGTAAGCTACGTCCGCATTATACTGAATTTCTCCGGATCTGTAACAATAACATTGGATTTGACTAGCTGAAACCTAAAAGGTAAATGAATCCAGCCAGTGAAGTCCAATTTTGTTTGTTACGGTTCCAAATAAATTCAGTTTAATGCGGATGCACCTCACCAGTCAGGGCCTTCAAAGAGTACAGGGCACTTGTTTTATAAGTAACTCCAATTAATCCAATCAAGGAGTTATATTTAATTTAATACGATTATATAAGATACAAGATCAACTTCATGGAACTCTACTGTATGATGCTCTCCAGATCGTTCTAAAAATAAAATATGTGACAATTTATTACAATTCAATTAGTGTTACCTGCTAATATAATGTGCGAACTGCCACACGCTTTAAATCTCTTCGTGTTCCAGGTTCTAAAGCGCATCCAGAAAAATGACGTTCACAAACCAAAAACTTTTGTGTAAATTTCTTCCACAGTATATTCTAAACCGATTCTTAAAAACTTCGGGCTCCATTTTTGGGAAACGTCTTCACAATTTGTCACACAACATGTACGTTCTCGACTTGTGTATGCAGAATTCATTGTAATAATGAATAGTAATTATACTTAAAGCACAATAAGCCGTCAATCAAAATTCAAAATTCAACTGTCATAATGGCGACACGTACTAAAGTCACTAGATTTAGTAACTTTAACACGCACGCTAACTATGCGCCATCTATTGAATGTTCTCCAAACTAATTATATTTGTACTCAGTTGTTCCCGTTTACGTTTCCCTTCTAAGTTTTTTGTTCTGGGGCTTTACCTATGGGCGGCGACCCATCTCTTAACCGTCTTCAGTTTCGTGTCGTGGCTCCACTAGCACCTGTGTATTATCATAACTGCCTATTGTTACGTCAATAATATATCAGACATGTTTTTACAAACTTCAGATCACTCTATTCGGTATATAATAGGCGCTTTCTTTCGACTACTTCGCAATCATGATTTCAAAATCGTGATTCGTAGGATCACGTTTTAGGCTTGTCTCACAGTGGAAGCGTTTACGCGCGAACTGAAATACGCATGTTAACGTCAGAAATTGTACGTCTGTGTACGCACAAATCGCATTCACACATTAGCTGCGTATCGATCATGACCTGAGCAACTGTTCACAAACACAATCGTCTACAACCTGGGAATTCGCATAAATATCCGAACAAAATGGGATCAGTTCGCACGTCGCAATTACACGCACGTATACGGACGATTTATTAATCGCTAATGTGCGAAGGTCCGTTTGAAATCGTACGTTTGAATAGTTCGTCCGTAAACGTACGTATTCGTACGAATCCCAGTTCGCGCGAAAACGCTTCCACTGTGAGACAAGCCTTACGAAAGAACGCGCGAATTTAAAACAAAGTATGGTTAAGTTTACGTAGTACACATTTGAATTTGAATTATGTATTTTTTGTTTGGATTATGAAAATAATTTAAATTCAAGTGGAAGTACTTGCACAATTATGCTCCTCTTCAGTTACAAATATGGACTAACTTAACATTTGAGCATAAATATCCTAGGTTAGGAATTCGTGATCATAAAACTTTTATGTTCAGTTTGTTCACGATCTTAGCAATCATGATTATAAGATCACACTTCGAAAGAACGTGATTTGACAATCCAAACGCGTTTGGATCACCGAAAGAAAGCGCCTAATGATATGAATAACTAAGTAGGGCGACTTAGATCAATAATATAATATAAGTGCCTGAATATGTTGCCTCTAACAATATTAACTGCGCTATGTAGGCAAATATGCCAGCACAATCCCTAACAATATAACCGTGACATAGGAGGCTAACCAAGCGAATACGCTGATCTGATAATAATAATACGTTGATTGGTACAAGCCCAAAGGGTAACATGTTCAGCCACAGCTGATCTTCCACATGTACCCAACAATACATAACATAATACAACAGAATACACAGTATAGTAGAGCACAACTTTAGCTTTTCCCTACCAGTCTTTTTAGGAAGTTTTAAATTTACCTCGCACACACAAACACCCTAACTCTCACAGACACAAATGCGCATAGTGCGCAACCCTCTACCGCAAAATCTTCGTGTAACGTAAGGGATCCCTACCTTAGACTACGCTAACTTCACACTACAAGAACACGGAAATAAAGTCAACCCCGGCAACGTTTAAAAATGGCCACCCGAATGACTATTCCCTCCAAAACTAAACAAGATCCCGCCTAAATTTGAAAAGTGGCACGTGATCAAACATCTAAGGCAGGGCCCCCTTATGTTAGTTGTAAACAACGCTATGACCTGAAGCACAGTAGGGAAGGAACGTAAAATAAAACACTGAAATTGTGAAAAGTTTGTTTAATAATTATATTGGTTACTATGATTGTAAAAGCTCGGAAATTTAAGTCGAAATAAATTACATTGCAAAAATAAACTTTGAAAATGGTAGTTCACCGAATAAAAAATAGAAATAGGCGGGGAAAAAAAGAACTTACCAATTAAAAAACCAGCCGTCAAATTAATATTAAATTGTGGTAAACTTCAAGAGGTAACATATAGGTTAAAACAAGTTTTGGGAATTATGGGTCAAGTAAGCAGGTACCAAGATTCTAAGAAAGAGTGAAATACACAGGATGTGACTCGTCCTTTTGTTAAAAGCAAGATGGCAAATTTAACTATCGGTAAAAACATGTGGAAATTATTGAATCATCACACATAGATTCTAAACCGAAGAGTATTGATTAGCATAATCTCGCCCCCCAAGATAGGTAGCGTTGTCCCTCGTTCGGTGTTTCGAGACTACAGTTGAATGTCGAAGACAATCACGGAATTAAGTGTCGTAGCTCAATTTTGACTACAGTTTTTACCAGCCCCGTGACTGCTTCATTCACGGAGAAAATTGTTAGTTGCAAACAACAAGTCAGTACATACATCAAATGAATCGGTAATTTCCACATATTAAAATGATCAAAATTTATATGACTATTACTTCTCGGACAAGACCAAGTAATCAACACATAAACATAAATTAAGCAAACATTACACCAAAAACGTAAACGATTACAAACAAAAGGATACCGGTATTAAACATGTCATTCTGCATTGCGGTTAAACCAAGTAAATTTCAAAAACAAAGATTGAAACAAAAAATATAAAATGCGGCATACAAAACACAATTAATTACGATATAAAGAAATGCAAAAATTACTACCTGCAAATAACAAAATAACAACAAACATTTCTTGACCGACGCGTTCACGACCGTCCTAGAGACCGTCATTCAAGACAAACGTAACCCACGTTCGTGCTCTCCAGATGGCGCAAATCGCTTTTTCCTCCTAAAAATTGCGTGGTTGCCAACTTTTAAAAATGTGTGCATCGTTGTAAGTTGTAGATACGGGGGGGGGGGGGGGGGGGGCGGCCGTTAGAATAGAACGAGGAATAGAACAATAGATTGTGATGATAGGAGTCCTCGATCCGGCACTGTAATTTTGACTTACCCTATACCTGCATTTAGCAACGCTGTGGAAACATTACAAGCACAGCCATCTAACTTTGATATGATTCTTACTTTCGTTTCAAGCCACTGTCAAATCTTGCTAACAGTCGGCTCGCAGTGAGTGGTACGATCACTGACCTGAATAAAAAAAGGTCAGTGGGTACGATTAGGATTCCTAACTTAGACTATGGAAGAGATTCATTAACTAATGAGACACCTACGTTGTGTTATACTAGGTGCTTTTCATTCGAAGTTGATTTACTCCCTAAGTGCTTCGCACCTGCTCTACTCTGTGACTACACCGTTTTTAGCAAATGGAATAATGTCAGTTTGTATTGATCCTAGGGGTCTCTCAAGCCGACACTGAAAACGTTGACTTACCCTATACTTACCGTTGGCAACTCTGAGAAAAAACTCTAACCACCTTTCAAGTCGAAACGATGGACGTTTCGCGACACTTTTGAATTTGGAGGGCAGTCGGCTCGATATGCGTGGCAGGAATGAACTCCTACGTTGTGTAATCGGTTCTTGTACGTGTTGGGAGGTGAGACATAATCGGGAAGGAAATTAAATAAAAGACAGAACTTATGTGCGTAAGAAATGACAAGAACAAATAAATATATTACGCACACAACAAGACCATACCACTACCAGGGAAACCTTCTACGGGACAAAAACCCTGGCATAGGCCACACAAATACATGAAATAAATCACCTACAGTAACGAAATGCAAGAGAAAGTACACAAATAAAACATCTCAAACTGTATGATAAATCTCAGGTAATCGAATTAAATGCAATTAAACAAATTCATAAAAACAAAGCACACGAGACGTCATAAATACAGTGGAAAACATGATAAATCAATGTAGTACAAAAACACATCAAAATACATAGGAAATATCAAAATGGCGTGACTCTACTCCAGCCTTCAATCACATGATTTTCGTTAACACGAAACGTACATGTGAGAACGCCAATAGCAAGTATTCATGTGGAAGATGATCATCGCTCACGCAAAACATATTTTAAATAGAAGAAATGTTTATGAGAGGCCCCCCCTAAATATCTCGCATTGCTAAGGTGCCAAGAACTGCGATCCGCACGAGGGTGAGGAATAATATGTGAGGAAAGTTGAAACTACCGCTGAAGTAAGGGAACCGTAGAAAAACCTATGCAGTTGCGAGAGATGCAAGCTAAAAAGATGTTTCAATTCAACCAAAAAAATATGTTGATGCCATAAAGCACTTTAATTTTGTGTTTTATATTTCCTATACTGCATTTTGTATTTATTTATGTTGAAACCCTAAACCGGAACCGAAAATAAATCACTGAAGCTACAGAACAAAATAAGTCTATGCAGTGCGGAACCGGAACCTAAGTGTCTTTGTAGACAGAAGACCGGTCTATGCTCTAAAAATATGTCAAGGTTGGCAGAGATGTGTTTTTCACGAGTATGATACAATCATTATCAGTTCACTATCAAAAATCATTAGGAAATGGCCAATCGAAATCAAATTTTATTGCGTAATGCTAACCATTCTAAGCTAATGGTAATGCTTGTATAAACCAGATATCTCTGGTATAAACCCACCATAAACAGGATACGGTAAATTGTGACGTCAACAAGGATAGCAATTTATTATTATTATTATTATTATTATCTTTATTAAAACTATATGGATTTATATACAATATGTTAACAAATGTGTAACATTATATTTACATAATAACAATTTGTTATGCTGATAAAATCATGTCATTAGTCCATACAATGGTTTCGAATTCATTGACTGTACATATTACGTTGTTCACGCACCACCGTATTTAAAACTTTCGATTGTCCCTTTTCCTATATGCCAAAAGTAATCCTGTATGATTCTGTTTCTGAGTCTGTTGATGAAAGAGGTCCTGAAGTTTGCGGGGGGGGTGTTCATTTTTCATGGCATCAATGGTCAGGTGGTATATAGTAAACTTCGACAAATTTATTATGTAATTTGCTACCGTATGAGCGCTCGTGCGACCTTTTATTCCGCATAAAAAAAAAGTGTCCTCAACGGTATTAATCTTTAGCAACCTTTTCACCATTTTTGATACTAGGTCCCAAACACGTAATGTATTTGGACATCCAAATATCATGTGGAAAGCGTCACACTTTATTGATGGGCAGTTGACGCATGTATCAACACTCCTCAAATTTGCATGTTTTAAAAAAATTGGATCAGCTAACCGATTTTTTGAGAATCTCCATGCAATTTCAGACACGTGCCCGGTTGTTAAACTATTAAACATCGTCTGCCAATGGGTGGGATTTTGCGACCAGTAATTGGTTAATATCTGCTGCTCTTGAAATTGGAAAAAAATCGCTGTTAATTTTTCTTGCAGCTTTTTCCGTGAACTAGAGCTTAATTCGTAATCTCGATTCTGGTACTTGAAAACTCAAACGTTGTTATAGCTAGAGAGAGTTGGGTCCTGTTCCAGAAACCAGTCGTTGAAGATAGATTTAATCCTCTTGTAATGGTTTACCAATTCCTTTTCCAAAATTTCGCACGGTGTTTCAAGGCGTTCAATTAAAGAGCACTCTTGTAGCCATGTTCCTCCAGATCGAAAATCGCTTATCGTAATGAATCCTGCTTGTTCCCAAATTGCAGTGAAAATTGGTGGAACCGTTCGAGGGGATAATGTAGACAGTAGTGTTGGAATTTTTGACTGGTCAAAATTTTTTACACTAAGGTCGGACTGCTGCGTAGTTTTAATTACCTCCATGATTAAGTCAGATATGATGTGCATCTGTGGTATTCTTTTTTCCAAAAACAACCACTGCCATGTTAAACCGAGAGAATCTGCTTTCCTTAAAGTGTAATTAACGATAATCTGCCATTTCTTGTCCACGTTAGAACTTATTAACTTTTTTGCCAACCATATCCTTAAAGTTTTTACTTTGGATGGAATGTGAACAACTCCTAGTCCACCTTGTCGGATGGGAAAACATAAATGATTGTGAGAAACCCAATGTTTTCCTTTCCAAATGAAGTTAGTCATTTTCCTTTGTAGACAGATTTGTTGTTGATGCGTTATAGGTAGACAGTGAAGGGTGTGCCATAATTTTGGTGCAATGAACTGATTCACATTGCAACCGAAAGTATTTCTAGTGTTGGTCTGTTACTTATTGGTTACCGTGGTTTGTGTACTATCCTTGCCAGGGATCTGTGCCCCTGCGTCATCAACGTACGAATCAAGCAACATCTAACTTGTTGATAATGCCATTTCATTACCGCGCAATTCAAACAAGGATAGATCATAAATAAAGTGCATTTCACGCGTTCGACGTACGCTATTAATGGATTCAATGCGGTGAAAAGAGAACACCGATGAAAATAAGGTGGCTCCTGTTTCTCATGTTTATAAAATTGGATACTCATTTGACATGACACTGTTTTGATTATTAGTTTAATTAGAGTAAGGCAATTTCTTGGATATTTACAAATTAGGCGCAGATTAAGATATTTTGCCGACCATTAATTATTGCGCTTTACAAATTCGTCAGATAATTCACAGCATAACAAAACTTCGTAATGTCAATAAGATTTTTAGCGCCGCTGCCGCCATCTCTGAGCATACATTATCATTCAAGGATATTATACACATATACAGGGTGATTCCTATAGTACCTGCCACCGTTTGGGAGCGTATAGGGGGTGCCTAGGGGAGTATTTTGATATAGGACACTTGGGGTCGGAAATCTAAAATAAGGCCGCCAGAACCAAATTTATCTTCTGGAATTTCACGCCTGTATGTAGGCAACCCAACCGACCGACGTTTCGCGCGGAGCGATGCAGAGCGAGTTAGCGCGAGGAAGCGACATGGGAGGGAAGGAGGGAAAACGACAGTCAAAAGCAATAACGTTTACAAGTGTTCAACGTGGCCACCGTTGTTCTCAATGCACTTCCTACATCTAGCCAACTATTATTATACTATTGCCATAGTGTTTATTCACTTGATACGCGTCGTTGCAGACGGGATTTCGTGGGTTTAAACAAAATTCTGATCAAGTGTCAGCCACACATCGCCGCCTGAGATCGCTCCGTGTGCACCGCCGGCCGGTTGGGTTGCCTACCTACAGGCGCGAAATTCCAGAAGGTAAATTTGGCTCTGGCACCCTTATTTTAGATTTCCGACCCCAAATGTCCTATATCAAAATACTCCCCTACGCACCACCTACACGCTCCCAAACGGTGGCAGGTACTATAGGAATCACCCTGTATATAAGAGAAGTATATGGATAACCGCCTATGATTGCAATGTGCAAATTGTTCGCCATAAAAGAGAGCTGCCCTATTCCTTAGTCCTCAACTCTGGATGTATGCGCAAACTCCCCAAGTAAATATTTACTTCTCTCCGCCTACTTTTAAGTAGCGCCAATTTCAAATTTCATAACCTATAACTCGAAAATAGGGTTAAAATTTTATTAAACCATTATTGTGTGCAATTACCATATGTAAACACAACCACGCACCATTTGGAAACTTCACCCAGACTTCTATTCGTTTCATGCAGGTTCATATTCACCACATTGGCCCCATTTCACCTGCCGACTCCTATCACTATTGTCTGAGGCCCACCCTCCCAAGACCAATCGTCGCCGAAGCGTTTCTTACCTGTTGACTATATCGCTTCGATTCCCCTACTAGCATCTTCACCGATCAGAGACGAAAATTTGAATCTTCCCTTTTTGTGCCCTCGACATTGTTTTCGGCACACAAGGATTCGGGACCTGCAGTCAATGGCCTACTTGAATGATTTCACTGCCAACTCAAATCAGCGCTCACGTGCCACCCAGTGCGTTCTGGTTCAAGGTACTCCGTATCGTTCTGCTTGGAAACTGTAGCATTTTCACGGAGAACTTTCGAGCTTCCTCAGCGGAGTTTGTTTACGGTTACACCCTTCAACTTCGAAGGCAAACTTTGTAACGATTTAGAAACTTAAATTGCAATTGAAATAATATACCTATAGGGATTATATCTTGAAAATAACATGAAATTGGATAAGTTCGCATCAGCTATAATATAAAGTGATACATTACCAATGTTCAAAGAAACACAATTAAATTAGACATTTACTGATTTTAAAATAAAATTAACATTGTCGAGTTGGAAATCTTTTAGGTGTTAAGTGACCCCCATATAACTTCGTACCCCCATCATGCTTGTGTGCATCCAAATCAATGCAGTCATAGCGGTTAAAATGACGAGAACACAACCTTGTTTTTACATCATCGAATTCCGATAGTTCACATGCTTGCAGTCACCGATTCTTGTTGCTTTTTTCACTTGGGAATCTAATAACAAGTATGGCATAAATGAATTGATTGCAGATAATTGCATTGTAACTTACTTGTGCCATGAAACCGAAGAATCCACTTTCCCACAAGTACCTGCATTTCTTTATTTCTAAGTAATGAACAGATGAACACACTAAAATTGCCAAACATTAGGTATATTCCTTTACAATTATTGTGTATCACTTACGTATACTGATTTATATAACTACGAAAGGCTTCTTTACTATTAAAATTAAACAAAAGTTCAATAACTCATAAACAAAACAAACAATTTAACCTCAATCCGTTATGTCAAACTGTAGTAAATGCTTGGTAAATAACACTACATAATAACAGGCAAGCGCATTAGCGCCTAGTTCCCAACTAATGACAGAAGTATATTTCCATCCACTAACGTTGGCGATAGGCGTGTCCACTCGTTTATCCATATACTTCTCTTATATATATGATTATACATATAATTATTACGGACATAATTTGACTAGCTTTTTTCATATTACACCATAAAATATAAATGATGACGCAGGAGCACAGATCCCTGGCAAGGATAGTATGTGTGCGTGCCTTAATAAGATTGAGTGACAATTTCCGTAAGAATTAGGTAAGTAGGATGGGCCTACTAAACTCAGTGATGTTCCCATCAATTTCTTTGGGAGTGTACTCAGTTATGAGCGGGTGGTGTGATGTTCCCTTTAACACGTTAGGGGAAGGGGGCGATCATCCTCTGATAAATTTATAAAAATTTGATACTCAAAAATGCAGTTTCAGTGCTTTAAATTGATAAAAAAGCGACCTTCAAATCGCTTGATGTATAATTATCATGTCCAGTGGCACCTTGATTGGGAGTATACGCTATATGTCTGGCGTATGCCGTATGGAGTATCCCTAATGGGAACACCACTGACTTAAACTATTCAAAACTGATCCTCAATTTAAGAAGCAGGTACAGGGTACTAAAGTAACGGTCTCTGTCTTTGTAAATAAAAAAATCCTCAACATCGTTTTTGTTAATGTGGGACGGAAATAGATTTCAAGGTCGTTATCTCCCTTGTGTATAATTTTCTACTTAAATTCTAGTCGTCACATCCGCCAGTTCAATTTTAAGAATTATCAGTAGTACAGATATATAATCTACGAAAAGCGAGACGAAAAGTGTGCTAATAGTTATTTATTATACAATACGATAAGTGAAAGACGATAATTTAAAATTAACTTTCACGAGATGTTTAGTTTTTCTTTATCGTCATAATACAAACCTTTATTTTACAGCAGAAGCCATATAATTCAGTTTTCAATTCTGAATTTAATTTAGGGACGTCAAAAATAGTAAGCTTAGGTTCTTCCGGCGCGATCGTTTCTATAGAAACAGAATTATCACGTCTTTTATTTTATAGCATTATGCTAAAATGACATTCTAATAGGTTTGAGAGTAGGGTAAGCCGTTTCTTAACCGTAAGGATAGCGATAAAGTGATCACTTAAAAATACTGTACTAAAGTCTAGAGTCTAGAGTCATCTGTCATTCTTATTTCAAATGCAGTTATAAGAGAAATCGCGCTTTAAAGATTCAAAGTTTAAAAACTAACAATATTGCCCCCCCCCCCCCCCGCCACTATTTTCATTATTATATATCTCTAATAAGAGAAGTCCAATGTTCTCAAATTATTTTACCGGATTTATGGGTCAGTGGTAGAGCGTTGGGCTATAAATCCGGAGGTCGGGTGTTCGAACCTGGGTTGAGGTAAGAATTTTTCATCTGTCGCAGAGATGGGAATTACCTTAGACCACTTTCGAACATTCTGCCGACTACTCCGAATTAGGTTTTCCTGGAATTTTCCTAATTCGTAAGGTAAATACCGGAGCAGTATAGTACAGACCAACTTAAGGCCTTCTGTAGAGGCACCTCTAAATAGCATTATGCGGGTCACTTTGTAATTGGGCGCACGCCTGTTGAGGGCCCAGAACAAGAGAGGAATAATAAATAAATAAATAAAAGATAAGTTTTGAGAGCCTTGAAGTGTCCTGAAGAGTCTTTATTGGTATTAAATATTTTTGACAAGTTCAACAGTTTGTAAGAGCCAAGAGCATGACTTAAGAGTCTGAAGAATTTAGAACATCCTTGAAAAGAATTTTTCAAGGCCTTGTAAGGCCGTAAAATAGTTATTTACATTATTAGTGCGGGAACAGTTATTTTGCAGATCAGCGCGAAGTTTGGCGGCACGAGTGCGCAACGCGCACGAGCGACGCATCTCGCGCGAATCAAGCAAATACTGTTCACGCACGTAACATGTATTCTATTTTTTGCACGGATTAGGTTAAATCGAATTTATGTAAATTCAAATCCTTTCCGCGAGATTTTTGCGACATTATAATTCTTTTGAAAATCAAGTCCTCTATGCCGATAAAGTAGAAATTTAGAAATTTAAAATGTCAATTTATTGTTCAAAACTTCTGGTTTACGCTTATTTTTGCCCGTGGACTACAGGGAATGATGTAAAGTGTATTTATTTTTTCTTTTTTACTCTTCCATCATACGCACTAAATAGATAATTTCGTTAAATTTTTAGGCACTAGTGCGCGAAAGTAGTTGTAAAATTGACGTTCCCGACGTTCGTGTTTTATTGGGAAAATGCGATTTAGAACGAAGGAGTGCAAAATAGTACATTGAAATACAAGTGCAGAAACGGAATTATTGAAAAACGAGTATAAATGTAGGAACACGAGCGCCAGCGAGTGTTCCTATTATACGAGTTTTTCAATGACCGTTTCGGCATGCGTGTTTCATACTATTTTTTCTACGAAAGTGAAAAATTCTTCTCTAGAAATTAGAAATTTCAACTAGCCAAATAACGACAAAAAATCGTATAGTCTGATCGTAGTTGGATGTTTCAATTGTAAATGATCCAGTAAGCGGGTTGCCATGACAAAACATAATTGTTTGAAAAATCGTAAGTTTAAGTCAAACAATTTGTGGCGTAGTGAAGAAGTGTTAAGATAGATTTTGACGAAACTGAAGATGAAGAAGGTATGTGCACCCCGCCGGACGTTGCGGAAATGGCTAATGCGGTTTCGCATGAATTGCTACCCCAAAAGTCTAAGCAGCGTTTCGGAAAGGAGCGTTTTCATAAGAGAACAAATCGCTAAGTTTTTGAGAGAAGCGCCTGATGAAACATTTGTAATGATGAAGGTTTGTGAATTTCTTATTGTATTTTTAAATCATAAATAAGCATAATTTAATTACAGGTTGCTCTCGTCCTTGGAGTGGCTGGAGCTTGCCGTCGGAGCGAACGTTGTAAAATGACTGTAACGGATTTCACAGAACAAGATGCAATTTTAATGATACCTAACGATTCCCGACTCCAAGAATCATGCCCCAAGAACGTTTTCTGTAGCAGAAGGCAAAGAAAATTCTACCATTGTCTGTCTTATATAACGAAACTGTGAATAAAGCAATACAATTACAAAGAGTTACTTCGCATATGTTTATTAGCGTGTAGAAAATGCGTGCAGAAAATATTTTTGCCGCACTAGTGTTTCAAAGACCTGTTTTCACAATCAATTTACCTACAAAAACAATCGTGTTTCTACACTTTCGTAGAAAAAGTTCTTTAGAGTTTTCAGAAGGGTTCAGGAGTGTCGTGAAAGAGTTATTGAGAACCTTATGACTACACCGATATTTAAATATTGGTCTCATTATAATATAGGGTTAGGGGTTTGAGATACATTCTATATCATTTTTCATATAACACAAAAATTCAAGTATTCAAGAGTCATGAAAAATATTCTCGTTTGATATTTATGCAAAATAAGACAGTGGAAAAATACCACTGCAAGAAAGTCATCAAATATATTACGTCCCCACACAAAACAAACAAAACCCTCTGACTCATCACCCAAGCCGACAACAAACATCGTGATTGATTTCTAAACCCACCTTCCTGCGAGTGAAAATAAAAATACACGTGAAAACTTACACAGAACTCTAACTACGTACACAAAATCTGGTAATAGTAATAAATATTAATGTTCGGCAGGTGACACAAGATGGCACCAGCATACAAGTTAACATACTTCCCAGTAAAAGGTTTAGGTGAAGCCATTCGTTTCCTGCTGAGCTATGGCAACATCGAGTTTGAAGATTTCCGTCTCGAAAGCGCCAATTGGGCAAAGATAAAGCCGACCATGCCCTTCGGTCAAGTGCCGGTGCTGGAATTTAGCGGCATAACGGCATATCAAAGTATCGCCATCTGCCGCTACGTGGCAAAGCAAGTCAAACTAACCGGGGCGAATGATCTTGAGGACCTGGAGATCGACGCGATCGTCGACACGATCAACGATATGAGAACAAGTGATTCAGCCGCATGGTTCAGTTACAATTATTCTAATCCAAAATTTTAGAGATATCCGCGTACTATCACGAAACCGATGAGATAATCAAGGAAATCCTTAGAAAGGTACTCTTCGACGAAACCATCCCTTATTATATGGAACGCATTGAGGCCATCACCAAGAAGAACAAGGGGCATCTGGCAGCAGGCAAGGTAAGCACCTAATGTGCTAGCGATAATTCTTTTATCGCATTGTTTTTAGCTTACCTGGGCCGATTTTTATTTCGTTGGTGTCCTGGATACGTTAAATGTCATTTGTGGAAAAAACTTAATAGCCGATTGCCCGTCTCTGCAGGTCATGCAGCAGAATGTCTTAAGCCTACCTGGGGTCAAGGAATGGGTTGCTAAACGTCCAGTTACAGACTTATAATATTAAATGTAGCGTCATAAACAAACTTGCATTTTCCCTGTCACAAGAACTACAAAACGTCTCCTTCTATTTCGAGAAAAATTCGAAAGTAGCACTTGGTGAGTGCTGACAGAAGTGACTACTACTTTCTCTCTCACTCTCGTTTGCTGCGATGCAGTACAGAAAAATAAAGCTTCCACAAAATTCCTCCGTCTTTCCTTAGTACTTTATCGTCTTTTTAGGTTCCTCTCCAATTAAACTCTTTAATTTTTTTCTTAAATATCACATTTTCAATTAATATTGATCTCAAATTGCCATTGCTCTTTAAAAAATTGGCATCTCTACCATGCTCTGCGTATATTGTTTTTTAAAATAACTTTAGTAGCATAGATTTACTTTTTGGTCTTGCCCTGTATATTTTCTGTTTATTAGGATATGAAACTGAACATTTTCATTTTTGTGGAAGAGAATTCCATAAGAAACTTAAACGAAATAGCGGCCGAATTTAATATCTCTCATCATAACCTAAAATTAAATAACAAAATCAGCTATTCTGAGGGGCGCTTAATTTTATGCAACTAAAATAACTTCTTATTCAAATTAATTAATATGACAGCCAGATCTTTATTTGTTTTAAGAAGTTATTTTGGATGCATAAAATTAGGCGCTCTTCAGAAGAAATGTTTCCATTTAAGAGTAGACATAGGGAAAAACAATACACGTAAATCCCTATGTGTATTTCCACTGTGTATGGGATTTGAAAAGTGCGCGGGGATGGCTCCCAATTCCACTGGTGGTAGTGGAAGGGCTAGAGAAATGATGAGAGAGCGCTACGGCTGAATATTATGAGTCGAAATTCCCCGTCTCAGGAGCTTGTAAAGCCAAGAAGGCTTGCCCAACCCAAATGGTTTATTATTGGTTTCGGGGTTGCTTTCTTAAGGTGTTTAGGAGCTATATAAGTAGACATTTTCCATTTTAAACTCGATACGATACGAAAATCGTCTCGGTGATTTTTTAAAATTTCGGATTTTTACCAACGCACGTTAGTCAGGGACGGAAATACACGTTTTAAAGCGCCAGGAATGCGAATCAAACATAATCTCGATTGTGTCGATCAATCTGTCTGACTGCCTGTACTCTCATTTTCGGCTTAACGGCTAAAGCGATTAGAACCAAATTTTGTACACATATTCATAGACACGATTTCAAATTCCAAACAAGAAGTACCGTTGGCGTATATAGAGACACCGTTTAAATGACAAGTACCATTGGCGTATATCGAGACACCGCTGGAAATCATTTTTTATACTGTGAAACAATGGGTTTATTATTCAACAAATGTATGTATTATTTTCGATGTCAGCAGTTCAAGCAATGTTAGTCTGTATAGGAAGGGGGTGGGTAGAATTAGCTTGGCCAGTTAGTAATTTTCATTTGATTGTTTTAACTCATTTGCATTGATTAGGGACTTCAATTCTTTGTGTACGATTCTGCCTTTTTTGAGTGTAATTAACATTTTCCCCATGCAGAGTGATATTCCGAAGTGATAAATATACATCTCTTTTTATTGATAGTTGGGAGACAATTACAAACGACGCTTTTGTTTTAGCGTGTGTTAAAGGTTTTAAAATACCTATAAGCAATGTTTTGCAAAATTATATTCCAGCAGAAAGAAATTGGCCGCCTGGTGAAAAACTCATTATTAAAAAACATACCTATTGCAAATTTACTTTCTTCAGGAGCAATTGAACGCTGCTCTCCAGTGGACGGCCAATTTATTTCAACGATTTTTATAACCCCAAAACCTAATGGAAAGTTTGTAGGTAGATATTGCACTTAGATTTTTAATGTTTTAATTTTCTTATTGTGTGAGCCAACTTAATTTAGGAAATGGTTTAAATTTAAATGTATCTATGTACAATCTGTGTGACTGAAGAAAATCTTTTCTTAGATCCCAAATTTTCTTTTTTTAATTTCATTTTAGTCAATTTGTTTTCAATTGAGTAGATTTTTTTACCACTGCGACTCGACCGATTCGCAAGTAAAATGATTGTGCAACCTGTCACTTCGGAAATGGCAATATTTCACAAAATTGGGTGAGGTAGCACCCAAAACTTTAATTTCACAAATGGTTGTTGGTACTACGCACAACTAAACGCAGCCCAAGCAAAGGTACATCAGCGACAACCTGCAATCGATAGGTGATTTAAGAGCAAGGCTTTACTGTGCGTAGACAAACAAATGAACGGACAGACAGACGGAAAATCGGGGATAATATTTTGTTGCATTATAGCGTCTATTCACAGAGATAGGAGATGTCGTACTTCCATTGTTGTACGTATTAGTAAGTTTCTACAGTGCCTACTGCCTACTTTCCTATCCTAAAGGGTTCATATTAAAACTGAAAGAAAATTATTTTGCTAAGAACTCCGGTAGATTTAAAATTATGTTGGAAAGATAAGAATGAACTCCTCCTTTTATCAAATGGGCGGTAACACGTAACTTAAGTTTGAATTCTGCAAGACGTGGCAGCACTTTCCTAATAAAATTTTGCTAGAATTTTACAGTTGCAGCGTCCCGGGCCGTGTCTGTTTACTGGTAAGTACATAATAAACTTTTTTCTATTTCGGTGTCACAATGATGATTTTGTACAACTAGTTGTACAAAGACAGTGATTATAGTCGTTTTTTTTTGGTAACTCATCTCTTAAGTTGGCAGTTACTAGTTAGTACAAGTAGGTACTTCGTTGGGTACTTCCATGTTTAAACTTCAAAATGTCAGTCTTACTACGCTGCCAACCTAAAACTTAACGGCATAAAAAGTGTTCCCAACATAAAACATGTTAGTTCTAATGTTCCCTATAGTTTCTGATAATGATTTTTTAATTAAATTAAAGCACCGAAATAGAAACAAGTTAAAAAGTAATCGTAAACGATTTACATAAAGCGCATTTCCACTTGCATTCATTTCCCATTTGTAAGATGCAACTTCTGTTAAAATCGTAAAAATCCGCCCACAAATATGAAAGATAGCGTTGCACATGGGCAATCCATTGTTGACGTGCTACTTCAATTTTAGTTTATGCGAAGAATTTCATTTCAATGCTTTTCTAAATAAGAAAGTTGGAACTGCGCATGCGCAAACCTAAATTTTAAAACTAATGTTAGATTTTCCTTTGTTCCAAGCGCCTAAGTATCAAATTTCAGTTAAATGGTGCCATAGATAAAAAAGTTGGCACTGCTCATGCGCAAAAGAAAATTTTGAGACTGGCGCTCGATGATTCTTTATTCCAAGTGCCTATGTATCACATTTCATTTAAATTCTTCCATAAATAAAAAAGTTGGCACTGGCATTGCGCAAAACCAAATTTTGAAACTGGCGTTTGATTTTCCTTTATCTCATGTGCCTATGTATCAAATTTCGTTTAAATTCTTCCATAAATAAAAAAAGTTGGCACTGCGCATGCGCAACACCAAATTTTGAAATTGGCGTTTGATTTTCCTTTATTCCAAGTGCCTATGTATCAAATTTCGTTTAAATTCTTCCATAAATAAAAAAGTTGGAACTGCGCATGCGCAAAACCAAATTTTGAAATTGGCGTTTGATTTTCCTTTATCCCAAGTGCCTATGTATCAAATTTCATTCAAATACTTTTATAAGTAAAAAAGTTTGCAATTCGGTTTATAAATGGTCGAGATGCGAAAAGGGCACTGTGAATTTTGAATCGATTCGATTCAACTTTTGGCATTGCGTATTATATGGCTAAAGCTATGCCCATATTGAATTTCATGCAATTCAGTTCATAACTAACGGAGATGTAAAAGCGATCGAACATTTCTAAACAAAGTTATCGTTCACACGGACAGATAGATGGACAGACAGACAAAGGAACAGACGGAGAGACCAACCGGCAGGCGACAGATAGCAATGCAAAATTATAAACGATCTCTAGGATCGTTAATAAACGGCAAAAGTGTAAAATTATGGAACATGTAAAAAACGGTTTTTTGTTTTTTTTACAATAACTTTTTTTGTAAGCGGTACAGAAAAAATTCCTTCCTTGGTACAAGACTCGACACCTTAACGAACCAAATAGCGAAAAAAGTAGAACAATAGCTCTTAAGATAAAGAACTAGTAGCGTCGCAAAGTTAGCGGACGGACGAACAAAGTGGCCACAATAGCGCATTTTTTTTTTATTTTTGTGGAAATGCGCTAAAAATAGTATGAAAAACGCGTGTTACAATGCTTTATTGCAATACTCCTATCTTGCGGACACTCGTGGCTACGCTTCGCGTCGCCACTCGTGCCACAAGATAGTCGTATTACAATAGGTCGCATTGTAACACTTGTCTTTCAATATACTATTTTCAGTTAGGTACTGTGAATGGATTTTACCAAAGGAAGGTTAAAGCTAGGATTGTATCGAATTTGTTTTGCTACTTTTTTTTGTTTAAGATCTACACCCCTTTGAATATTGTCTAAAATAGCAATTCTTTATCGCTCTGTATCGTTTGATTTGAAGTTACTATTTAAAATACAATTCGATACAATCCTAGATTACACCTTTATAAACACAATAATCATTCACTTTTACCATTATTACATTTTCTTTACGAATAAACAGACACGGCGCGAAACACTTTTACATAGGGTTTTTGCGCTGGTATAGAAGCCTCTTAAAAGGTTCGAAACGGAAATGGACAAAATGGAAGTTATATGAGTGGGAGGAAACGCGCCATTATTGGCAGTGGTGTAAAACAAAACTGACATCGTCTCTTTTGTTTTATGATTAAGTCAAGTCGATAACTGACCCGCGCAAAGGAAGTAATATGATGACGACTTCCGTCGCGTGCTATGCACCGTTATATTCTCTCCTCTTATTTTTAGCGCATTTTTTAAGAATTAACGAAAATGTGCTATTGTATTCTAATTGTATTCTAATTAACGGTCTCAACGAAAGGAACCGTTTGCCGTTGCCCTTCTTTCTGTCCACTTATCAAAGTACGGGGTAGAGCGGGAGGGGGGGGGGAGTGGAGCAAGTTTTATCCTTCATGGTACTCAAATGAAAGGTCTCAACGAAAGGAATTAATTTCTACCAACCATAGCCCTCTTCCTCGACCTCTTATCGTGATCGGGTGTATTCCCTTATACCTCAAGAACGGATTGTCGGAAGAGGGTACTCACAATGGGCGATTGAGACGTATGCAAGAAATATATCCATTGGTGATGTCAAAACAAAAGCTATTTCGGTTAAAATAATGCGCTTTATCTGCACAAAAATTGTGCACAATGTATACTTGTTGACTCGTAGTGCCGACCTATTAAGATGGCATGCGCCATTTCCCTGACTATTATGCAAATATTATCGTGGATAAACTTTGAAACAATTGAAAAACAATCGTTATTATTAAAACGTAGACATACGATAACATACATAACAGATATCGGCTAATCCTTAAGCAATTTTTTTGGAATAGTTGCAAAACGGCAACAAATGGCAAAAAACACTAAACGATCATTTCCAGGAAACTTTTTGTAAACATGGGTCGGGTCACGTTCACAGAGATTATCTCCTTGCCTATAAATTGTTCAGTTATATCAAAGAGTAACCATTACTCTTTGGTTATATTCATATTAGCAATGGTACCAGCATACAAGCTGACATATTGCCCGGTTAAGGCATTGGCGGAACCGATCCGTCTTCTTATGAGCTACGGCAACATCGAATTTGAAGATTTCCGCTTCGATATGGACGACTGGCCTCAGATAAAAGCGACCACGCCCTTTGGTCAAGTTCCGGTACTGGAATTTAAGGGCACTACGGCATACCAAAGTATCGCCATTTGTCGATACCTGGCGAAACAGGTTAAACTGACGGGGGCTAACGACATCGAGGACTTGGAAATCGATGCAGTAGTCGATACTGTGATGGATTTGCGGACAAGTAAGTTTCGTTGGTCATTTAAAGCTCTGATAGTACTAAATCGTTTTAGAAATTGTCGAGTATTTCTACGAAGAAGATGCGGCCGTTAAAGAAAGGCGTAGAAAACCGCTTTTCGAGGAGACTCTCCCCTTCTACATGAAACGCATGGAGGCTGCCGCGAAGAAAAACAAGAGCCACCTTGCAGCTGGCAAGGTAATTAACTTATGCGAATATAGTTTTAGTATTTACTATTTCTAGCTCACGTGGGCCGATGTGCATTTTGTTGGAATTGTGGATTACTTAAGCTTTATGATTGGAAGGGATCTGCTGGCGGATTGCCCCAGTCTTCAGGTCATGCAGAAAACTGTTTTGAAGCTTCCTGGAATTAAGGAATGGGTGGTTAAGCGTCCCGTTACGGATTATTAATTATATACTGTTGGAAAATAAAGCTACCGTTAAAATCAGATCTCCATCCCGCAAATTCCCGAACAGCAGACACCTTTTGCAGGGGTGAAATTATGCCGACAATAGTATGTTATATTATAAGGAGTTAAAGTGATACTTTTAATGGCGAGTCCATATTCTTATGTTATTTGTTCCTTCAAACGTGGGAATAATGATTTTTAAATCGAAAGGAAAATCCCGATCTTTATAGGTAGCCGTAACCGCGTCCCTTTTTGACATTTTAGACGTCTGTGCGTTGGCACTGGCACCGTATAGAAAGTACTCGTTAGTATTGGCAACGTATAACAAGTTAAAAAGTAATCGTAAACGATTTACATAAAGCGCATTTCCACTTGCATTCATTTCCCATTTATAAGATGCAACTTCTGTTAAAATCGTAAAATTCCGGCCACAAATATGAAAGATAGCGTTGCACATGGGCAATCCATTTTTGACGTGTTACTTCAATTTCAGTTTATGAGAAGAATTTCATTTCAATGCTTTTCTAAATAAGAAAGTTGGAACTGTGCATGCGCAAACCAAAATTGTAAAACTAATGTTAGATTTTCCTTTGTTCCAAGCGCCTAAGTATCAAATTTCACTTAAATGTGCTACGGGGGTTCCTTCTGGACTTGAAAATTACCATCGGTTCCGCCCGGCAAGGCAAACCGTCTTCTTCTCGGGCTGCTCAATCGATAAAAATAAATGCTCCGGCTAACTCTAATCGGTGGGCTTTTAACTCTTTTGAAACTGCGTAACAAACCTTAACCTGCCGCCTACCAGTCTTCTCACTTCTGCCTCAACTCCTACTCCTCCCTTTCCTTCCCCTCGTTCTTCGTTAAAGACATAGGCACATTGAAACCAAATAGATAATATATTGAAATGATATTAGAGATACAAACAAATTACAGGGATCTAGCACAGTTCTTCTCTCCTCCTTGTAAAAACACTAGCTTAACAATGACAACTAAACTAAATAAAAAATCCTACCAGGTGAGACTAATTTACTCAAGGGGTGGCCATCCTCTACAGTTTGAAAATTGCAACAACAGGTCATCGGTTTTTACTCCAGCGTGGGCTGGGACTTATTTAAATAAACACAAAAATTTATCCTACTCTTTGGTAATCGTTCATTGGACTTTAATAAACAATCAAATCAAAAAATTTTTTTTTACTATAGCTTAATTACCAAAAAGTGGAATTTTACAGAATGTTTCAAATTTAATTAGACTAACCTTTACAACATTTGTACAGCCGATCTTGTGAACTGCTCTTTCCTCTGGTACAGGGTGGATGTGATGAAACCTGACACTTAGGTCTCTGTGACTTCTTAGGAGGTGGCTTGAAATTAACACACGGAAACAAAATCCACGGTGCCTATCCTTCCTCGGAACGAAAGCAAAGTTTAGTGTTTGAACTGAAGTTTAGTCCAGGAAATCCTTCGCGTGGCGAGTGGGAGACGGCTAGTTGCCAAAGTTTCTACACAGCAGGTGTATTTAATTTAAACAGTGACCCCTACTATTTCCTTCCACCGGCTCTTAGACTTGGATCGCCTGCGGGAGACGATTTTTGAGTTAGCGGCACGGCAGAACACAAATTTTTATGATCACTATCCGACGGTAAACCGCGATTTGTTCTTGGGTGGTTCGACGTATTATTTCACCAGCTCTTCTTGGGGCAAATATCTCTCCAAAACGCAGCGCTCCTTCGACAAATGACCGTACGGCACTAGTATGAAATTCCACCTGGGGCGGATCCCGAATATCGGCGCCTTGAGGACTAGGGCAGCACTTTGAATTATATATCCTCGAAAAATCACAACGTATCCTAACGCGATTCACTGCATCCAAAGTAAACTGGGGTGAAGCTCAAGGGTTCGCCAAAATATCACCTGATTGGAACCTGGGTCTTCGTCGCCAAAAAATCAACGTGAAAAGAAAATAACACTTCGAACCGGGTGCAAAAAGCACGCAACTGCGAGCAACCGAAATAAACCGGTGGCTCAAAACGCTAAGTGTACCAAAACGATCACTCAAAGTACGTGTTGACCGCTTGACGTACTAACCGCGAGTCTTCAAAATGAACGCTCAAGGTACGTGTTGACCCCTCGACGTACCAACCGCGAGTCTCTTTCAAAACGCTCCCCTTCTTCAGAATTGAAATGAGAAAACCACACCCAAATTACCATAAAACAAAAATGGCTCCCGCTAGAAATTCTCCCATTGGTTTAGATAAAGAAGACTTAACCCACTCTAACTTCGTCGTCAACCTCCAGGAACTGCTGAATAAACTGATCTCACGGATTTCTGCTGACGACGTGAAAACCCCTTATCTCTTGATGGCTCGGTGCTATATCCGCTCCTATTCTCGGTCTAGACGGCGCCAAAGTTAATAAACGAACGACAAAAAACTCGCATTACTCATGATGACGTCAATCAACTTTGCACTCTTCCCACGACGAAATTAAATCTGAGCGAAATTAAATCTATCGGACCATAGTCTTGAGCGAACCGAAATGCCCAAACAAAATTTCTAACCGAAACAAATAATGAAATATACAGGGTGACTTGCACTATCATAACAAGGAATTTCGAATTTTTTAATGAAATTTGGCACGAAATACCACTCGTTACAAATGGTGGCATAGATAAAAAAGTTGGCACTGCGCATGCGCAAAAGAAAATTTTGAGACTGGCGCTCGATGATGTTTGCAATTTTATACTTATAAATATTACATGTATGACTCCTGTAAATTATTTATAATCCAGCAGGAATAATAAATCTTGAATCTTGATTCTTTATTCCAAGTGCCTATGTATCACATTTCATTTAAATTCTTCCATAAATGAAAAAGTTGGCACTGCGCATGCGCAAAACCAAATTTTGAAACTGGCGTTTGATTTTCCTTTATCCCAAGTGCCTATGTATCAAATTTCGTTTAAATTCTTCCATAAATAAAAAATTTGGCACTGCGCATGCGCAAAACCAAATTTTGAAACTGGCGTTTGATTTTCCTTTATCCCAAGTGCCTATGTATCAAATTTCGTTTAAACTCTTCCATAAATAAAAAAGTTGGCACTGCGCATGCGCAAAACCAAATTTTGAAATTGACGTTTGATTTTCCTTTATTATAAGTGCCTATGTACACAAGATAGAAAGTCAAGAGATAAAGAATTTTGTGTTACTCGGATGCGGTGACAATTCTTTTTCATCAACTAAGTCCTGAACTTTCGACAAAGGGATAAGTGACAGTACTCAGGACAGATTGGCTACAGAAACGCGAACTGGTATTAAGAACTGAAATGTCATGCGAAAATTTAATGCTCAATTCTGCCTTCGCTGACAACTGCAGTAAACTTCTTACAACTACTCTTATAATCCTGCACTCACTAGAACAGACATATCAAAATTAATTAGATTGAGAATAGGCCATACTGCAGTAACGCATACATACCTACTGAAGGAAGAACCAGTTCCTATATGTGCCAGATGTGGACACGAATTAACGGTAGTACACTTCATTTTTGAATGTGGCCATTTAGAACTTATAAGAAGCAATTACAACATTAGTGATAATTATCGAGATAATTTTATTAGTATGTCGCGTATAAATAACGTAATGTCGTACTTGAAGGTAATAGACATGTACAATAACATTTAAATTAGCAACAAGAGCTAATGACCATAGCTGTCGAAGCTCAATACAAAAAAAAAACAAAAAAAACCAGCACTAATTTCTCTGAAATATTCCATTTAGTTACAGATTACCCTACACCCTATTGATTTATCAGGTTTTCCACTGCATTTATGATGTCTTGTGAATTTTGTTTTTATGAACTTGTTTAATTGCATTTGATTTTTATCATACAATTTGAGATATTTTATTTATTTGTATTTTCTCTTGCATTTTATTGCTGTAGGTGATTTATTTCATGTATTTGTGGGGCCTATGCCGGGGTTTTTGTCCCGTAGAAGGTTTGCCTGGTATGGTCTTGTTGTGTGCGTAATATATATAATATTGTTCTGGTCATTTCTTACGCACAAAAGTTCTGTCTTTTATTTAATTCCCTTCCCGATTGTGTCTCACGTCGCAACACATACCAGAACCGATTACACAACGTAGGAGTTCATTCGTGCCACCCATATCGAGCCGACTGCCATCCAAATTCAAAAGTGCCACGAAATGTCCATCGTTTCGACGTGCAAGGTAGGTGGCTCTGCTCGTAGTTTTTTCCCAGAGTTGCCAACGGTAAGTACAGAGTAAGTCAACGTTTTCAATGTCGGCTTGATAGACCCCTAAGACCATAACAACATCAATCGAATTATGCGTTTGGGTAAAGTGAAAATTCTGTATGTCTGCCTACTCTGCTCTATTTAGTCATTCGATGGCTTATGCTGGAAATCGGTGCCTGGCTAAGCTAATCTAAATTTGTTAAAGATGCGGGAATATTTGTATATCTGCATCTAATTATCACCCTGTAGTGAAGTTGCGCTAACATTAGCTAAGTTAAATGGAAATTCCCCAAAGCGATTGGAACATAATTGGTAATTTTTATAACGTAATTAAAGCGGCATTCGCAATATGTACATGAGAAAATATTACGTTTGCGCTATCTATAAGTTATAACAAATAAACAAATCTACCACCCCTACATGAATTATTTAAAAACAACATTCCAGAAGATTAAAGATATCGATAGGTATAGAAAAAAGGTTTTATCGACCTGTATATCTAAACAAGTTAAAAAGTAATCGTAAACGATTTACATAAAGCGCATTTCCACTTGCATTCATTTCCCATTTGTAAGATGCAACTTCTGTTAAAATCGTAGAAATCCGGCCACAAATACGAAAGATAGCATTGCACATGGGCAATCCATTGTTGACGTGCTACTTCAATTTCAGTTTATGAGAAGAATTTCATTTCAATGCTTTTCTAAATAAGAAAGTTGGAACTGCGCATGCGCAAACCTCAATTTTAAAACTAATGTTAGATTTTCCTTTGTTCCAAGCGCCTAAGTATCAAATTTCACTTAAATAGTTCCATAGATAAAAAGTTGGCACGGCGCATGCGCAAAATAAAATTTTGAAACTGGCGCTAGATTTTCCTTTATTCCAAGTGCCTATGTATCACATTTCATTTAAATTCTTCCATAAATAAAAAACGTTGGCACTGCGCATGCGCAAAACCAAATTTTGAAATTGGCGTTTGATTTTCCTTTATACCAAGTGCCTATGTATCAAATTTCGTTTAAATTCTTCCATAAATAAAAAAGTTGGCACTGCGCATGCGCAAAACCAAATTTTGAAATTGGCGTTTGATTTTCTTTTATCCCAAGTGCCTATGGATAAATTTCGTTTAAATTCTTCCATAAATAAAAAAGTTGGCACTGCGCATGCGCAAAACCAAATTTTGAAATGGCGTTTGATTTTCCTTTATTCCAAGTGCCTATGTATCAAATTTCATTCAAATACTTTTATAAGTAAAAAAGTTTGCAATTCGGTTTATAATTGGTCGAGATGCGAAAAGGGCACTGTGAATTTTGAATCGATTCGATTCAACTTTTGGCATTGCGTATTATATGGTTAAAGCTATGCCCATATTGAATTTCATGCAATTTAGTTCATAACTAACGGAGATGTAAAAGCGATCGAACATTTCTAAACAAAGTTATCGTTCACACGGACAGATAGATAGACAGACAGACAAAGGAACAGACGGACAGACCAACAGGCAGACGACAGATAGCAATGCAAAATTATAAACCATCTCTAGGATCGTTAATAAACGGCAAAAGTGTAAAATTATGGAACATGTAAAAAACGGTTTGTTGGTTTTTTTACAATAACTTTTTCAGCAATAAACTCAGAAAAAATTCCTTCCTTGGTGCAAGCCTCGACACCATAACGAACCAAATAGCGAAAAAAGTAGAACA
>NW_022170663.1:5301008-5301460 GCF_008802855.1 Photinus pyralis
TATAATGCACACGAACATTTCTATGTATAAGTTGTAGTGCTGTGACCCTTTTTTATTTTAGACCACATACAAACACATCAAACCTTACCTCTCAGTACCCATTCGCACCCCGGCACATCCAGAAAATTCAATTTTGACTTTAAATTCCTGATTCCAAACAAACGGTGGTCACGATCAAACTCCTTAAACTCCAAAAAGGTAATTTACCAAGATTTTGAAAGCACTTGAAATGAACTTTGGATGCGGATCAACAGAATTGAGCATGAGACCTATCTCTGAATCGTTAAAGGGATTGAATAAATACACGACTTGCATAATTTTACATAAACGAAATTTATTCTGCGACCACAAATGAAATTAAACATAAAATCCTATTTACAAAATTGAACCACAGCGTCCGAATAAACAATCCACGCAAATTCGTTCGATTACAAATTAAACAAACATCATGA
>NW_022170663.1:5301560-5302063 GCF_008802855.1 Photinus pyralis
TTGTAATTGGTTAACTTGTCTTTAATAGCTTCATTGACATCTTGCTCGCACGGGAGCTAACAAGTTATTATTACAAAATATGGTTTTCTACCTAAACCTAAACTACACAACAGGTAAAGCAACCGGTTTTAATGCCGATTCTGCTTGTGCGCGTAATTGCAGCAACACACTTGATCTGCGGGATACAGTTGAAGCAATACATGAATAAATGGGACACATTTTTAGGATAGTGTGGTCTATTGAAAGAGTGGCATGCTGTTACATTTGAAATGGGAAATTATTCTGGCGTTTTTAGCATTTTAATTGAGAAACTAACTGTTTAATTAACCCTTAAATTAATGACATCAATTCTTACTCTGTCAACTTTTTGAGATAATGATGGTCTTCTTAAAAAATCGAAATACTTTTTTAATTGACTGGAGTAGTGTTCTGATGATCTACCAGAATATATCATGCCTAATATAAAAAGAGAAATAAACGTTTAATTTGCGCATTGAATTAGT
>NW_022170663.1:5302163-5503629 GCF_008802855.1 Photinus pyralis
TCTTACTGAACCCCCACGAAACCTTTCAAGATATCCCCAAACGGAACGGCTGTACTGCGCAGGAGCTCGCTCCATCGCGATGAAGTTTCTCCAGATAAACCTTAATAATAGAAGAGAAACTATAGATTTTCAGTGGGCGGTCGCCGTAGAAATACGATGCGAGATTGGTGCCACAGGTGGGAAGGGGTGCATAAAGACCACCGAGACAGGATGGAAGTGGTCCTAACCTTAAGCGGCCACAATTACGTGCTGTGGGACCTCAAAGAGTACTCCCCTGAGTCGGGAACTTCCAACCAGAGCCAAAGAAGAAGAGGGGTTTACTGGTGGACCGAGGGGATACCGGAACCAACGAAAATATGCATGTGAAGAAGAGGAAGACTAGTAAAAAAACAGGATGCGATAAACGAGATATATCATATAAGACAGAGAGAGGAATATAAAGAACATGATAAAGAAAAGCAAGGAACGCTCGTGGAGGCGGCTGTGTGAAGAGGTTGACAACGACATGTGGGGGAGGGGCTACAGGATCGTAACTCAAAAGATCAAAACAACGGAGAAAATTAATGTACGCTGAACAAAAGAACGCTTCCAGGAATCAACAGATATGGCCACGAAGAGCTCCCGGACAGGGATTCACAAGAAGACAATGCTTCCGGGGTTGTGTCTGTAAGTGACCCATCAGAGATATTCGCTGAGGCTTTGGTATCTCGCGGAGGTTGATGTCATCGGGTTTGCCGACGACCTCACATTTATAGCGTGCATTCAGAAGTCAGAAACTTCTTTACTGGCAATGATACAAAATGTGTGGTTTGCAACAAGTTTGTTAAAATTGTGTTCACAGTTCACAGACGTTGGGAATTGATCACTTCTAAAAATTAGTGTTTTAATTGCTTTGGATTGCATCGCTCAAGAAATTGTAAAAAATCTTTGATATGTTGTACAGAGTGTCCGAAAAACACCAAGTCGAAACATCACTTCTTATTGCATGTCACGAAGGATGGCCCAAAGCAGAAAAAAATAAATTGAATGTCAATATCCTACAAATCAGCGACAAATTCTAATTTTTACTACTTTGGTTTACTTGCATGACGAGAATGACAAACCTCATTTGGCTAGTGCTGTAGAAGCAAATTTCATAAATGAATCGTTTACTGATCTTTTGGCTCATAAAAGCAAGATCGTTATCAGCCTGTCAAGGGAATTGAATGCACCTCCGTAAAAAGTTTCTTCAAGATTCAAGCCTACATGAGGTCTCGCAATCAAGATTATGCAAAAAAGTTGTTCTTATTGTTGTCACAAAGAATCTGCCAAGTAAAACGTTCTCTGTGTGGAACATTCCTTCGACTGTGAGATTGGTTGATCCAAATTTTGGAATTCCTGGTCATGTCGATATTTTGATTGGTTCTGAGTTGGTCATGCAATTATTGCTTGATGGAAAATTCAAATTGGGTGACAATTGTCCATGGGTACAGGAAACTTGGTTGGGCTGGTTAGTTCGACGGTTTCTGAAACAGAGACAGAAAGTACTCTAAAACTACAGTGAGCCGGTCTTTCCTAGTTCATACCTGGTAAAAAATATCACAAAACCTTTTGTGCAAATGGTTGCGCATCTATTGCAATTATTTTTGAATGTACAGGGTGTCCATTTTTACGGTGTCAATGCACAGCTGATTTTCTTAATGAAACACACTGTACATTTTTAGCTGATTCGATGTCATTTTTTAATCTCTGCGCGAAAATCTATCACTTTTTGATTTTTTGCCAATGTTGCCAAATTGTTAAAAAATTTTCTGAATAATTCCCAGCTCCACTTTGATAAATCGTAGCGACCTTGATTTTAAAGTTAAGAAATACATTTGATCAATAATGTAAATCTGAATAAAAGGCAACACTTATTGGTAGGTAATGAGAAAGTTGAATTTAGGTAGTAAATAGTAAAATTTGATTCAATTTGAATACAGTCCATTTACGAACAACCACATTCCCACATGCTTAACAAAATAAAGGAATCAGTGACAACTCATCTAACATGATGAAGCGAAAGACTTGAAAATGGTATTAAATTTACTTCTCTTACATTCGAGGATCTGCTAGTGTAGATTTTCAAGAACTGAGGACTTTAGTTGAAACGGCCTAAATGCTCACTGCGCAATCTTGTCCTAACAAAATTTGTGCATAAGTATCGACCATGACATCTTTTCACTGACAGCAAGAAATAACCACTTCGATATCACTAGCTCATGTACTTCTCGTTCTCCGGATTCAACTCCATTAGATTTTTATTTTTTCTACGTTAAAAAACATCTTCCAAAACCTTCTCCACACACTCATCATTGCGATTCAAACATATGTCACTAGTGTCCCTTTGCAAATTACAAATCAATTAACAATTTCAACCATAATATAAATAAAATGACAATTGTTCGTGTAAAAAAAGGTCGATGAGATCAAATGGGAAATGTAAATTCCCTGCAGCATATTTCGTATATTATTGTATTATTACCGTTGTATGATCGATAGTTTAATTACAATTAAAGTGTACTCTTTCGCTATCGATTTAGTAATTACACCGCGAGTTTAAATATGAAACGTTATTCAACAATTTTAGGTGTCCTTTGATGGTAGATACTGAAAGTTTTCGGATGATTGATGCAAAACAATGTTAACAGCCACCACAAGACATGAAAATTATATGAGTCGACTTGAGGTAGTAAACTAGCATCAAACGGGGCGGACCATGTAAGTGTTTTTGCTCCTTCTGTCTATGTGCCTGTAGTAGGTACTTACTATACTATCGTCATATCAGCTTTGTAATCTGTGGTCCTTTTCGACACTAATTCTAAGCAACGTAAAATGCCGCTGTAATTTTCCCATGTTGGCTCATACAAAATATTTGAAGTTCGGCTTTGATGTTTCCACTGGCGGAAAAAATAAGCTACATTTCCACGATTTCAAGGACAACGTGACATTGGCGATATCATTTCCAAAATTGCCTGCGTAGTTTCCGAAAACGTTATCTAGAAGTATATCGTTGAGGATAATAATAGGTAATTAAATAGGTAATTAAATTTGTGTACGGACTTCACCTAGGTACATTTTGCACGATATTGCCGTTATTGATATCATCTGAGGGGTAGGTTGTGTTAATGGTTAGATTTCTCCCAAAAAGCTATTTTGGGGATCGTGGGTTGGACAAGTACAAGCGACAGTACACGTATTCCATCAAAACGACCGAGAAAGCTTTAAAAATTCAGCCAGATTTGCATGCTCCAAGTGAAACGTAAATAGAAATATATACAGCAACTAAATCCGGAATTTTTGGAAGATAAATATTTTATTAATATATAAGACGAGCTCAAGCGGACTAAAGCAAATAGTTTACATAAATGAGTTAATCTAAATTGAGAAATTGCCTGTTGACGCTAAGTAAACAGCCGTATATCACGATTGCGCTGAAAAATAAGGTAGGTAATTCTGTTAGCGGCACAGTTAATTAAAAATTTCAAGGTCGCGCGAATGAAGGTGGATTTAATAATATTGTTAAGGTCCGCCCCCGCATATCGTCGAAAGGAATTTCAATAAATTTCGAATGGTCCAAGTTGAGAAGTTTCTGTGTAAAAGGTTTCTGTGAGAGATAACTTTTATAACTCCTAGTCCTATTTAGAAAGCAGGCAATTATGTTTGGATCTACATTCTACAGCAGCCGGATTTAGATCAAATATTAGTCTGCGTGAATGTCAGAGTAAAGGAGAATGCAACAAATCTGTGGGGGGATTTCGTTTCTGATTTTCTCCTTTACGTGCCGGCATGAATAACCGTACTTTTAATAAGGCGAATCCATCATCTGACGGAAAAGTGCATTAATGCCTTTCGTGCAATATTACTGTCGAGTTTCTAAAATTTATACTTATTACTGCAAGGTTCAAAATTAAATGGTTATAACTTATAAATATCCTAGTTTTTACTAGCTCACTAACCACTAAAAACGTTCGCATAAAACTGTAGTACTTTTCTGAGCTGAGTGCTATAAACTTTTACAAGACGTAGGTTTGCTACCGTTCTCTGTGTAACTTCTACATCATGCCACATTATTTCTAGGTGGTTACCTTTATTAGGTAACCTAGTTACGTACACGCGCGATTTGGCGATAGGGGTAAAGAAGTCTATGGGATTTAATAGTAAGTTATACCTTCAACGTGTTACGGTTCATTTAGCCTTACGAGAAATGGATTTGTTTCTTTTGATATAGAACTTAATTTTCCCCTACAGTTGCTCTCTTAGGTACACTTACCTCATTAGAGAAGCAACTTCGCCTGGGACTATATGTTTCTAACTTTAGCCTCACTGCTGGTCCCAAACCCGGATAAGGGTGACCTCCAAACTACTCTACAAAAACATCACGCAAAAAAAACTAATTTACCGTCTCTAAAGGAGACATAAAGCTCCAGACGATGAACGGAACGTAAAAGAATAATGGTTCCTTCAAGTTAATTACTAGAAATTCTATACTCCCCAGTCATTTAATTCTTCAAAACTTTGCTTTTCCCCTGTATGATGTATTTTCATTACTTCCCTTCGTGTAATCCTTCATGCTACTACTTGGTGACTTTTGTCCTGAGTCTTTTCACGCTAATAATCCTTTCCAGGACAATGTAAATAGTCGCGTTGACAATGGGTCACCTTGTCCACTTTTTAGTTTTAATAACTCAATGATTTTACCCTAAATCTTTTAACAGTGCTACAAGGCCCCCAAATCAACAAACAATATGACAGTGAGGTATATTCATAACGCCTCTTTTACCATAAAAATTAGATCGGTTTTTCAGAACAAGCTTGGCACTTCTAAAACTTGATACATCCATATGCTCAGTTCTGTCGCCTTTTTTTGTACAAGGCTGTTATGATAGCCTAACCGTCATATTTCCGACATATTTTCTTGTCTCCATATTTTTCTCATTAAAAAATATATTCTGTATTCATTCATCTGCACAATATTTTATATTTTCAGCTGTTACACCGTTCGGTCCACTTTTGTTATTTTTCATCTTTGCTGATCTAGATTTCTTCTTATTAGTCTGGGTGCTTCCATTCTAAGTTGACACATGTGTTCTTTCACTCTTCCTCTTAAAATCCTTACTTGGCGCCGCGATCATTTACTTCTGGTGCGGGGGTTACCTACACAAATATTGATTACTAACGACTGGACCATTTTTGACGACTCTACCAAGTTGCATGGTTTTGAAAACACATTCAGAATATTGAGAACGAGCACTGGGGCACAGGTAAGCCCATATGAGTAGGGGTTTGCTCCCCATTCAGGTATTAACTAGCCGATTTCAATACTTGATTGATTTTTCAGCATTTTAGCTTGTGTTTTTTAATTTGCATATTAGCCACAAAGGTAAGTTATTAAATCACATACTTTTTACGGCACTGAGGGGTGTAATCTGAGTCCTTTCAGTGCGTGTGCGGGTTGCCTACCCCTTTTGGTGCTGCAAACTACTAAGCAGCTACGTCATTCACATAAGACTCTTCATGCGCAAGATGTGCAAATTCTTGTTAACTGCCAATTAGAAATAACATAGGGGTTGATTAACCCCGGGAGTTTTTAACCCTTGAGAATACTCAGTGCAGTTCACTATAATTTACCCGTGTTGCGTTTGGCTAGATAATCCAGTAATGTAAACTGCAAATTACGTACATTTGATTAGCAACATCCGAAGAGGTAGGCAACCCACACTTATGTGATTTAATTGCTTAACTTTGTGGCTAATTGTACAATTGTGGAGGTAAGACACTGAAGAAAATCAAACAAATGTAGAAATCGGTTAGCTAGCGCCTGAATGTGTAGACCACCCCCACTTATATGGGCTTACCCTTGGCTTACCTGTGCCCCAGTGGTCGACTCCAAATATTCTAAACGTGTTTTCACAACTATTGAGGCTTAGTAGAGTCGAAAACATGATTCAATCATTAACAATTAACAGCAAATGAATGTATGGCGACACGTCGGAAATTGGAGATGGCAGGTCAAAGAGCATAATATGTGCCAATTTTCATAGTTTTTTTTCTAATCTCCCAGGACCCAGGCTATGATTAGTTTACTTCCTTTTTCCTTTTCCTTTTTAATCTGAAATTTTGTTTTCTCCTGCTCGCTAAATTGCTCTTTTTTATATACGTTTAATCATTGATATAAGTTTTTTTCTTTGTTGCTCTTTGATTTTTATCATATTCTGCTGTTGTGGTATTGTCAATCTATTCCGTTGCAAATATTGCTTCATTTTTTACTCCATTACCTTCTACGTCCATTTATGCCCGTCCTCACGTGGCCCACACCACGACGGATCTCACAGCCAAATTCCAGTGGGAAATCATTGATCATTGAATCGTCCTCCGTATAAGCTTCATAACCTTTGAAAAATGTCGTATTCATTACGGTATATTGTGTTACACACGAACGAAGTATTTTTCTGTACTTTTTCTTGGTTTCAATCAACTCATCCATATTACACAATTTTTATTGCGAGCTTCGAAAATTGCATAATCAAGGATAGGTGTCAAAGTTTTTACACTGTTTATGGCCTACTTGTACAGGGTATTTAGGGTTTTCTAGCGTCGTTACTAAAAACGTAAAACTTTGAACCACCATTTAGAGGAACATAACCTAGTTACATGTTCAGTGAATTTGGCTTGTACATGATTTTCTATATTTGATTTGATGCTTACGCCTTCGTTTCCTGTAGTATAAGTATTATCTATCAATTCTATCAATATCCAAAGTCCCATTTCCTGGTTGCTGTTTCCTTTTCTAAAAAACTAAGGACACATTACTTCATTTTAACCTTTTACGTCTACTGAAAATAGTTCGCAGTTCAATTATAGTATTGATTTAGATTAGACGATGCAATTTTGCAAAACAATTTATCTAAAAAAATTGTACGCAGGTATTCAGTCGATCTTTGTATATTTTTACATACACACATTATTTAGTAGCTGCAGAGTTTCTATATGCAGATATGTATGCCATTGGCAGCCTTCCTTCACTGTACTTGTTCTCCTCTTGGTGCATATCTCAATAAAGTTAAATAGAATGCACATTTCTATTATTAATTCATCGCTTATTTGTAAAATCGGAAACCTATTTCTTGTACATCGAAATGCCTCTTCTTATTCAGAGCAGATGGCTAGAGGGTACCCGTGTTTACCGCAATCGTAAATTAAGCAAAAACAGCAAGCATAAATAAAGCAGCTTAATCTTTGCGTTTTATAGGTGCCGCGTTTACATAATGCTATAGCAAACCACGGGGATGAAAAGAGCTGAATAGCGAAACAACACATTTTTATGTCAAGTTTCGCCCCAGTGACTACTAAATGGAATTTATCTTTATATTTATATTTTTCTTATCTCGGCAAACGACCTATTTGTTATAATTGATGCCCAACTTGATATGTTTATATTCCCGAAGCACCCGAAAATAGTCTTGATCTGAATGGTACTACTGCTTCATTTAAATCTCCTTAATTTGTTGACGTCTGCTGCATTTGGGGACATTTTAAAACAATTTTCTTTATCCAGCGCACGATTGAGAAACTGAGAGGACAAAGTCACGCTCCATTTCCACTAAACACGTCCACGCAGGGAATGCAGCAATGAATTGGGATATAATAGGAAATTCCTTCACAAACTGACAATTTAACCTGATAGAAACACAAAGCACTTCCACAATAGTGTCAATACGTCCCTTATAATTTATTTTTCAGCTTACACTGTTCGAAGGGCTTACATTTTTAAAACGTCCTTTCTTTTAATGCAACAGTAACTTTGTTTGATTAACGTTCGTTTAGAATTATTAACGAGGGTTTACATTCTTTTGAATTCGCAGCCGAACTAATTTCTTAAATACGGCTCCTTCGGCTCTGCAAAGCTCGCTTTCCTCTTTGCTTCGTATCCCATTCTTTCTTTATAGTTTACATTCTTTTGAATTCGCAGCCGAACTAATTTCTTAAATACGGCTCCTTCGGCTCTGCAAAGCTCGCTTTCCTCTTTGCTTCGTATCCCATTCTTTCTTTATAGTATACAGTTTAATTAGGAAGGAATTTTGAGCCGGATCTTAGTTGCGTATCTTTGCATCCCTAGAGCGCTACAACAACATAACCACTCCCGAAACTGGAAAGTTTCCGGGACCTTTGCATAATTTAGATAATACTTCTAGTTTTTTCACAGCGTTTGGAAAGATGATAGATTAAGAAAACTTGCGGAAAAGACTTCGAGCGGCGTTTGATAACTTTTTTTAATTTACAGCAATCTGGATTAGCTTGTAATGCATTAAAAGTTTTGTAATTCGCTTTTTTCCATTAAACGTATAGGTACTTTGTGAATGATTAATGGTCTATTTGTTGGTAATGAAATCCTATCTGATCTACATCAAACGGCACTAATGAAATTATTTACCATACATAGAGAATTGCTGTATCCATTTATTGATTTTATTGTACACGCCGATGCGCTTACTAATTACATTTTAATGTAACTTAGTTTAATGTTTGTTGAAATACATGGATTAGGTACTCCTAACGGCCGTTCGCAAAACTCATCGTCCACGGCATACCTATAGCTTTATTTTCCCAGTGTTGATTAGAACCACAAAATTGCTTAAGGGGAACAAAACACCAAATCAAATTTTATTAGGAAAGGAATCTTTTGAATCTTGAAAAACCATGACCACCTTAAAATCTTTATTTCACCCTCCCCCACTCTGATCGATTTCAATTTATATAGGTACTTCGTCCATGTGAACTATAAAATCGCAAAGTTTTATTTTGTTTACTTATAAAGTTCCCCGACCCATAGTGCAGTTAATTTGTACATTTTGCTTGCAAATGGTCCGGTAGAAGATTTTATTTTTCTAACTTCCAACTAAAGAGAGAAAAAAACAAGTTTTTCAATGTGACTGACGCCGAGAGAAATTTCTGTGGTCAAAAAATCAACGAAAATGTTACACTTTTTGCGGTTTTTCTAAAATAACTCTCTAACGGCAATACTTAGGTAAAATCATGTGTTATTCAAAATTGTAGAGTAATAGTTATTTATTATACAAAACGATAAAGGGATATTTTAACCATTGAGTGAAAGATATTGCTCGTTTTTCACGTTTTATCATTTAAAAGTTCAGTAAAATCATATGGGTCAGAAATGATCTGTACTAGTGCTATCGTGATCCAAAACTGTGTAGGTTTCTTCGTATTAACTAATGGCAATTCCAGAAGTCAACTTGTATTTCAAACTAATAAGAATCTATCAACTGCATTTTGAAACCTTTTAGAAAATCATGTTCCAAGATCAGTTTGTTTTGGGTGCCTTCTACGAGTTATAAAATTCACTTGATTTCGTTGATCATACGATATTGTTGGATAAAAATAATAAGTGCGGTACAAGAGATACTAAGGCAAAAGAAGATCAAGTTAAAAAATTATTGAAGGCTGGTATGAAGAACTCAATGATGAGCCAGGATTTTGAACCACGATGTACAACAAATGGTGCATTCGTGTTTTTAGTTTGTTCGATCTGGAAAAATATTACAGTAAGAATCTAAATAAGTACTAAATAAAAATAAACGGACTTCTATTTCAGTATATACTAAGTTAATAATATGTATATATGTGGGTAAGTCTCTATGAATCCTAAGCGATAGAATAAAATCCTAAACGTGCCCACAACAAAGAATTAAGATGTAAAAGTGACGCTACTAATAAAAATATCCCAACAAAAGCACTAATCCGATTACAGTAAATGAGGAAAAGGATAAGTATGTGTTATAAGCTTCTTTTGTAAGCCTTATAAATATAAAAAGAAGGGACTATTACGAGTCGCGTACGAATTGATTAAAGAACTTGACCCTGTGTTTGTTCAGGTAATTCGTTGTTCATGGCGTTATTTCAATACTTCAACAGTTATGTATGTTTCGCGCGAATAGAATAAACGTCAGCCCATTTACGAAAATAACTTTTTGTACTCATTGAATGGAAAGATAATGTTTCCAAGCATCCTCGATGCACGGGAAAACGACTTTCCCGCATCGCGGTGTTTTTTAGTTTCCGCTGGAGAGAAGGGGTTATGCGCGTTCTTCGGTTGGTAGTACTTATTGAAGTCAACGAACGTCATGTCATGGTTAACTGTCATCTGCTGTAAAATCAATTAAACCGTTGGTTGAGGGTATTTAGTGCGATTAATCGGAAACAGACGTACACTAAGTTTTACGTAAATATATAAACAAGAACTTATAACGCAATCAAATTATTTTTCAGAATTGGAACTCAAGAAAAAGTAAAATTTATTGTTAAAACGTCTTAAAATGTGACCAGTGATATTCTGCAACTATTCGCATATGCAGTTTAAGAAAGCACATATTAACACACACAAAGCTTCCAAGGATTTTAAATGTAACGAGTGTATTTACGCAACTCAAGATAAATCAAATTTGAGAACACATTTCTTCACACATGTCTTCTGGGAATATTAAATACGATCAGTACACTTACGCGACCAATAAGAGCACTCTTTTCAAAGCATATTTGTTAACATTGACGACTTCCAAGGATATTCAGTGCAAACGATGCAATGCCGTGACCAGTAGTAGCACTCATTGCAAAGGCAAAATATGTATTAACCAAAGATGTGGAAGTTTTAAATGTGACCAGTGCAATGGTAGTTACAAAATTATGTTACCAACCAAACATATGATTGTGTTACCAACTCATGATTAAAAAAAAACTAATTTACAAAACTTTATTAATTTTGACCTTTTTTTTACGTAATTCGTTACAAAAAATATTGTACCTAACTCTTTCGGAAAGAATTTTCCCGCATTCGCACTAAATGCAGCACTCCCTACGGTCGTGCTGCAAACAAAGTGCTCATGCGGGAAAATTAACTTACCGAACTTGTTAGGTAAATAACTATTCCCTATACTACACAGTTGACTGTAGCATTTACCAAATCCAATGTGAACAACTTTCAGGTCAATGGGCAATTTTATTAAGTAATATGAAGCTTCAGTTATCGTTTTTAATTACACGGAGGAGGTAAATCGAAAGGTCTAGAAACTGTTTGTAAGGGTAGATTAAATCCTGCTGTATTAATTTTATGTAAGAAAATAGTCAAGTCATTTTCAGGCATTCACAACCAATGTCTTCGATATAATTATGTAGAACTCAAAGCCTCCTTCTTTGTATTTATGTTGGACCTATGGAGAACTAGTAATGTCTCTTTAAAGATGGATGCAGTACAGTGACACATTTTTTCCTGTTAGTGGTCCAAATAAGTCGCACTGTATTGTATGGATGTTTTACGTAATTATTTGAAAATGTGTACACTTCCACAAAAACTAAGCATCCCCTTCGACTTATTAAATTCACGCGTGCGATGTGTATACCTTTATACCTTCACATACAGCAGGCGTCTCTCTCGGATATCATGCGTTCAGCTATTTACATAAAATTGAAAGCGGAACCACAGAAACTGGCGTGGCTTTTAGGCAATAGAAAAATCGCATTTCTTGTTCCTTTACAAATTTCGGCCGATTCGCTACTTCCTACGATTGACAAGGTATGGTACGTTGAAAACTGAATAAAATTAATCAATTGGAAAAAACTCCTCTATGAAAAATAGGTACATTGGCATACGGGTAACACTTCCTTCAGGAAGGCGTACTGTAATTTTGGAGGTTTTCCGAGGGAAATCTTTTATAGAGTACAATTATTATAGAAGGTCAACCTCACCCCAATTCTTAAAAGGCTAGTCAACGCGCAAAGTATCAGTTAAGCAATAGCATATTTCCTTCATTCTAAAATAATGAGCTAAATATGCAACATATTTCAGCAAATGAAGAAAAAATGCAGTGGTGGATCGTCAAATGCAAAACGCGGTATATTTTATTTATTTTTAAAGAACGCGATAGAAATTTGACCATCAGTCGATATAGAATAATCAATTATTTTGGGACCTAATTGTCAATAGTGTGATTTTTTCGGGTGGGAGACTTTTAATTTTTTCTTGGTAGGAAATGCACGTCTTTTTTGTTTTATATCTTGATGTGTACACATCTAATTTAATGTTTAGTTTGGTTTCGTTCTTACTGTGACAAAAAAGGAATTCGTGGCTATGACATACACCAGCAGTTAAATGTAATTTTAGCTCTCTTACTTATTTATAAAATATAAAGTATATATCATCAGTAATTTTACATGTATAAAGTATGACCTATGTGTCTTTGGGGACGTGATATTCAAATGCAGCGTCTAAACGAACGTATCACATGCGATCATCTCCCAAAAGTGCTAATGTCATAATATATGGAGCAAGGGTACATTATCTCATTACTCCAAAGGTATTAGGCCATTATACTAACTTGATTATCTCTATGAACTTGTTTGCAAACCGTTGTAATACGTATCCATAGTCTTCTCCGTACAGGAACTGTTGAAATTGAAATGACTTACGCTAACATTGCGAAATTATACGGTGTGTTGCGAATTGTAATTATTCTAATGACAACGCCGTGCAGTATAAGAAGGAAGGGATTAATTTTTGTACGTCACGCAATGTTAGAAAAGGACTTTTCGAAATTATCATTCATCGCGTCGCTAGAATCGATCAAATTTACATTGCGGTCTTGAAATCCTCCCTTTCAAGGCACCCGGTGCAATTGACAATGAATCCGTCACAAATTACTCTTGCCTGCAGAAATTAATTATTGGTACACGAAACTAAAAGCATGGCGTTATTACTTTAGGATAACATATTTCATTTTTTCTAATATAAGCTATTCCTATCTCAAAAACGACGCAGTAATTGCTCGGGCCATTTATTTACGTTTTTCTCATTACGCCGTCCTCTGTGACGCTTGCGATTTTTCATAATTACCCCCATTTTTATTTTGTCACCGTATAAGAATACCCGCCCCTAAATCTTAATCATCCGAAATTTGCACAATCAACTTGTGCGTATATAGTATGTTGTGCAACACAACGGGGAAGCTACAAAAGTCATATATTATTTACATTAACACCACGAGGTTATGTGTACATACATGCTAAAATGTGGGGTAACATTAACGTTGCCACTGCTCGTGTATAATTAAATATTTATGCTACGTTGCCGTACTAAAGTGATGTTTGATGACGCCAACAAATCCCTAGGGAAATTGTATGATTTTGAATTAAAATTTTACGGTCGTTTAAATTAATAACAACAGAATTCGTTTACAAATTAGATTTTTTGTTCAGGTGAGCTTTTTTATTGGCAATTTTGCCGTTGTCTGATGGTACTTTCTGTTAAGAGATACAATTACTTATACTCTCTGTTCTACTATTAAATTGAGCCTGATTTTTTTACAGAACCGTGTAATAAACCTTTAAGCCTGTGAATATAGTCAAGTACATGAGAAGTGCTTCTAATCCACCAGATTTCACTAAAAAAATTCATTTTATTAATTAGATCAAAATATTAAATTGTCCCTCTTGTTTTGATGGACCCTAAACAGGTCTGCGCTATTTTACAGGAGTAACCGGTATATTGCTTTTTAGGTTTTTTTAGTTTGTCTGACAATCTTTGTGATCAAATCACTATTAGATACGTTCAAGAGCAAACTAACGTAGTGGCGATAGTGGATTTTATCTTGTTAAGTAACATTTTGGAGGTTCAACTGTTACAAGATGCAGAAAGCTGACAAAGCCAGAAAACCGGTGAAAGAGAAAGTTAATAGTACGCGGAGTTGCTGGAGGCGGCGTTAGAGGAGTCAACTGGATTGGATCATGATTGATTCCAACAATCATTTGCTCCAGGATGTTCATTCAAAGTTAGAAGAATTTGATGACAAAAGTTTCAACTTGATGGTGAATCAGGATGCTTCAGAAGGATTTAAGAGGAATAAAATGCAGCTAAGGTATATCGAGAAAAGTTCAGCCTTATTTCTTCTAAAGCAATAATAGCTCGAGAAGATTATCGGGAGAAGCTCAATTGCAAGTACCTACTTCTGTCAGAGGAACTAGTGGGAATAAGGGGTATAAACACCAGTTAAATCTACCTAGCTTCAGTGGAGATTTGAAGGACTGGTTTTGTTACTGGGGTCAGTTCAAGACTTTGCATGAAGATATGAAATCAGTACAGTTCATAAGTTCAACTATACATACTAAATTGGCTTTCAAATAATAGGATTCCATTTAAAATTTTAGGGGTTAAGCTCCCTAGGTAGAGGGTTGAAGACTTGGGTTCGTGATTTGTATTCCAAAAGTTGTCCCCCTCGAATACAAAATTGACGTGTTTGAGGATTTTTCGAAATTTCTAAATTTAATACCCTAAAAGCCCTCTGTATACTTCTCGTTGGGCCACTCTGTATATTTGAAGGTATCGATGGTGGTTGGAAGTGAATCACCAGCGATTGTCGATAGTCACTTTCAAGTAGGAAAAGCTGGTTATAAATCTGCTGTTGAAGAATTAAAGAAGAGGTGTGGACGTGAGGATCTTCAATCTGCATCACAAAGTGTATGTCAGCGAGTTGTTGAAGTTGGTGATCTCAAATGCAACAAGTAAAGACAAGCAGGCCAATCTATCACAGATGTATATTGAGCTGCAGTCTCATCTGAGATCCCTTCAGTCTAGGTGAAATTACACGATTTTTTTAAGTGCGTAATATTACGTGTAAAATTACCAATTGTTTATATTTTTTATGGTATTTTATGTAATTTATGTAACTTACCATTTTAAAAAACTGTAATTTATGTTTTTTACGTAATTTACAAATATTTTTGTAAAATTACCTGTCATTTATGTTTTTTATTTTTTTTTTAATATTCCATAAACCTCTTTGAATTTTGTGAGTGTTTGAAAACAAAAACACTTGTTAAATATATATTTTGGAGTATTAAATAAAACACCCAAGCAGTAGGTATTTCGCGTCATTTGGAAGAAGAAGTTCCAGATCGCGAATTAGAAGCTGTATCATCTTAATTAAACCAAACTAGTGAATCCTTTACGTTGGTAGTACCGTTGATGGTCTGTGCACAGAATAAGACCTTCACAGAACAGAAACATAAATGGCGCTAAATTGTCACTGATTACAGCGTTTCCCGTGGTTGTACGGAGAACTATTTATCGCAGACTCGAATATTTTTTTGCAAAACCTGTAATTTTGCTCGTTACAGGAAATATTTTTACCATCGATTTTATACGTACACAAGGTTTTACGCATGTCAATTTTGACTTTTGAAAGATTTAAAATATGAACAAGTTATGTGACCGTAGAAAGTGTTGTGTGGCGGATTGTAACGATAAAATATCAAAAAGGCATCATTTCCCATATTTTGAAACAGATTGTTTTGTGCTTGAAACGCGAAGAGGGTTGAAATGTGCTGTTATTTCTCTCCTATTTATGCAAGGTATGGAATTTCTAAATTACCAACGGTAACGGTATAGGCGCAAAAAGGTGTAGATTTGAGTTTTATATTTATATAGACGTAGATACCCCACCCTCATCGCTTCTTAAGTAACAAGTAAGCACCAGGATCAAGTTAACATTTGTTGTCAAAAACTTGTGTGACAATTTGCTGAAGCGATTTTATTACCTCTTGGAACAACAAATTTAGTTCTCAAGATATTTTTTAACAAAAATATTTAGTCCAATAAACAGCAATTAAAACCAAATACTTCGTACGATAAATCGGTATGTAACGATCTTTCTGCAAAGTGTTAACATCTACAAAGCGTAAGTTCCACTCACTTCTGAGTTTTATATGTAATTTGTAAACATGTAATTTAAGTTCTCTGTGTTAAATAATGTAATGTGATTGTACCTAAATACACTTTGATTAACAACTGTGTATTCTTTATCGATATTTATGATTTAGATCGAATTGAGGAAATGACTTCATGGCTCTAGAAGCTGGTCACTAGATGGCGCTACTCTGATTTTGATGCTTTAGTTCACAGCACACCCACCAGGGTCCGCCAAAATACCATACAAATTTGTAACATTGCTGTTTCTATTCTGAGAAGGCCGTATTCTGTGGGTCTGTGGTAGTACTGATCAAAATGTATCAAATAGGTAGCTATTACATTTATGCAAGTTTACAAAAATTACGGTTTTTTAAATAAAAAACGTAAGTTACGTAAATTTCATAAAAGGTATAAATTACATAAAAGAACCGAACTCTTAAGTTACGCGTAATATAACAGTTTTTTATGTAACTTACGAATCGTTATTTTACAATCCACATCACTACTTCAATCCCTACATTTGGACAATGCAAATCATGCAACTTGGATCTATATCCTTTAGTAGAATCGATGAAACTTTTGGACTTTGGCAAAGATATTCGGAGAAGAAAATGACTGAAGGTACTGGAAATGCAAATTCAAACAAATTGGAGGCAGTTTTAAAAACCAAGCTCGTGTTGAACAGCTGATCTCTCTGGCAAGAACGGGATTTGTCAACACTAAGGAAGAAAAGACACCCGCTCAAAATCGCACGCAAGTGTGTAGTCTGTCAACGTTTCACTAATAAACCTATGGAAGTAAGTCGGGGTCCGAGGGAACGAGTGATAAGTGCAGAACCCTTTCCTACCACTAGGATTGATTTGGCTCTTCCAGTATTCCTGAAAGAAAAAGAGACAGCTTGAATTGTAGTGTCCACTTGTGCCGTTTGTCTTTGTCTTTGTATTCCTTGGATTATGTCTTTGGAAATTGGAACATTTGAAATTCTGCACAAAGATGTGTAGACACGATGGGTTGACCCACTACCATATTTGCTAACAATGGAACTAGTTCGGGGCGAATAACCTTTTTAAGAAGCTCGATTGGAGCAAATTTGAAAAAGAAACTGGTACAAAAAAAATTATTTGGAAATTTAACGTTCAAACTGGGGCCTGGTGGGGCGGATTTTGGGAACGATTAATTCGTTCTATAGATTGAATGAAGAGGATTATAATTCAGAGCTAAACTGGATCGGGAGGAATTACGAAATTCTTTAGCAGCTGTAGAGTGAACCATTAACGAGTGGTCATTAACTACTTTGACGGAAGACCTGGATGATATTCGACATTTGACACCATCCTTGTTTACGGCTACTACTGCACGCGATTAGTACCTTTCAATCCTTGTGTCAACAATAACCATCGATGAGGGACCATTCCTCTTCAATCAGTTACATTCATTAATGTTGATCAATACTTCCATTTCTTTTGGTTTCTTCCTGTGGATTATCCCAAATCTTCTGATCAATAAGGATCTTCAGGTTCTTGAGATTTTTCCGTTTCTCCTTTTATGTTCTTGTGATCGCCAAAGTGCACAAATTTTCGCGTCTCTTTAAATCCTTCAGATTTTCGTTTCTATAATTTGCCTTCCAATTCGTTTAATTATTCTTTTCATATTCTTCAAACCTTATTCCAATTATTCATCTTGGGTTCGATTTTTCTGACCCTTCACTGTTTTGAGATTCTTTGGATTACTTTTTTTTCGGAATTTCCAGATTTTTTCGCTTCTTCTAGATTCTTGGATGATCAAAAGTGATAACAATACAATGTATTTGGGTATTCGCCAATCTCAAAATCGATGTACCTAATAGTTTACGTTATTAGTATTTGGTATAAATACACCGATTAAAAATTACGTTATAGTTTAAAGCTTAAATTTCAAATAGTAGGCGTTCATTATTACTAGACTTAATAACTTAATATCCTTTGTAAACCTATGGGGATTAGCGTAACTAATCGTATTACATCCCGATGATCAATCAATTCCGAAACTAACATTTGCATAAAAATAATACCGTTTTAATATTCTCTCGTTGCAAGTACCTCATTGCAAACCATATTACTACACGTCACTTTCTATTTTCGCTGTAGCAATGACTGACAAAATGCGGCTTAAAACGCTTTTTGTAATACCGCTTGAATATGGTAAACAGCTTTCCCGGCTCTGCAAACAGTACTTTTTATCACGTTACTGTATCATTTGCATTTTAGAACTTTAAGTGAGATTTGCAGTCGGAATAAATCGCTTTACCTCACCCTCAATTTTTTTTCCAAAGAATCGATTATGCCAATCGGCCGCCGCTCTGTTATAATTCCATCGGAGGCCCTTTCAATAAAATTTGGTTTATTCCATCCACTCACCTTGAACTTCCCTCACTTAATTACCATACGATGTGAACCCTCATCATCAGATACAACATTATTAGCGTTGAAGGTGTAGCGCAAAGTTTCCAGGGTACGACGTTTGAGGTATTCATCCCGCATACTCTACCCGCCCACTGACGATGTTTGCTAATATACAAATTCATGCAATTACGAATTAATTAGAACAGTTCTATATATTAACAATCATTTCGATTTGCAGTTAATTTTCACGGTTGAAATAAGGATCGACTAAACGTCATGTTATTTTAAACCGAAATCTCGCATGTTGTATAGCGTGAGTATTTATTTAATTCCCATACAAAACGGAGCTTCTATTTACAATGTGGGTTTCAAATTAATCGCAAACGTATTAATAGGAAAACGTTGTGTGATTCTTAAGAGACCGAATTTGCGTAATACCTTTTGTTATGGGATTTCATGCTGCGCAAATGGGCCCTTGTGGGATGCACTTTTTACTTCGAAATGTAGAGGTGCTTTAATTTACGCTGTTATTTGTACGTTAACCGCTAACTATCGAATAGCTTTCGAAATTGAGGCCGACCCTTAACTCACCATTTTTACCGCGACATCACTATTCCATTTAATTTATTCCACCACATTCAATGTGGGAATATAAAGTTACAAATACGAGACAATAAGTCAGGGGTTTTATTAAATAAAATAAAGAACCCTTCGAAATGTATCATTCATGAAATTATTTCCCCTGAAAATTGCTTGGAAGGGCGTAAACAGAAAACGAATTTGGAGAATTTTGACATGCAAAGCTTTCGCGCTTACTTCCTTTATACGATTTACAGTTCTTTTCGAATTCGTGCGTATTATGAGATAGTTCGAATTTGAATTTTCATTTTAATGTCTGGATATACCTATTATTAATGTAACATCCTTCAAAATTTAATTAAACGGGCATCATCGCTTTAATTATTCAAGTGCAAAACTTTTAGCTAAATGAAGTTGGAGTTGATGTTTGATCGCGCTTATAAAGTAGACCTTGTTTATAGCAGTACGCTTCCTTCTATATAAATTGAAGGTCTCAGCGAATGTAAAAGCAACATCTCTGTGTTTGTTTTAATTGTACTAGCTAAACGAAGTTAAAAAAAATCTACCCACGGATGTGCCATTAATCAATACAGTAAACACGTTCATTATTTATTATGCCACTGTTTTTATAATTGCAATACAGGATCATTTATTGTCTTGAATGTGCAGGGTCGGTCATTTTTGCTCGAGAAAGGTCTTTAAATGGGGTATATTGGGTCCCTTTCCATTTCTTAATTCTAACCCCAATATGGCGCACTCGTGGATCTTTTAAGATGCCAATGAAAATCTCCAATTAGTTTTTGAAAAAATACCGGTCTAAGTATCCAGATTCTGGGTTCTGGTTTACGATAGGAAGATGAATTAGGTCCACACACTCTTAGGCCTCACATTCGGGCCCTTTGTACTATCTATCCCCTCTTGACTAGAGTCACCCGACCCTCACTCGTGGCAAGAGCTGTCTCTAGATCATAAAGCATCTGTTTCGAGCTAACTCATCGACCTTCTCATTACCTTCCGTTCCAGCATGCCCTTTGATTCATTCGAGCTCAAGGGAGTTGCTGTTTGCTACCTATTCTAGTGCATGGTGACATTCGGAACCCATCCTAAAGGTAATTTTACAGTGACCAAGTGACTGCAAGTCAGCCCTGCTGTCACTTGAGATTCTGATAGTTTTATTCTTTATGTTGTGCATAAGAACTGTTCTTGCACTAAGCATTAGTGCCACCAATTCTGCCTGCAATACAGTAGGGAGTTCGCCTAGTTGTTGAGTAATGTAGATGTTCAGATTTTTGGAGTAAATACCAGTGCTTGATCCTTCCATTGTGTTAGACCCATCCGTGAAGATGAATATACCAGATTGGGATACCACTTCCCCATCAAACAAGATGTGGTAGGTATTATGAATTGAGGAGTGGGTGATCGCTTAATCACCTCGCACATAATACGGGAGTGGCCCACCTCAGTTCCCCTACTAACAACCCCTTAGTTCTTCGACGCAAGGATGCCAGAATAGCCCGCACTAGAGATCTAGTGGCGGCAGATCCCTCTCACGTAGAGATCTAGAAGGGGTTTCATGATGGCTGTGGGAGTTGTTCGCATTGAACCCGTGCAAGAAAGGCAAGCTAGTCTTTGATTAAAAAGTGCTATGATTGTCGAGAGTCTGGTACTAATAGCCACCAGGTAATTGTTCCATAACAGAACATGGGTCAAATCACGGCAGTATACAGCCCCATGACAGCCTTTGGATGATACCCAAAGGATTCCTCCCAATATCATACTACACATTATTGTGGTCTTATCTCAGTGAAAGACTATTCAGAGTCAATCAAGCGTAAGGAAGGAGCACATTGTCAAGAACCGAAAACAAATAGATTTGAAAGTGAAAGATCTGCCCTAGATGATTGAAAGATGATCCAGCAAGTCCATAGAGAACAAGTACAAAGCAATCATCAAGCCAATTTGGATGTAGGTATACATTTAAACTCTGGGGTTGTGCAAGTAAATCGAATGCCTCCGTAATTCAGAAAAACCAGTTAAACATCTTTCAATATCAATCAACGCTCCGTGATATGAAGAAGAATGCTCTGGGGTTGTGCAAGTAAATCGAATGCCTCCGTAATTCAGAAAAACCAGTTAAACATCTTTCAATATCAATCAACGCTCCGTGATATGAAGAAGAATCACAACAGAATGGAAGGTCATCCAAATCAAATGCCTCAACCATTGATGCATCCAAGGCAACACAAAAGATCACGAAAAAAACCTTTGCGAAAATGGTTTTAAGAAAGCTTTCAGAAGAGCAAAATGCATCGATTGAAAATGAGGCGCGTTTCTTTGAACTTGTCAAAAAGTGAATATTCGCTGAGTAAACAATTTCGTTCCATATCAATCAAGGGACTTCACTTTTGGAATTGATTCAAAAAGCGGTAATTGACCAGCTGAATGTCATTTCGGAATCCGAGTTCCAGCACTCCTATGACGATTGAAAGAGTCCTCCCCGGGATACTATTTACAAAGAGACAGTAATGAATTGTAATTATATTTACCTAAAATTGTCCTGAAACCTTCATTTTCATGCCTATCTGTCACCTGTCACTTCACCGGCCGAATTTTTAACATTGCTAAATGTGTATATTTGACTCCTGTCATCACTGCCAAATTGACATTAATCAAAAGTTCTATATGAAAATTGAAATTTTATGTTAAAATTTCGATTTCGGGTAAAATTTAATAGAAAACTCGTCAGTAAAATTACATTACTTGACTCGGAATTTAAAGTACTCGGTCCCAAAGGGGCCTCGTATGTCAATATTTCCTCGCCATAACGTCATTTTCCTGACTTTTATGTAAATAACTATTAAATAATAATTATTTAGAGCATCAGAACCTCGTAAACCTTATAATAATAATGAGCTGTGTAGATTTGTATAAATTTTCCTTTGCAACTCTTATTGAGTTAATTAATTCATTAATTAATGAATTTTTTAAGCAGTAATATGGCATAGAATATAACCTAGAAAGGATTGAAATTAAATATGAAGGAATTACCATTGAATAATTTCTTACTTATTTTATTTTGAAATAAGATGTAACCATTAATTCATTAAATTCTATATTATTTTCAAGAATATGTACTTGAAAACGCCGCGATAAATAACAATTTTTGACCTGTTGCAGCAATTCCTCTTTCAACTTCCTCCCCAGAAGTTTCTCGTTTCGATAACCACTGACCTCAAATAATTAGTGCAACCTACATTCCTTATTGTTGATTACCTGAATATTAACAAAACGGAAAAGTTAGACGGCGTATATGTTATTTTTCCTCAACTATTACAATGGTTATGGGAATTTATGTATTGGAAAATTGATGTCCAAAAAAAAACCACTGACACATCTTTCGCAACAAGGGGTGTATAATATCTAGTTGATTATATATTTATTAATTTGGAAATCAATTTCATCTAAAAACAAATGAACTGGTGTGGAACATTTGGATACTTAAGATATTTTTTTAAATATAGCTAGAGTCACTCTAATCCTTTCCTATAATAGAGTAATTATTTTACAGAGTCGACTATGTTTCATGTTTTGCAACATTAGGCAATACACTTTGCCATAAAATAAGTGTCGATTAATTTGACTGGTAAAAAACGCAGAAACAAAAATGAAAGGCCGCAGGCAATTAAAATACAGAGACTGCGGAAAAGTTGATATGACTCTACACGCACCGCTCACAAGGCGAAATTTAGATCGGATGGGACGCTAAATGTAGGTAGATTTTTACCGCATTGTATTGTTCTGCAAAAATTATCGCAGTTTTAATTAAGTTGTTACCGTTCTACTCTGTAAATCCAGCGGAATCACTGAAAAGAGCAGTGAGTATAAAATAACATAATTACCCGCACTTTACCAAACCCAATTTTCCTTAATACGCTGGAATCATTGGCTAAAGCTAGTCCAAAGTGTTTTTTTTTCTTTTCGTAATGTTTTCAGCTGTGGAAAGTTCTTTGTATACCCAATGGTAAACCCTCTTCAATTTCATGCTTATAACTTCTGGAGCGCATTTTATTTCGAAAGCTTTCCTGTGCGACTTCAAGCATTCAAACATTTTAATTGGTTCAAGGCCAAACTTTGTACCAATTACATGTGTTAAAAGTTTTACAACAGTAATTAGTTGGCACTTACCCGATATGTAACGTAAAAACCTTAAATTTTCACCCACACCGTTCGAAATATTGAAAGCGTCACATACGAAAAATTCGCGATTTTCCCCCCTAATTAACTGATCGCCGAAAATATCTAACTATTCATGAACTCGATTGTGGCTCTTCGCGCACATGCAAAGACTGCGCTGGCTACCTGTTGCAAGCGTCTCGACGGAAAGCGACTCGACGGAGCGATGACTGGGTGAGCTGCGCGTGTTCCTTTAGCCCGGCCAGCCGGTACCTGACGCGCTTGCCTGCTTTGCTCGCCTTCACCTGGGAACTTCTGCATTAAACTAGATTTCATATTTTCTCTTTAGGAATTCCGCAGTTTAATACTTTCATAATGCACCTTTCGAGTTTGAAAGCAGTGCCGATATTGAAGCTCGACGTTGTCTTCGGGGATCAATAGAGGGACTCTATCCAATCTTCCACACTCTTCACTTTGCTGCTCTTACAAACTTACTTTATTAAATATAATGGAGCAGATTATTTGTCATATTCGCCAGATGCTCTGATCCTCTACGTCCTTTGCTTGATCGTCAATGCCCCAACACCAATAATTCCTTTTTTCGCACACCATCTAATACTGAATCATTTATCATGCCATAAAACGAAGTGCCAATTCAAAGGTCGCATCCGAAATCATTTTCTCTCCTCAAGCTCGCGAATTATAGAGACTCTGCAGCTGCACCCATCAGTCTTTGATACATTGTTCTCACCGATGCGTTAAAATAATTCATTAATCAAAGTTCCTGTGTGGTGAATATAAAATTATGTTTGTACAACGTCCCACAGTTAAAGTGTGTGACCCACAGTGAGCTGAATTTTAATCTCTTTGACAAAAACATGAAAGGACATAGCGATTAGGTGTCGGTTTAATAAAGGAGATCGTTTAAATACAGATTGTGTTGAAAAAGGTTTTTCGCAGCACATTAGCTTTATTTACGAAAAGCACATTACAAATGAGTTGATAACCGAATCCATAGGTTTTCTGAAAAGACATTGTGTGACAAATAAGTACGTACACTTCAAATACGTTCAATTTCCCTTGAGGATTCTACTCCTTTAGCTAGCGCTTCTTGCGTATTTATGTTATAGTGGGCGGAGGGCATCACGCATCATCTGCTATTGAGGTTATTCGCTTCAGTCACAATTTTTACAGGGTCTACTGTTTGTTTAGAATCACGAATGGATTTCTTTTTGAACTACGAGATTAAACTGTTTTCCAAAGCAAGAAAAAGAGGATTGTATAACAAATCAGGGACAGTAAACAGTTCATGATTTCCCAGTAAATACGACCCTTAAAATGACTTTATCGCTGAGCTTCTTGCTTGCATACTTTTTGTATACTGTTTAATTTGTAACGGTGTTCGTGGCTATGACAACTTACACAATTACCACGCATAAACCAGTAAATTGAGCAGGACAAGTTCTGTTTTGAGTTTAGTGTTTAAAGACGCTTCTACAAGACGTCAGTAAGCAAGAGCCTTTTATTTTGCAGTAATTTAGCGCTATTGTGCCATAGGCTTTTAGCATTGGAAATGCTTATGTTTTGTATGGGTATGAATTTACCAGGTTTGCCGAGTAGAAGAGAAGACAGTGGTGTCGCGTCTAGTGTTGATTGTACCGTACTGGACTGCAATCGGTAGATTCAGGAAAAGTCGCGGATACTGTCGATAGGGTACTTACTTAACAGTGCGCAGGGGTTTTGTTAATTCGAATTGAAAATTCTCGCACATCGCCCGTTCAAGTATTACAAGTGTATTACGTTGCTTCGCATAAAATGTAAAAACCTATGAGGCGAATACTGGAGCAGTACTCTTCCCTCTAAGCACTCTAACTTCCTTCCGTTCCCATCCCTAACGTTACCTATCCTTACATTCAGAGATGTCGGAAAAATGAAATAGCATCAAGGTTGTTTTATTAGAAAGGTTGTCTGGTAACTCTAAACCGATAGAATGTTTGCATTTTGAAAGCGGGAAAACGTCATCCAGAATACACATTTAAAATTGCTCATAGGTTACAATGCTAATAAAAGGGGTAAAAAATTTAGTTTTTGCAGTATATTTTTGGATTTATATGGGTATATGTATATAAGGGTGGATTTTATATTGGAAATCTTGGAAGTTTATCGACCTCCACCTTTGAAAGCAATCAAAGTATTGAAAAAATGAGTGTTGTGCGTAAGCTATTTTACATTGCACGAGGACTTGTGAAAATGTAATCAAATTAATTTTAGAGGTGGAAATGGATAAAATTCCGCGATCTACAAAATAGGAACCAGCCCTATGTATTAATACCTAGGCTTTGGGAATTAAAACTCTAAACATTCTTTAGCGGATGACGCCAAATAAAATGCTTTTGCGTTTTATGGAATATGTATATTTATAGTATGTACAAAATGGTAACCGAGGTGCACACGGCGAGCTCTGTCGTTGGGGTGAGCCCAGATGTAGGTCTTCTGACTGATGGAGTGTGGCACGAAGTCGAGCTGACAAGGCGACCTGGTTCTGCAGGTGGAGAGCTTTTTGTTTCTTGAAGTGCAGTCGAAGCAGAAATTGCGTTGCACTTTGCAGAGTTCGGGGCTCTGCTTTTAAACGTTTGCGGCCAGGGACGCTACGCTTTCATCCCTTGGCCGTTTTGACCAATGGGAGCCAAGCACATTTTAGTTTGCTGCCGGACGTGAAACATTTTCTTACCCATTCTTTAAGAACGGTAGGGTCTTTGGGAAACGTAAAAACTGAGATTTTATTTACACCAGGATGAGGAATTTTAGTGTTACCGCCACTCATCTAAAAAAAATACCTAATTATAACATACAAAAGTGCATATAATTGATGAACTAACCTTTCAATCACGGTTATGAAAATCCACAAAAATCACAAACTAAATGTCTTTATATTGCACCAAACATCTACAGCTAATGTCCTTATGCACTTCAAAATTCAACAAATTTTAAACAAATAAACTATAACTCAAGAAAAATAAGCACCCGGCGCGCGACTACAAACAACGTTGAACGTCAATGTCTGAATTCTCGATGACGTATACATTCCGTCCCTCCCGCTTCCGCCCACATAGTTACCAGGTAACCTTTGAAATAATATAACCTTGAAATATCATTACCTTTTTCTTGTTCATGCAAAAATCACGAAGGCATCGATGCCCCAACAATTGAAGCAACAATTGAATCTCCACAACTGTCCCTCCAAAGGAAGGCGCAGTAACGAAAACCTCGAAACCCCTAACGGAGCGAGATACCAACTTAAAGTAAAATGTTTCAGAAGTGAATTCCTCGAGGTGCTCGCCGAATATTTACCAGAATTGGTCATGGTGTACCTGGATGGCATAATGGGTCTACTCTCACCCCTGGGAGGAGCATCTCAGACACCTGCACCTCGTCCTGGATCGTCTAAAACGCCACCAACTGCGCCTGTCCATCGAAAAATGGCGTTTCGAAGCCTTGCAATACCTTGGCCACACTGTCACTGCAGAAGGAAGCCACTCGAAGGAGAGACGCCAATCCCAAACAACGCGCAGTAACGTAACCACCTCAACGAGCGGGACTCGTAAGAGACCTGTACAGCATATGGATGGAAGCCACTCGGGAAGCCATACGTTTCGTCACCACCGACATCGGGGTCAACAGGCTGGAAAACTGCTGGTAACTTTGACCCGTGTGGCGCAGTTCAGTTAAAGCTGAACTGTGGTGCTAAGGGTCCCTGGTTCGAATCCGGGTTCCGGCATGGATATTTGTAAATGTAAATGTAAATTCCCCAAACGTAGTACAACTTTCCTACAATTGTAACTACCGTTACAATATGCCGCCCAAAAGGGGGCCTTTAGGCGAGGTTACAATTGTTTACTGCAATACTTTAGTTATTACTATTTTTCTTTATATCTATCGCAAATATACGGTGCTTAATTCATTACAGGCAACCAAATATGGCCCAGATAGTAAATATACCAGCACAGTCGACTTCCATTACCTGAAGACAATTAAATGTTTCATTCAGGCATTTAATACGACGTCTAGACTGATGCTCTATTTGTGTATTATCTCAAAATGCGATCGATTCACATGAAAATAATTGTTGGGTCTATAGTTGCACAGCCTGCACCTTAAAATACGGCAACCCAAATGAACTTCGGTCACGCGAGCTACAGGAAACTTTGTTCACGTAATTCAAATTCATAAAAATGGGAGCGTAAAGTGGATAACTGGAAGAGCTTTTCATTGTATTGCGTATGACGAGGTAATTAATAATGTGTTGAAGAGAAAGCAGTACACAAATTTAACTGGCAAATGGCCGGCAAATGTACAACCATAAATCCTGATAATTTACTTATAGATCTAGAAGAATAGACAACAATTTTTTGTTAATACGATTATATAAATGCTATGTAATCATATAAATTCTACCTAAAAAAAAACTCGCCCGTGCCCATTCAAATTCGCCGCTGTGCAACGTTCGGCTAAGGGATACTTCGTTCTCGCCAGCATTGACGCTCACAGGGGACGCTCGGCTTCGAGAAATTGGCTTCTAAGGAATAAACGTATCTAGCTGATTAAAGTTCCCTTCTATTCCTGTAACCAAATTGCTCAAGTAAATTCTCCCCCGGGATGTTCGCCCTCGGAAGATTCACTATCGGACTGTTATTCTCCTTCCTCCCCTAACAAATCCTCGCTAAAGTACTTTAATGTACCCCTAAAGAGGATCCTTTACGTAGCCGATATTAAAATGCCCTTCTATTACTGTAACCAAATTGCCCAAGTCAACTTTTCCCCGGAATGATCGTCTTCGGAAGATTCGCTCTCGGGAAGTTCTTCTCCTCTGGAAGTTTCTTGCTAGGCTTCTGGAAGGTCTCCAATATGCCCCGTGTCTGCCATGATAGAGATTTTTGATGGGATTTGTCACGAAGTTGGTAATGTGTTCTGTAAACTGTAAACCAAAGGTTATAAAATTATAAGTGAAATCATTTATGCTATGCTTCGTTAACTCTCGCATCAGGAAATTGCTCTAAGGAAATTCTCCCGCAAGAATGTGAGAAAAGTTCGCCCGGGTGACACATATTTCAATTTTCCCATGAAATGGGATTTTATGTATCAATAGGTTGGTAGTGTGGTACTTGTATAACTTCGAAAGTTGGCAATGTGATATGACATTACCCTTACAGGTCCGGTGAAAGAATTGGCCCGTGGTATTCCCTACCTGTCGTGAAAGGTGACTAAAATGGTACCGAATTGTTCCCGGAATAAGGAATCAACGCCCGTCAAGTGCCAACGAATTCATGGCGAAAGGGCGGTTGGGAGGCGAGTATCCTCTTGTTCTTGTAAAGAAAAATCTCTCAAAAGGTGGATGAACGACTAAAATTAACGACATGGAATGCCGAAGGCAACCGGAAACCACTGGATTGAAAATCTATTGATATCCCAAGCTGACGGTGAAAAAAAAGTGGAGGATAATTTTTTACCCCAATCCAATACCTCCCTTATTAACGTGCGGGTGGTAAAAAGGAAAAAAAAGAGATATGTTAAGGGATCGTAGCTCCTAACAAAGACTTTCGGGTTGTTTATTTGGAAAAAAATTCATGTTTTACTTTACGTACTCATATAATTTCCACGACACTTTATCTTTTGATAATTTTCTTTTTCTAGGAAGCTCAAATATGTGCAGTACATACATCCACAACAAATATTACAATCAAGTACCGAAGAGTTATTGCCCTCTAGAGATTGGCGGAGTAAATATGTAAGCCCCCTTTGCAAATACACAGTCACACAGAGCTCTTCGTCAATCGTTCTTCTTAATTTCTTTGTTCATTGTACCATAACATTTCCTTACCTATAATGCAATCTATATTACTTTACAAGACTGCAAGTAGGGAATGCAATACCGGGATCCCGCAGCATTTTTCCGGGATTAATCCCGCACATTTGGATTTGCGGGACTGAGGAATTTGAGGAAACACATAACGGAGAAGCTATTTTTTAAATAATTGTTAAACTTTTTTCGTTAAAAATGTACTATGATTTTTGAGGCACTTTAGAAGTTCACCTTTTTGTGCTTTACAGGTGATTTTTTGAGTTCTAGGATCCCGCGGGATTAACATCTAACAATCCCGCAAATACCGGGATTGAGATTTTGCTGCGGGATTGCATTCCCTAACTGCAAGGAACAAGGGAATTCGTGTACTGCTGTCTATTTTTCGCACAATTTCCAGCATTATCTTTATGTTTGTTATTTGCGTGATCTTGACATAAAAATAGCGGTCTTGTTGGCAATTAAAATATAACTACCTGGTTCGAAGAACTTATTTTTCTGGATTATTAATACAAGATTAAATATTATCAACCTTTCCTGTGCAATGTAGCATTGCAGTTCGGGTGACACTGTATAGAACCAGACGAAATCTGTATGAGTGCTGTAGTTGATTACAAAACAAGTATCTTTTGTATTGACTGTTTCCTGTGCTAAAGCAACCGCAGCATGTGAATCAGGTACACTGAAACAAAAATGTTTTCAGCAGAACTGGTTTTGCAATTCAAACAATCTCTACCGATACGCTATTTTAGTTTTGGTATTGTGAATTCTTTTATCTACTGGTCTTGAAAATACTACCAAGGAGGACGTTTCAGCCGTGGCATAGTGTTAGAATTCTTACACTACATTGATGAATTACATTGCTCATCAGGGATTCAATGAGCAAAATTGTATATACATATCACAGAGGGCTATGCATTTACACCTGTAAGTTTTTTGATTGTTAAGGTTAAAATAAAAAAAAAGGATATGTTGGATCGCAAAACCTAACAAAGACTTCCGGGTAGTTTATTTGGAAAACATGTTCATATTTCAATTTTATTTGAGCGCTCCTGTAGTCTCTATGACTCTAGACTTTTTATTTTTCCATAATTTTCTTTTACTAAGAAGTTCAAATATGCACAGTGCGGACATTTATATCAAATATTACAATCAAGCAGGGTAATGTATTGCACTCTAAACATTGACGTAGTAAATATGTACACCCTTGACCCTATTTCATATTTGCAAATATACAGTTACACAGAGCTTTTTGCTTTCCGCTCTTCTCCATTTCATTTTTCATAGTACCGTAACATTTCCTTGCCTATAATACAATTTGGTAATACCATAGACCTTTACTTTGCAAGACCACAAGGGACTGGAGGATTAGTGTACTGCCGTCTATGCTATGTCGCGCAATTACCATCCGTATCGTTATCTTTGTTATTTATGTCATATTGAGGTAAACAGCGTTTTGCTTGTCATGAAATAAAACTATATTACCTACCCGGTTCGCGGAACTTATAAATATAATATACATATTTGTGAAATTTCAGTTCAGGTGACACTGTATAAAAACATCGAAAATTTGTACGGGTGGTGTAGTTGAGCACAAGACATTAGAAGAGATGTTGAAAATGGTACTTGCACTTGTATCTTTTGTGTTGGTTGTTTCCTGTGCCACAGCAAGCGCAGCATCAAAATCAGGTAAACTGTATATCATAGCCCGTTGAAACTAAACAAAAATATTTTCAGCAGAGCTCGCTTTGCAAACCAAACAATTGCTGCCTCTAGGCAATTTAATTTCTGGTATTTTGGGGTGTTTATTTAACGGTCTTCAGAATATCACCCAAACCGACGTGTCATCCGTGGTAGGAGAACTGGGAGAAATTTTGTTCGAGATAGGACTTTGTACCAATTTTAACTTAAGCGACCCGGGACAATTGGTAGCGACAATAGGATGTCTTTTGGATAACGCCGCAAGTATAACTGGAAGTCAACTTGTCGACATCGTGCGGGCACTACAAGGAATCATATTAAAGACTAATGGCATAGTTGTATGTTTAAGGGAACTTGGCAGGAGCCTATGTGGATGCACGCTAATTCCATTGTTATGCGACCTTGCAGGCTCTAACATTTTACTCGGTCTGATTAACCTTTTGCTAAATTCTATTCTTTTTCAACTTGTTTGCGGTATAATTACTGGTTAGTTAACATTAGTTTATAAATTCTATCTAAGGATCTAATTAGATGTTAAAATTTCTTATAGGTGGTGGATTTTAGTCTCGTATATTAAATGTAGCTAGTTCTGAACTTAACTTTTACTTCTCAAAATCTGAAGTGAGCGAGTCCGCGAGCGAAGTGGTGTTTTTCAATTTGTGACTAAACTGCTACATTCGAAGTAACAGTTGTGAAAAAATGAACAACTTTTCTATCTTACGCTGTTTTCACATAACCTTCAAATTTTTCGAGAAAATCTGACGAAACTGGTCTTTTCGTTTTCTATCTTTATGTGCGCGAAAAAAAAGGCCGTATAGGTCTGAATCTTCAATTGGACCCGTAAAGCTGATCCGTTTCCGAGATATTCACGATTTTCGAAAAAAACAACTGATTCAGGGGGATCAAAAATCTATTTTTTTCATCGTACAAAAAAAATAAAAATGCCAAATTTTGTGGATGCGAACACTGAAATAAAAGCGTTATAGGTATCAAATCTTGCTATGTAATGAATAAAACATATTAATGAATGTAGTCAGCAAGGTATATAATGGCGTTTGAACCCTCCCATGGCTCCTCATTTTGGAGATTTTTAGGAGGCAAGGGTAAAGAATGTTAAACGCCGTCTTAAGTCATAGTAATACGTGAAGCCTCATTTAACTTTTAATAATTGTTTACGGTGTTGACACAAATTGAATCCTCGACGTTTAAGTATCCTACACTAAAATCCTAACGAACCAGAATGTTTAACTTCAGCCCATTTTTTAATCGGACGAACATTCTACAGCTAAGAATTAACAAATTTCCAAAGAATTCGTCAACTGATCAACACTTTTGGCGCCGCTGGTCGACTGAATATGTTACTCAGCGGCAGCAGCGTCCAAAATGGAAATCTTCTAATTGGAGACACCATTCTTGTGAGAGAAGCTAACTTACCTCTCGTTAAATGGTTGCTCGGACGCGTTATTCATCTACATCCTGGAGCCGACGGTTTGGTACGAGTGGTGACCATCAAGTGCAAGAATTGGGTTTTAATTCCAGCACTCGATCACAAATTTATGCTTACTTCCAAGAGAAGATCCCATAAAGGAAGAGGAAAAGGGAGTGTGAGTGACAAACAGTCAAGCGGTTATATTATGTTTTTAGTATGTTTGAAGGTTTATATTAAATTTACATTTATGCGTTGTGCCTTCGGTATAGATAATGTTTGTTAATTAATTGTTATTGGTCACAGTCTCGGTCACAGTTAAATTAAAATCTGTGTGGATTTTAAGACGGAAGCAGATCCATTGTCCATATTCAAATTATTGTGATGTACCTACATTTGTTGAAGTTAAATGCGGTTTTATATGAGCGCATGTCTTGCAATGACCAGAACATGGGAAGATGTCATTGAATAAAGTTGGTTAGCGAATAAACAATTACCTATTTATTTAACCTTCCTAACAAAAATTGCAACAATTAATTATATCACTTCTGGTAAAGTGATCGATTGTATTTATAAAGCTCGTTACTCGACCTCTTAAACGACCCCTTTTTACTGAATATTACTTTAGTTCTTCATAGTCGTCAACTCAAGATGAATACGAAACGGTCAAATGAGATGCAAAGGAGCAAATAAGCTAAATGTGTGAACTTACTCGTATTTACCCCTGTACTATTGATATTGCTTACTTCGCACTGGACTTCTTGATTATTGAAGCAGATCTTAGTTTATATGGTATCACATTTTTTTATGCATATTGCACACTTTAAATTTGTGATTGTTATTTATTTATTTATTTCAATTTCAATTCTCCACAGGACAAGCCCAATTACGGAGAACACAAAGTGACATACTCAAACTTAAACTTACTAATATCGTTATACCTACATCAACTAAATTAACTTAATCTTAAAAAAAAAGAAATAAAAACAAAAAAAAAGCACGCGCATAAAGGAAAACTGAACCTTACATTTATCAAAAATTACACCCATGCCGCACTACTCGAACTGCACTGTCTCATTATTTCTACCATGTTGGTAAGACCGTCAATATGGATATCGCACATTTGGCCGATTTCGTTAAAGTTAGAGCAGATGTTGTACACTGGGGATACAAGAGAAAAGCACAAGATTCTGCCGATGAAGCATTGCCATGCCTTCTTTGAAAAATCTCCCTATTATATGGGAACTAAGTTATTTAATTTACTTCCATTAAATATTACGAGAAGTGGAATACAAAAATTTAAGAAACTAGTCAAGTGTTCCTTACAAAAGAGGGCATTTTACAGCATTAAAGAATTTATACAAGAGTCCCATAACTCATTTGATCCTATTTAAACTATTTAATCTGTGATATGTATTGTACCTGACGCTTCTATAATTGTAAAACAATTGTTAAAGAAATAGATATTATTATTATTATTATGGTCGGTGTTTCTTGTGAGAACTCAGTTCTAGCCTGGTTAACTAATCGCACGGATTAAAATCAAGTAACGATTAGTGTCTGTGTCTGGTGAAGTTATGTAGGGTTCTAAAGAAAAATAAAAAATAAAAATAAAATAAATATTCACACACTCACATTGGAAATCTAGAGATAGTATGTAATTCATACTTACCAACATAGCTATTAATGGCCCCAATAGTCAACGCTATCAGGAAAGAAAGAAAACAAAACAAAACAAAACAAAAATATCATTATAATAATTCCTGTAATTTTATTAAATAGACTTTATTGTGTAAGTGTTTCTTTGGCTTTGCGTTTGGGTTGAATACGAGTGGGTTGTGATAACGTGGTGTGTTTATGTGAAGAAGGAGTTTTGTGTTTTTTAATTGTATTTATGGTGTTTCTTTGTTCCTGAGGTCGTATTTGTGAGGTTGTTTGGGTTTTTGGTGGAGATATTGTAGTATTTTGTGAGCCTGTGGTGCTGTTAAGGTTTTTGCGCTTCGGTTGTATACGAGTGGGTTGTGACAATGTGGTGTGTTTCTGTGAAGAAGGAGTTATGTGTTTTTTAAGTGTGCTAGGGCGTGTAACTTTATTGGGTGGACCTGTCTTTGTAGTGCATGTTGCGTTACTTGTATTTATGGTGTTTATTTGTTCTTGACGTTGTATTTGTGTGGTTGCTTGGGTTTTTGGTGGAGATATTACAGTATGTTGTGAGCATGTAGTTCTGTTAAGGTTTTCGCGTTTCGGTTGAATACGAGTTGGTTGTGATAATGTGGTGTGTTTCTGTGAAGAAGGAGTTATGTGTTTTTTAACTGTGCCAGGACGTGTAACTTTATTGGGTGGACCTGTCTTTGTAGTGCAAGTTGCGTTACTTGTATTTGTGGTGTTTCTTTGTTCTGGAGGTTGTATTTGTGTGGTTGCTTGGGTTTTTGGTGGAGATATTGCAGTATTTTGTGAGCTAGTAGTGCTGTCAAGGTTTTTGCGTTTGGGTTGTATACGAGTGGGTTGTTTCTGAGAAGAAGGAGTATTGCGTTTTTTAACTGTGCTAGGACGTGTAACTTTATTGGGTGGACCTGTCTTTGTAGTGCATGTTGCGTTACTTGTATTTATGGTGTTTCTTTGTTCTTGAGGTTGTATTTGTGTGGTTGCTTGGGTTATTATTATTATTATTATTATTATTATTATTATTATTATTATTTTTAAGAACGTTCGTCTTGCTGGTATTTAAGTAGAACAAGTTCTTTTCACGAGCATTTAATCTAGGGACCCGGAAAGCTAGGGCAGTTAAAAGGGAACTACAATCTATTTCATTGTTTAATAGGTGACGTAAGAACGCAATCGAGGCACAATTTCGTCTGAACTGCAATGAATCAAATTCGAAAATTTGAAGCAAACGCAAATGATTAAATCCTATTGCTGGATAATGCCCAAAAACTTTATAATGTATATATTTTAAATACTTGCGCTGCACGTTCGTCTTGCTGGTATTTAAGTAGAACAAGTTCTTTTCACGAGCATTTAATCTAGGGACCCGGAAAGCTAGGGCAGTTAAAAGGGAACTACAATCTATTTCATTGTTTAATAGGTGACGTAAGAACGCAATCGAGGCACAATTTCGTCTGAACTGCAATGAATCAAATTCGAAAATTTGAAGCAAACGCAAATGATTAAATCCTATTGCTGGATAATGCCCAAAAACTTTATAATGTATATATTTTAAATACTTGCGCTGCACAGCTTCGATATGCTGAATATGTTTTTGATAAATTGGAGACCAAACAACGCTCGCATACTCCAATTTACATCGAATAAACACGAAATACAACACACGTAAACATCTCACATCGTTAAAGTGCTTCCAGTTCCTAATACAATAACCTAGAGGATACTATATGATTTACATGATCGTTGAACGTTAGTTCAATATCATACACAACACCTAAATCTTTGAAGGTATTACATCTTTCTAAGTTGATGTTGTTTAATGTATAATCATATAGAATAGGAGCGAGATTGCGATAGAAAGACATAGTCTTACATTTCTTAACATTTAAATTTAAATGGTAGTATTGCACCAAAGATTTAACCTGTTTACCGCATTCTGCAATTCCAAACAATCGTTCTTTCGTAACAACTGAATAGATCTTCAAGTCGTCAGCGTATAGTAGATGAGGCATCTTCAGAGAGCGAGACAAATCATTTATATATATAATAAACAGTAAGGGGCCTAGATTAGACCCCTGGGGTACTCCTGAGCTCGCAGTAAACGTCTTCGACTTGAAACCTCCATATGAGACAAAAAGCGATCGATTGCGAAGATACGATTCCATCAACAGTAGTAGCGGCTGGGAAATTCCCAACGCGTCTAGTTTTGACAATAGTAAGCTATGGTCTATTTGGTCGAAAGCCTTTTGAATATATTTACACAGTTCTTTTTTGGGACTTCTGTATGAATACAATTGACTATTATTATCATTAGTTTTTCGAAAAACTTTGCAAGAGATTCTCTAAACCACTTAAGACATTCAAAGAGAAATCATTTATGCTACGCTTCGTGAACCCTCTCATCAGGAACTTGCTGTAATAGACCGGGAGGCAGCGTACATAGTAACTAAACCATAACCGACAAAATATTTGACAATACAGGCTGAAAGTACGTACGTAATAAAATCACTCGTCTCCCAGTCGTAAGTGGCAGCATTAACTTGGGGCGGCGGCGCTGAATAAGTGACTTTTGGGTGATAAACTAAATTACTAAACTATAAGAGTCACGGAAAAGATTTGTATCAAGAAATTCCATTTTTTTTCCATAGTTTTCAAATATGCTATGGCAGACGATTTCAAGTGCAGCGTTGGTGGCCACAGTCAACCTTCAATGTAGGGAAAAACACTCCTGAACTAAACCATGAGGGCCGTTCCTCTTTTTGTCACTACTTAAGATATATCCTGGCAGACGATATAAAGTGTAGCTTTAATAGTGGCAGACGTCTTAGAAGTTAAAAAATTTAGGTATAGTAAATCCCAGCGAGTGCGAGTGTGTGGAAAATTCTCGTTCAGTTAAGCTAAATCCTGAAAGACGCTCATGTATTAGTCGCTAAGGCACCTCGCTTCCGACTAAATTTATCACCGAGATCAGATACCCCGCCAGAACGTTCACTCGCCGATAACTCGCCCTTCGATTCCTAAGAAAAATTTAACCTATTCGCCCCGTAATATTCGCTGCAGAAAAACTTTTCCCAACGTAGTCGCTCTCAAACTATACCATGACTCCATGCATTAGCTGAAGATAACGTTTATGATTTGTTTATAGGCATGGAATTAGGTTCATAGCAAATCAGTATTCCACAATGAATAAATATTCCATTGGAGGCAAACAACATGGTGCGTATACAGAGTGACCCAACGAGAAGTATACAGAGGGCTTTTAGGGTATTAAATTTAGAAATTTCGAAAAATCCTCGAACACCTCAATTTTGTATTCGAGGGGGACAACTTTTGGAATACAAATCACGAACCCAAGTCTTCACCCCTCTACGTAGGGAGCTTAACCCCTAAAATTTGAAATAGAATCCTATGGCAAATGGCACGTTATTTGAAAGCCAATTTAATCGTGATTACTAATCTGCTTTGCTTTTTAAATTCTATTGATTCGTTTCGGAGATATTTGTATTTGAAGTGGTTTTTTTCTAAAAAAAACAAAACAAATGCGATCTAAGTCACCTTGTATTAAAATTTTTAAATTGTGCAAAAAATAACAAATAACTTTAAACGCACAACATTTATTTCAATAAATGCTCGAATTGCCTTCCGCCTGCTTCCATGCAATAATAAAGATTTGCTTCAAAACGCTGCCGTACATGTTGCAAGATTTCAGGGGTAATCGCTCGAAATTGTTGAGTTATACCATAGTGCTATTCTTACACTATGGTTATACGTGCTCGCAATCCTCGTAATGTTCCGGGCGGAGTAGCATAAACTTCCACAGGGACAGTTTTCGGTGGTGCAAATTTCAATTTGCCACGATGGTAAGATGTCGCATAGCGAAATCCTAATAGATCTTTAGTGCAATACTATTACTACTCCAAAACGATAATGCCCAGGGATTCAATGAGCGAAAATGTATACATAAAATAACACAAAGATACCTAAAACCCTTGCCAAGGGCTATGCATTTATACCTGTAAGTCTTTTGATTGTTAAAGGTAAGGATATGTGGGATCGCAAAATCCAACAAAGACTTCCGGGTAGTTTATTTGAAAACATGTTCAATTTCACTTTTATTTGAGCGCTCTATGACACTCTTTATTTGTCCATAATTTTCTTTTACTAGGAAGTTCAAATATGCACAGTGCAGTAATTTTCATCAAATATTACAATCAAGCAGGGTAATGTATTCCACTCTAGACATTGACGTAGTAAATATGTACACCCTATTTCATATTTGCAAATATACAGTCATACAGAGCTCTTTGCCTTCCGCTCTTCTACATTTCTTTTTTCATAGTACCCTACAATTTCCTTGCCTATAATACAATTTGTTAATACCATAGACCAAATTAGTCTATGGTAATACTTTGCAGGGACCACAAGGTACAAGGGGACTAGTGTACATCTGTCTATTTATCGCGCAATTCCCATCCGTATCGTTATCTTTGTTATTTATGTTATTTTGAGGTAAACAGCGTTTTGCTCCCAATGAAATAAAACAATATTACCTACTCGATTCGCGGAACTTAAGAGTATTTTTCTGGATTATTAATACAAAATTAAATATTATCAACCTATAATATAAGACATATTTGTAAAAGTGTAAAGTAGAGTTCATATCAGTTCAGGTGACACTGTATAAAAACATCGAAAATCTGTACGGGTGGTGTAGTTGAGTACAAGTCATTAGAAGAAATGTTGAAAATGGTACTTGCACTTGTATCTTTTGTGTTGGTTGTTTCCTGTGCCACAGTAGGCGCAGCTTCCAAATCAGGTAAACTTTATATCGTAGCCCGTTGAAACTAAACAAAAATGTTTTCAGCAGAGCTCGCTTTGCAAACCAAACAATCTCTGCCTCTAGGCAATTTAATTTCTGGTATTTTGGGGTGTTTATTTAACGGTCTTAAGAATATCACCCAAACCGACGTGTCATCCGTGGTAGGAGAATTAGGAGAAATTTTGTTCGAGATAGGACTTTGTACCAATTTTAACTTAACCGACCAGGGACAATTGGTAGCGACAATAGGATGTCTTTTGGATAACGCCGCAAGCATAACTGGAAGTCAACTTGTCGACATCGTGCGGGCACTACAAGGAATCATATTAAAGACAAATGGCATACTTGTATGTTTAAGAGAACTTGGCAGGAGCCTATGTGGATGCAGGTTAATTCCATTGTTATGCGACCTTGCAGGCGCAAACGTTTTACTCGGTCTGATTAATCTTTTGCTCAATTCTATTCTACTTCCACTTCTTTGCGGCATAATTACTGGTTAGTTAACATTTAGTTTATGAAATTCTATCTAAGGATCTAATTAGAGGTTAAAATTTCTTATAGGTGGTGGATTTTAGTTTCGTATATTAAATGTAGCTAGTTCTGTTGGTGAACTTAACTTTAACTTCTCAAACATCCCCAAAACTGCAATTAAGAGCGAAAAAATTGGTATTTCATTATGATACAACTCTTGACTTGCGATATTTGTTTACCAATTTCGTCTATACAAAAATCGAACGTTGGCGCTTGCTTTGTCACAATGATGGCCGCACGTTTTAGTTCCTGATCCACACCGGGTTTTTTTTCTATGTAAGACAAGTGATTGGAAATCGGGGAAACAACAGGTGAATTTTTCCGCGAGCGAAGTGGTATTTTTCATAACAGTTGGGAAAAAAATGAACAACCTTTCTATGTACACTGTTTTCACATAACCTTCAAATTTTTCGAGAAAATCTGGCGATTCGTTTTCTATCATTATTTTTGCGAAAAAAAGGTCGTATACTCACCTTGGCCATGGAATAGCTTTTGGAACGCTTTAAAATATTTCCTATAGCAATAGTTTAAAACTCCTACTCCTCTTTACCAAGTTGTAAGTTGTATCACACAGACAATGTAACGTGCAGTGCGTTTGTACATAACCCAGGCGGGAGTTTCCGCCAAGGCATCACTGTCACGGTGTTAAGAATAAATGCTTAAAATATTTCAGTAGCTAATCTTTCAATTAATTTTACCAGTAGGTAAATAAAATTTATTATTGCAAAATAATTTCGTACTGTGGTTATACAGAGAAAATTCAGTGCTTTAGCTGCAGAACGTAGCAGTATTAACCCATCAGCAGGAATTGAAGGGTTCGGATGGCAAGTGCCGAAAGATAAACAAAAAAGTTAGGGGGTTAATTAACGGTACGCGAGAGTAAGCGAAGAAAAGTAGGCTCAGAAAACGCCGCCACCACCCTTCTAACCCCTAAAGCACATTTTGCAAAGGAGAACTTATATGAAGCGTAGTAGATCTAAATTTACCCTTTGTGACTACTTTAGTTTGGATAACCACAAATTATCAAGCAAAACAGCCTCGTAAATTAAAGTTTGCGTTATTTAACTCCAAGCTCGCATCCATTTTCGGGTAACTTGAATCTATTCTAGAAAGTTATGCAGCGTAAATCACGACGAATTTTTTTTCTAATTTATGTACATTATTAGAGCTTTTCATGTTTCAGCAAGTCACGCTTCAAATAGAACCTTCGTCGCATTTGAATGCAATTGACAAAGATACAATAGGGCTCGTTAAAATGAGGTGCGATTTTTATAAACCTATATACCGTGACAGCTTTGCACTGTAATCAGTTCCGCAATTATTATGAAAGCGGTGTAGATAACGGCGCGTAAGCAATTGATTAAAAAGACCCTTTCAATAACTTCGCCCCTTTCTTACCATACGCTGCAAATATATTCCCACATTTGTATGTTATTGGAATAATAAACAACGTAGGTGCTAAAGAGCGCTCTCACCCTAAGCGATAAATTAGTTCAGACTTGAATAAGCCAATTGCGAAAGCCACTGTTTTCCAAGATGATTGGATGTGTAAATCTTTTTTAGTGCTTACACTCACCCTTAATGATTTAACAATGGGCTCGTGATAGATTTAACTTATCCTTCGTTTACCACTCAACTAAATATGGTTTGATTAATCATGATTCCCAAAACTGCAGTTCCGTTTACATATTTGTCATAATTTCAGTTGCGAGTTTTCAATGTGATTCGGTTCGCCTACTTGTCAACTATAAAGAGCCAGAAAAGTGAGAGGTCGTTTAACAAACCTTTGACAACGACAGTTGGCACACAGGCGCAATTCTTCCACATAGGGACTTTCCGCCTCGTTACATATAGTTTAATATAGAAATTTAGATTTAGATTTAGAAGTTTTAGATTGCGTGGTAGTTCTCTACTGCGGGGGTGTCACTTTTGCTTTTGCATTAATATGAAAGTTTAACACTTAATGTAGCATCCCCATGTACATCGTTTTACCTTTGAATTCAAAGGTTTTACGTAGTAGTAATCTACTGCTAGGGCGACACTTTTTTGGTACCTAACGAATGGTAGTTACGCTTAAAGGGGATTCTAGTATCCCCATGTACGACATCAACACCGCAAATTCTGCTACTAGCATTGTTAACTCATTTGTTTTGCTACGGGGTGTACCCTAACTTCAAATCTACTGTCAATGAGTCTTTAATACTAGGAAAAATTAAAGTTTAACTTGCACTTAAAGCATATTATTACACTTATTATTTTATTATCTTTTATTTGTCTCTCTTTTTTGTTTCGTTATTTACTAATTACAGTTATAATGTAAGTTATATTATAGTTAAGCTGTGCCATTATATTTAATTTACTCTGGCAGAATGGAAGATCGACCACGTCGAATTCTTGCCTTTTGTGCCTTTGTTTTACATTTACGCAATAAATATATTATTATTATTATCGGTGTTTCTTGTGAGAACTCAGGTCTAGCCTGGTTAACTAATCGCACGGATTAAAATCAAGTAACGATTAGTGTCTGTGTCTGTGTCTGGTGAAGTTATGTAGGGTCATTAAAAAAAAAAAAAAAAAAATCACACACGTACATTGGACATCTAGGGATAATGTAATTCGTACTTACCAACATACCTATTGATGGGCACAATAGCCAACGCTATCAGGAAAGAGGAAAATAAAACAAAAAAATCATTATAATAATTCCTGTATTATTATTATTATTATTATTATTATTATTAACTGTTACGTACCCCAATTTTTTTTGCATATTTTATTAATTTCGCTGAAAGGTAATTCTATATTCCGTATAAACTCTACTTCTTGGCAGTTTTAGATTTATGAGCTCTCCCACAAAAATGTTCTCTTATCTAGCGGTCATCTAAGTTGGGTTCCTTCGACATCTCCTCCCTAACCGATTAGAAGGCTTTTTCAAAATTTTCTTTGGGAATACTAAACAAGGAGGACCTTGAAATTAAACGGTACAGTCGTAAAATTTAAAAAAATTCGGTAGGCCGCTTGTGAGCAAGAAGCGAAGAGTGCACTTACAAATTTGTTTTTTCGATTATAAGGTGGCGTTTACAAAAAGTGCACAAGTTGCCTTGCGATTTCCTCAATAACTTTGTTTCGAGGTAAAAAAATAAACTTCTGTTAACGACCGATGGTGAGGCCGTTGGTTACTGCTGCTAGTTTTCGCGACAGTAAAAAAACGTATAGATCTGTTTCCGCTAAATTATGGACAGTCTGTTTGTTTTGTGGAATACGCACCTGTCAGCGAGTGTTTTTGGGTCTTTGAGAAGTGCGCCAGAATATTTCAAACCTTTCACACCAGATTATTTGCATTGAAAAAACTGTTATCCATTTTAAGATTTCTTACTTTTATTTGTCGACCACCTACGTGCGGGGTATTATGTCCAAGCAAGCTTTGTAAGGTTTTCTTCTTTCAGGGATTTTGTGTTAATTTTGTTTCTTGTGTATCGGAAAATTTTTTTTGGCATTGTATGTTATTCGAAGCCTATGTTAGATTTGTTTCATTCATGTGGAATATGAACCAAAACCTGTGTAATAAATTCTGTGGAATTTTCAGGAATGGATTGAGAGGGAATAGGTTTTGTACCCGAACGGTTATTAAAATTATGTTTGTTTACGCAAAAATGTCAAATTTTATTTTCTACCCAAAATTTGTATTCCGACTAGTACAATTTCCTTAGGCAATTGGACCTATGTCTTTTACAACCTGAAATACAAAAATTTCTCCTCCGTCCTGGGCCTCTTTGTTGGTAAACAAAGACACAATTTCAAATTAAGTGACTACTCCGTATATTTGCTAATTTTATAATCCCTTTAACACCGATTACCGAACAACAAATAACGTTCCTTTTTCTGTTTAAAACCACTTAACCATGTAACTAAGCGTTTAAATAGTTTCTTTGACATCCTGTTATTTCTAACGCCAAAATTGTTTGTTCTTAAATGAATTGCTAAAACTAGACGTAAATGGGGGGCAAACACTTCGTAATTTAGCAACACAAATTTTACCTAACTTGCAAACGCTTGTAATTCTGTGATGAACTTTTTCTTCTGATCACAGCGCAACGTTAAAATAATTCACTTCTTTCCGCCTTTTCGTTTTAATTACTCCTAATTAGCTCGATCTGTGAAATCTATATAGACTCACAACGTAAAAATTTCCGCTTTTCAAAAGATCGAAGGCCAAACACCAATCGTGTCCCCCGTGCTTGTACTCAACTTTTCAAGCTTGCTAGCAGCAACTTATACCTATGACTAAGCTCTGTACCTTATTTCTTGCTAAATTTGATCTTATCTAACTCTATCCAATGACGCATCCTGTCTCCTTACAGAAATAACATTGCGTTTCATTCTCATGGGAAAAACTGTAGATTTAAATGAATTTAAATTTTGAACACAAACCATCCTGCCTACTTTCTAATATTTAACCCCAAAACTGCGCTATTCCTGCAAATCTAAAAAATTCTATTTTTACCTATTTCCATAAACGGGTCTCCTGTGGGTTCGGGGATAGAATTGGCCCACTCCCGTCCTGGAAATCGTAAAAGGCGATCAATGGGCACTAAAGACGACGAGTCCAACCGCCTTTAGTATTTGTCTCCAACTCCCACACCCATATTCCCTACTGTCCTATCCTTTTTTCCAGGTTCGTTTGATCCACACATCTCTTATTCCTCATTAAAAAAACAATTATGACAATAGACAATTTGTCGAGCCCTTCGAGGCATCCACATTTTAAGGTGCAGGGGTCGCATTGTCTCCGGTTCCAAAATTTAAACAAATTTATTTATTTATTTATTTGTTTAACCAGATACTAGGAGACTGGTGTCAATAGTAACAGGGTGCAAAAGTAACAGCGCCGATTATACCGCCATCTTTGAAAAATTTCATGGATTGTGGCAATCGGTTTGTCAGCAAGTAGGTCTCTTCTATATAGACAAAGTTTGAGTACATGGTAAGTTTCCTTTCCTGCGTTATCTCCATAAAAGTCTTCAACTCGTGTTGGTGTCGATTGTAACACAACAAACGGTGTTGATTGTAACATGTTACAACTGACACCTACATTTTTTATGCTCTTTCTTACCTGCTTTGATTAAAATTTTCGTCATTATAGTTATTTAGCTTACGTCTTTCAGTAATCAAACGTTCACATCATGGTCAAACCCAGACCTAGGAAAACGGAGAGAGGGATTATTCCGCAAACTATATATGACGAGGCTGCAAAAAAGGTGATCGATGAGAACCGCTCAATCAGGAGCGTGGCAAAAAATTATGGTATGTGTCACGTCACTTTAACTCGTTATGTAAGGTCCTTGCGACAAAATGAAAAACGCCGGGTGGGCTATAATCCTCATAACCGTGTGTTTGATGAAGAACGGGAGAAGCAGCTTGTACAATATTGCAAAACTTCTGTTGACTTATATTTTGGTTTAACCACCAAAGATTTGAGGAAGCTGGTTTTTCAGTTTGCCACTATGAATAATCTGAAGTTTCCTGAAAAATGGAAAGAATCGGAGCTCGCTAGTGAAGATTGGCTTATCGCATTTATGAGAAGAAATCCGAGCCTCACACTGCGTACACCACAAGCTACAAGCCTAAACAGAGCTATGAATTTCAACAAGGTAAATGTTGGTAAATTTTTTGATAACCTGGCTTCTGTGATGGACCGATTTCATTTTGAACCTCAAAATACATACAATGTAGATGAGACGGGCATAACGACCGTGCAAAAACCCAGTAAAGTTATTGCCAAAAAAGGTACAAAACAAGTAGGCTCTATTACGTCACAGGAGAGAGGGACGTTGGTTACTATGTGTTTAGCGGTAAATGCTGTGGGAAACACGATACCGCCCATGTTCATCTTCCCAAGGTTGAAATTCCAACAGTATTTTATTAGAGATGGTCCAGTGGGTTGTACAGGAAGTGGAAATAAATCAGGATGGATGCAGGAAGCTGAATTTTTACAATTCACTAAACACTTTGTTAAGCATTCAAAACCATCCGAAAACAACCGAGTATTGCTCCTTATGGATAACCACTCCTCGCATATTTCCATACCCGTGATTGATTTTTGTAAAACTAATTTTGTAACAATTTTGACGTTTCCCCCACACACGTCCCATAAACTGCAACCATTAGATCGGGGAGTTTTTGGGCCGTTCAAAAAATATTTCAATGATGGCTTAGATCAATGGATGCGAAGTCATCCAGGGAAGCGTATTACAATTTATGATTTACCTTCTGTAACGAAATCGGCTCTGCCACTAGCATCTACACCACCAGCCGTTAACCACGGAAGAAGAACCCGAAAATGACAGTTCAACAAGGGAAATTCCTATAACACCCTCTACTTCAACTGCTCACAAAAACCCTGTTACACCAGAAGTTATAAAACCATTTCCCAAAGGAAAGGTGGAAAAATCTACGAGAGGTAGAAGGGCCAAAGGAAAAACGTCCATAATAACCGATACACCCGAGAAGCTCTTATTAGAGGAAGCAGCAAATAAGAGGAAGAAGGTGAAATGTGGCCTTAGCCAAATCTGCAACCAAAATGGTGGTGTTAAAGCGCAAAACAAAAAACAAAAGGTTGTGCCTAGTTCGAATACGGGCTTTTTAGATGCTGGAGATGAGGAAACCTTTTGTTTGGTTTGTGGTGGCCCTTATTCATTGAGTAAGGAGGAATGGCTTCAGTGCACCGAGTGCATGAGTTGGGCACACATTAGCTGTACCGATGAAAGCGATTTTTTTGTATGTGTAAATTGTTTATCTGACTAAGATTGTTTTCTTTTTTTACTATTTCGTGTTTCGTTAATATGTTTATATAATAAGAATAATAAATTTTATTTTTACATGCATTTAGTATCGTTGAGTTTGTGTGTTACTATTGACACCACCTTCCGTTACAATTGATACTACCAGGGTTACAATTGTAACACACGTCACGCGATGAATCATCCAAGTGCCATTTGATAATGTGATATGATAAAATATATCTAAAAATTGATTTACGCTTACCAAATATCAACCCTTCAGATTCGAAAAACATATCAAGAAAATTACAAATATGCGATTTAGAAACAAATAATATCCTTTTTTTGTTACTATTGACACCAGTCTCCCCTACAAAATAAGAAAATTCCAATTATAATTGACATTTAGGGGAAAGTGAAAAAAGTCGATATCCTTATTTAAAGTGATCAGGATCCGAATAAGTGGGGAAGTTGTGTCGCTAAGCGCAAAATTAAATTAAATTCTCAACATTTACTAGAAAATTCAATGTTACTGAAGTCGTTTTTGGAGTTTTTTTGTGTTTTGAGTTTCTTCTTCAATAGGGACTATAATTTTCTTTATTTCATCAAAAATATAGATAAAATATATAGATAAAAACGAAGAAAATGACACCAAATGGAGCTCCCTACGATAAATCTCTGAAGGACAATTTTCATTTGAAAATAGAAGTTTTTTGCAAAAAAAACGAATATTTCGAAAATCTCTTAATTTTTTATATCTATTGAAAAGCTTTGTAGTCATTTGAATCATAATAAAAAAATATATTTCAACTAAATCTCGTTAATAGAAAATCATTTTTGCGGATTTGAACAATAAAAAACAAAAACGCGATTTTTTCGGTTACTTTAAAGTTATGTGAGAAAGTGGCAACTTTTCTATTGAACACTTTTGTCTCTGATCTCAAGTTTTGCCGTAAATTGCCGTCATACGAGTATCACCTCTCTTCACCCTCCCCAAAAACTTAGTCCTACTCTCCTACTCACATATTTCTTTTTTTTGTATTTGTTGTAGATCATTTTAACATATCCACTTGACAAAGTTTTATTAGCAATTGGACTATCACGTCACAATACGCAAATAATACACTCGCATACTTAAAAGAAATCGGTCTGAATATCGATATATAGCATTGTGTGCGTGTATTTTTATAATCGTGCAGTGAAGGGGACTTTGGCAGTCGAAACCTATTAACAAATTAATTAAAAACAAATTTACAGCTACCGTTAGGGGTTTTAAGAACTAAGGTAAACTGTGTGCAAACAAATGGATGCATATTAATATGAATGTGTCGTCTCCGATTAGTCTAGTGAATAACTTTTCACAAGGCAGCCAACCGATGATCAGTAGGAGTTAAAGTTGTAAAGATATAAATTTGTGTTATCCCCAAACTGAAAATCAACGACATTATGTTCAATTCTTTAGTTCGATCAATATTGCACTACCATCCACTGCTTCATGTTGAACTAAGAGTTGTCTCTGAAGAAAGATGGATCTCTATAGATTGTATCGTTTAGGTAATGCAATCAAGTATGCAGAGCTGGGCAGTATTCGATTTTGTAAATACTTTTTAGTATTCAAATCCTTTAAAGTATTCAAATACTTTGTAATTAAATACTTTTATGGAAGCAGTATTTGTATTTTAACTCAAATACTTTCACAAATTAGTATTCGAATACTTCGCAAGGTATTTGAATACTTTTGAGAAGTATTCGAATACTTCGCAAAAATCGACTACTCCAAAATTTCTCGGGAAAACACTTTTTCTTATTAATTTTGGTGCGTAGAATCCAAAACAATTCGTACTTTTTCGATCTTCTCAATCAAAAGTTATAGACTAGAAACCAATTTCTAAAGAAAATTCAAAGGGCTGTAACTTTTGAACTAGTAGCCCAATCTCGAAACTGTTTGAAATTATGGATACTACAGGCCATATTCTATAAGAAAATGGATATTTTCCAAAATCGCTAGGATTAATTTCAGAAAGGCGTACGTATCATGTGCACGACGCTTTAAAAACTGGTACACGTATTCTTAAGGATATAACTGGTATAAGAAAGGTCCTGGTAGGTACCTCCTATATAATAATAATAATACGCTTTTACTCCCCTTAAATTTGTATATATACTTTTATATATTCGAATACTTTTCAAAGTAAGATAATGAAATACTTTTCAAAGTATTAGAATACTTTTGAAAGTATTCGAATACATTCTAAAGTATTTGAATACCTACTTTTCAATGTATCTGTATCTAGTATTCGCTTGTGCTGGACGTAAAAGTATTTAGTATTCAAATACCTTTGATTTGTGTAAAGTATTTACTATTTAGTATTCAAATACTTTTTGAAAGTATTCTGCCCAGCTCTGCAAGTATGTACAAGCATATTAGATTTTGAATTTTAGAGATTTGTCAATAAAAGTGATCGATTTAGGATTTTCTCTATTGGACTATTGCGCGAATTATCTTTTTGCGGACTTTCTGTACAAGTGTAAATCTGAAAACTCGAATTAGTAGCGACTTGTGTAGGAAGTAAATTTGAACACGCGACGGTTAAACTAGCAACGGGTAGTTGTAGTCCCTAACCGCATCAACTAGAACAGTCTCTTCATACGTACGACATCTTACACTAATGTGTAACTTGCACGACAGTCTTGAGTCCTTGCTGTAAAGAACTCTCGACTACTAAGCTTTACGCAGTGACATTATTTTCGCAGTGGATATGAAAATTTAGATTAGAGTGGTAATAGCATTACCGCATTTAAATTGCATTTAAAACTTTCCAGCAAAACTGACGCTATGAATTTCTCCAACTAATATACCTACATCATTTACATCGTCCATAAGCTCCCCCTAATCCCTGACGTGTAGGTATTATCATTGAATAAAAACACATTCAATGGTATTATTGAATTTGAAATAAAATGCAGGTGTAGGTACTGTGTAACTTTCCAGGGCGTCCATACGGCATTACTAGGAGATGCTTAATATTGAAAGCGTGGGCTTATCGATTTTTCTTAGAATATCAGCTTCCAAGTTTCTTCGTAGCGAATAAAAACAGAAACTAGCAACTTGTTGATGTTGTAGGTGGACGAAACGCCTCCCTTATTTCAAAACCACTTGTTATTATCGTGTTCGACAAAACATATTCAGTAGGGAGCGTTCCAGTTTATGATAAATAGGTCACGACCTACATTCAATTACCATTTCCGTACATCCGCAACAGGAAATAGGTGACCGGGCTTGCTGAAATAAAGCTGCTGCGCTGCATTTGAGTGGGGGAAGTTCAAGGTGGGCGTAGAATTACCTACTCTCTGATACAGTTTTAACCTACTTTACAGATATTTTGGGACGTATTTATATCTTGTTTACAATTTTCATTCCTTTGAACTTTAGTCTTTTTTGTAGCTTAAGTTTGGCGTTAGATGTTCTCGCACAATGACCAAGGACATAATTAAGTGTTCTAATTAAAAGGAGACGAATTCATGCCACACAATGAGATCACTATTATTTTCAGTAGCATTTGAACAGCCACTTACTTAATGGATGACAAGGAAGATCGATCACCAACATTATCACCTCCATAAAATTTGAAATTGATCTCTAACGCAAAATTTAGGGAATTACATTTTGAGTGATACATTATACGGTTACGTGTAAAATAACAATTTCCGACAATAGATTACTGAGCAAATACTGGTTTGTTAATTATAAACGTAATTGTAACCAAATCATGATTGTTAAATTCAACGTTTGCAACTAAAATGAAATAGATGCAGGTATGTAATCATTTCATTTAACCTCTCATAAGCTCGGACCGGATTTCCAATAACGTCAATTGATGCACAATTTCTCATTATTCTGGGAATATACGAATTAACACTAATCCCACTTAAAACCTATGTTTTACCTTTTAACGAGTGACATAAAAGGAGTTCATGATTTTGTCCGTCCGTGTGTGTACACGATAACTCGCGAAAGGTTTCGAATTTTCCTATTATGTGTGTCCCATGATGGTATAGATTCACAATGAAATTTTTTCAAGCTTCTTTTTTCGTTGATTTCGCACCCTGCATACTGGTCGTTGGACGTGGCGTGTCGTACCGACATTCTGTACACCTAGGGTTTCCTTATCATACATCAGGCAATATCAAAAGAACGCGGGGGAAAATTTAGTAAAGGTATAAAGGTAACATCACATAAGTAGTTTTATTTTAATAGAAGAAATTTAGTGCTAAGTTGTAGATACTGTTCACACAAAAAGCGAAGAGTATAACTCAACCTCTCTACCCCATCACCACTCCTTGAATTTTTGCAAACATTTTTCACGTATAAGTTGAATAACTTGGCACAAGGGTATGAAGAATGATTTTGGGTATATGCCTTATTTGTTTTCGGAACTACAGCAAAGGTAATCTCAGGGATGCTGCTTCCAATGTAGTTTGTGGTAGAAATAGGTCATATAGGAAAACTAATTGTTTTTACTAAAAAGGACACTGAGTATTCATGAATCTACAAATTGGCAGACTGCGCCACGCCAAAAATTTTAAATGTAAAAACTCCCATTTCTTCAATTCTTTCGTTCCTATGACTGAATTTTAATTAAATATGAATTTCATTAAATAATTAAACGTTAGAAACGAGCTTATGCATATTTCGGTATGGTTCGCTTAAAAACCTTCAAAGGAAAGCTCTTTGTACATGTTAACCTCAAAGAATGAAACGCTCATTACGCCAAAAACATCTACAACGCGTCGTGGCTACTTTTAAACATGCATAAAATATCGTTCTTAAAGACCACATTAGGAAATACGTGTCGTGGTTCTCATAATATATATCCATTACCGTTTGTGATTATTAGAAAAGCCATAACCCTTAACATATAAATTTTGCTTTGTCTACAAAGGATGTCGCACCATTTTTCTGATAAACGATTCCCTTTTTTAAATGCATTTCAAACTATAACACTTAGTTTAACTAAACCATTTCAATAGTACTTTGTGTACCAAGGCGGGAAAGTGGTTGTTTTCCGGGGCGAAGGAAGATATGTGGTGCGGAGTCACGGTGCAACAGAGCAGAGGTGCAAGTGGAGAATACCGATCATGTGCGAACTGAGTTGACATTTCCGGCATTTCACTGGCGCGTGATTATTTCCTTAGAAAATAACGGGATTTAAGGGGTTGTAATTAATACCAGGCGCATTTGAAATTATTACTGGTCTTGTGTATTAACAAATGTGTTTTAAAAATTGAATGTGTGTTTTCAGGGAGAAAATCACACCGGTTACATTTTAAATCCTTGGCAGGATCCATGTCTTGTCAAATGTTAGATGCTTTTAAGACTGGATTTATGCTTGGTGACGAACGCGCAATGGGCACACTTTAAATCCTTGATGATCTTGTATTTTAAAAAAATGTGTTTTATAAATAGATTTATTCATTCCTTATAGTCACACTGGACACATTTGTGACACATTTTAACTTCGGGGTAGTCTCGTATGTTAAAATGCTACTTATTGCGGATAAGCGGTGTTCTACTTACAGTGCAAAGTACATCTTGGTGTTAAATGTATTGACACAGAAGCTCGTTATTGAAAGTAAATGGGAGATTATGACTTATGTTTGAAACGTTTGAATTGGTCACGTGATATTGGGAAAGTATTCAAATTCACGAAACATTGATAGGTATAGGTTCGCGGTAATTAAATAAATTCTTGAATTCAGTAAAATAAACTGAACATAGGGTAAATTTAATTATTAAATCAGTGTTGACGATTTTATGTTTCTTATTTAAATAAAAAGAAATAACTTCTTTGACATTTTATTACAACCGCGCCATCTAGCTTACATAAGGCGTATTTTTTTTCTCGCCTAGCCGACAAAATTGAATTTTCTCGCTCCATGCGTGCAATTGTCTTCTTTCGCGTCCTCACACAGGCAAGAAAATGTAAGTTTCTCCTTGTATAGGATAAAAAAAATATTCATGCTTCTGTCCAATATAATTTATACAATTAGTTTTACCTTTACTTCGTAGGATGTTTACGAATTTCCTCAAGCAAACTAGAACCAACAGAAATGATCATCGCGAAAGAAACTAAACACAGAAATAGAATGTATACTGAAATCGCACGACTAACTTGAGTCTAATAATGAAGAAGAAAGCGAAGTTCAAGAATACAAGCTGATTATGAAGAATGACTTGACAAAAGAAGAAGAGATAACAGTAATTTCCAAAAAATGTTTGCAACCTCCGTGAAGAAAAAAAGATTTATGCCAGAGACACTGAGCAAAAAAAGAAGATGAGGTGGAGTGTTACTATTTTTTAAAATTTAAAGGTAGGCATCAACCTCGTGGGTAATTAGCCATGGAACTTTGAAGATACAATATAAAACAGTAACTAACAGTGAATTATGATATTAGAGTTTATTAAGTTTAGTATCTCTTTAGTTTATATTTTGTTATTAAACATTTGTGGCCCTGGAATGAACTTAAATATTTGTTACTATAAATGAATTCCCTGGCCCTAAAAACTTTTTGATCCGAATTACATTTCTGGCGCTACCATTGGATTCCTCGGGTTAAAATCACGCGAAATTGACATCCAGATCCCGTCTATAGGCTATATTTAGTTTAAATTTTACAATAAATCACTCCCACCCTCTCTAAAATCTACCCACACGGAATATGGCAAGTGTTCTTCGCGCCAAATCGTCTAAATGGTTCTAAGGAACAGCTGTACCAAGTAACACATTGGTATACAAAATGCAGTACCTATCTTTTAGTGTACCGCTATAGTACTATAAGGCGTGTTTTATTCGCTTGTTTGAAAAATGTGACCACCCATGGGTTGCAAACAAAGAGAAACGGTAAAACACTTTTTGTTCAATGATTTAATATTACAAAACACTTAACTGTTGGTGTTCGGAACGCAGGACCGTTTATTATTAAATACGCACGTATATATTTTTTAAATTTGAGCTCGTCTGTTCGTCGATTGCGATCGTCTGCCAACAAACAGATCAAAATATAAGTGCATGAAGTACTACACTTCTGCGAAAAAATAACTAGTACCTAATGAAGAGTTGATGGATGTTTTTTGACATGTTCACGGGCGTCTGCTTCAAAAAGGTGACCACAAGAGGCGGCAGACGCTTTGAATATACAGTGATATTCATGTAGAAGTAGACATAGGGATTTCCTATAGGAATTTCCTATGTCTACTTTTAAATGATACAAAGTCTTCTGAGGAACGCCTACCTTTACGCAGCCAAAATATCTACCTACAACAAATGAAGATTTGTCAGTCATATTAATTAATTATTATCGCTTTGACTTCTGTATTTTAATTTTCGTTCGTGTGCGATGTATTCAACTAAAGAAAAAGTTGATATTTCCAATTGTGCCGGTAACAATTAAAGGAGCTTAAGTGATTTATTTTCTGTAAAGCCAAAGCAACAATATTCAAATTAATAATTAATATGACAGCAAGATCTTTATTTGTTTCAAAAAATTATTTTGGTTGCATAAAATTAGGCGTCCTAGAGAAGACTTTTTATCATTTGAAAGTAGACATAGGGATCTACTTCTACATGAATATTCATATTATATTTTCACTCATTTTCGTACGCAGTTTAAATTGGCAAAAATGAGGAAAAATTAGACAATATTAAAAAAATTAAATTAAAATTACTACTTAACAGGACCACTTCCTGCAAGGAGACGGGCGGTTTTACATAGCCTGTAAATAGTTTAACCGCCGTAAAGCGGCAAACCTTTGGTAACCTATGAGGTGGTAATTTTTACTGCCAGCTCTTTGTCTAATCTCTCAATACGAACCCTCTGTCACTATTGTTGATATTATTCTACAAGCATTTTTAAATTTTGATTAATCAAATCTCTGTACGTAGCTTTTGTTAACTGAAATTTGAAAAAATTATCTGCGACAGAATATTAAATTCCACTACTAGCTGCACTCCCCGCCCATATTAGCAATAGTGTAGTTTGGTAAAGCTTGTGGACAATTACCTTTAGCAACAAGTCCTTTAATACAAATGCCTTTTGTTGATAAATGGTCAGTTTTCACCCTAATTGACAAACATCCGAGCTTATAACCTTTCTCAGTGTTCCCATAAATTACTTTATTTACCTTCCCTCTGTTCCACTCGAAAGAATCGCAAAAACTTTTTACTACCGGTAAAAGGTAGGGTGACACAGTTTAGTATTCGTTTCAAAAGTATTGTAGAGTGCTTATTTACAATTGTTTGAAGCGGCGAATTAATTTACCTTTACCATACGATACGAGATGTTTACAAATTGCTTAATTGCTTCGAGTTTTACTAAAATGCGCAAAACATTTGCTGTAAGCAATGGAAATTAGGAATCGAATCGGCTAATAAGAAGTCCTTTGACAGAATAGGACGTTCACATTACAGTGAGCGTGTAAGATTCAGTTTCCGTTTTAGCCTTTAAAGTTACTTAATTAAATTGATTTGTCGAACTAATTAATTTTAATTTGTTTTTCATCAACAGTTCATTTCTTTTCAATAACAATGTTTGGAAAAACTTGTTTACTGGAAGAAAGACGTTTACTTTTCCGAGTTGCTTTTGCAAACATCTAATTACAGTAAATTCCCTGGCAATTTATACGAAAGAATATAGCATAGCAGAATTTCACCTCGTGTCACAAAAGTAAGTTTCGCAATTTCCAAATGCGTTTTATAGATAAAATTGGTGCCGTTACAAAATGCGATCTCTAGGATGCAGTGCCAGTTTATAGAGATAAAATGGGTTTTGTATTTAATTTGTTGAAGGGTGAACCGCTAGTAGTTAAAATCCGCGATCAACACGCCATTAAATGCCATCGAAAAATTTCAATCAAGTCCCACGCCTATTAATCAATTTATAGTAAACTGGTAACTACGTTTCGTTACAGAACGTGCAAATTCAATTACAAACTCTTTAAAAAATTCAGTGCTTCAGGCCTTTATTGATTAACTTTCCGGTACACAACAATAGCGAACGTTGTTGTTTATTTACTTTAATATTCAAAAAATTAAAATGGAACAATATTTCCTAAATCCAACATTAAATAAAAATATACTGGTCCAGTAACTTTGTTCGCTATCAATCGATAATCGTAATTTATTACTCGACATCCATACCCTGTGTAGGACACGGTCTATCTTACACAAAAGGTAATTTTCTTTACATCAGCAAATTATCTCATATACATTCTTAAAAACACAAGCCAATGCATTGCTAGTGGATGAATTTTTTCTAGCATGAAATAAAATGCTTTCTATATTCAGTAAAAATGTCAAGACTAATACTATGACAAAAGTAATCCTTTTCTTTACTAAATGTTTATAACAATTATAACGTTCTGTCAACAATTAAACATGCTACACTTAGTAGCTAGGCTAACGAGAGTTGATCATGTTAGAGTATGTTAAAGTAATTTGTGAACAGTACCGGATCCGTATACTTGCCATCTCAGTCAAGTTATGATCGCCCTTCAGGCATTAATCACTAATTATATACCGAACCGTGCGGCAGAGCTGGGCAGAATACTTTCATAAAGTATTTGAATACTAAATAGTAAATACTTTACACAAATCAAAAGTATTTGAATACTAAATACTTTTACGTCTAGCACAAGCGATAGTCCAGGAAATAGAGACTAAAAATGGACCATTTCCTGCAAAACGAGAAGTAGTTCCAATTTTTTTTGCATGTCATGAAAGAATATCTGGTGGTTAAGAATCGAAGTTTTCGACCTCCCACCCCTTGTGCTTCCCCCGTACCATCCAAAGAAATTTGGTTGGTTTTTTAGTTTTTCAATCATATCTTTTTATAGATTCATTTGACAAAATGATATTTTCTCATAAAACTCTTAATTATAGAGATAAAGTATGAAATTTGGTTAAAACGTCTACATAGAAATTTCAGAATTCTTCAAAATCTAACCAACTCTCAAGCTCTATATCTTTTTTAATAAACATTTCACAAAAAAGTAGTGTATATCAAAGTTCTGTAGAATTTTATGATCTACAATTTCTGATAACAATATTTTTTTCTAAAGTGAACCATTAAAAAGACATGATTGAAAAACTAAGAAACCAACCAAATTTCAGGGGTTTTGGGGGTGGTACGGGGGAAGCACAAGGGGTGGGAGGTCGAAAACTTAGATTCTTAACCACCAGATGACTGTCTATGACATGCAAAAGAAATTGGAACTACTTCTCATTTTGAAAGTTAAAACCCTATATTCCCTGGACTACGAATACTAGATACAGATACATTGAAAAGTATTCAAATAGGTACTTAAAAAAAATGTATTCGAATACTATAAAAAGTATTCGAATACTTGTATTTCATTATCTTACTTTGAAAAGTATTCGAATACAGTAAAAAGTATTCAAATACTTGTCACTCAAATACATTGATCTTAAGAAATTTTTAATTTTTCATTTGTTTAAATAAAATTTGTTCATGCAAAAAAAAAAATACATTAAAAATTTAAAATAGTATACTAGATAAAAGGCTTAATACTACTTAAAAAATCAAGTTATACTTTGTATGGGGTTAGCTTTTTTTATATTTCTATTGTTATATACAAATTTAAGGGGAGTAAAAGCGTATTATTATTATTATATTATTATATAGGAGGTACCTACCAGGACCTATCTTATACCAGTTAATTGTTTTGGATTCTACGCACCAGAATTAATAAGAAAAAGTGTTTTCCCGAGAAATTTTGGTGTAGTCGATTTTTGGTAAAAAAGGAAAGTTATACACTGCCTTTTTTTGAGGCCCTCAAAAAAAATTGTCTCAGATCGACCAGGAAATTTGCTTGTAGAATGTGGCCTGTAGAATCCATAATTTCAAACAATTCCAAGATTGGGCTACTAGTTCAAAAGTTACAGCCCTTTCAATTTTCTTTCGAAATTTGTTTCTAGTCTATAACTTTTGATTGAGAAGTTCTTATCGAAAAAGTACGAATTGTTTTGGATTCTATACGCACCAAAATTAATAAGAAAAAGTGTTTTCCCGAGAAATTTTGGAGTAGTCGATTTTTTGGTAAAAAAAGGAAGGTTAAGTATTCAAATACTAAGCGAAGTATTCGAATACTTCTAAAAGTATTCAAATACCTTGCGAAGTATTCGAATACTAAATATTTGTGAAAGTATTTGCGTTACAAATACAAATACTGCTTCCATAAATTTAATTACAAAGTATTTGAATACTTTAAAGGATTTGAATACTAAAAAGTATTTAGAAAATCGAATACTGCCCAGCTCTGCCGTGCGGCTAGTGAATTTTCTTTGATTGTTAACAAAATTGGATGCGAAAACTGAGCTCACTTTTTGGCGTCAACAGCTAACTTTATTCAAGGGAAGCGTTGCCTTATGCGTTTTACTTGTACTTGATCCTATACATACGAATTTTACCCAGAATATCAAGTTAAATTGTGGAAAATTGTTTTAAGATTTAGTAATTAGTTTAATCAATACATTATTGACTTGGGATTTATTCTTTTCGAAGAAGTTAATTGTAAGTTTAATGGAAAGTTTTACGTACCCGTTTAGGGAAACTCATATTCGGGACTATGTTGTGTAATTAGTGTGATTCAAATTTGGAGATACACTTTGACTTCATTGTCATTACCGGCCTCGTATCTTCTCAATTTCACGTGGTTGATACGGATAGTTTTACTTACCCTAAGTCAGCCTTACCTTTGGCAGTTTTGTTGGGTTTTCATGTTCTAGCAAAAAGGACTCGATTAATTAATGGTTAAATTTTTAGACAAAAAACTTGTGACAAAACACATGTAACATTCGTAATGTGTAAAGTTATACACAGGTAAAATGTGTTTAAAAAATTGGTGGCAATGAGGACCAATTTCAAATTAACTGAGGGATCAAAATGTTGGTTCGGGAACACATTTTGTGAGGCCTGTCCTTCTTGGGGATTCTTATTACTACATCAGTCTTTTATACCTTAGTACTCATTTTTCTGTACTTCTTGCTTCGTATAACTAATTTTCCTTCTGTCAATTGTGTGTGCCTCTTAACGATTTCTGTATTTGTATACAAAATGTTATAGTTTTCATTTCAAAACTTATAACTTTGTTATTTCACTGAAATTTGTGTTTAAAGTGTTTAAAATACAAAGATAAAAGTCAGTAACCACTGACTTTGCTTCATTTTTGTTATACTTCGCCTTTACTATTGTGCAATTAACATTTAACAGTGGTGATTTTAAGGTTCTTTAAACAAGATTCTATAAGTTTTCCTTAAAAACCTCACAGATTTGTTTAACGTTTTAATTTTTGCATTCGATGATCAAAAGCGACCTACTTATTTTGTTTTATGTTTCAACCGATTTTTTTACTATAAAATCTAAATTATTTGAGATATTCGCAAAAAAAGTTTAAAAATGCACAAATATTGACTTCTTGAAAGACAACCACTACACAGAGACTTTTCGGAAAAGAGAAGTCAACGATCCATTGTCTTACACAATATGCAAACTGGTTGCAATATGAATCAATAAGGAAGCTCCCGCTATTACGAGTACACGAGCTTATTTTCGTATTTACATCATTAGTTTTCCCTGTAGTAGAGGCGACCTCTATTTCTGTCTTAAAGGATAGCAGAGCAAGAAAATAAGCAATAATATAAGAAAACACAATTATTGGATGTAGATAACATCGTCGCGATCTCGTTACAAATTAAATGAAATGCTGAAAGTTTGTGGCTCGAGAGTAAACATTGCTGTAGGTGTAATGCATTTATCTTTGACGTTCAGGCGCGATTAGTGGTTCACGATTTCTCTTCAATTTATTTATGTATAAATCCAGTAAGTGCTTAGCTAAATACTGGAATCAATTTGCCTGTTGCAGTGTACTGTAAATTACCTCTAATATTTGGTTCGCAATCTGTAATACCTCTTGCTTGTAATACTTGGATTAATTATAATCCCCTTGATAGTTGGAATATTGGAATAATTGGTTTGACATTCTGAAGAACTGATCGTTTGCATCTGAAAAAATCGTTTCTCCTATTGATTCTTATATTTTGATGTTTAGTTGATCTTACATTTTACAAAATACAATTAGTTGTAATGCTGATGCGGTCGGTAAGCTTTCCAAAACGTTTCCTGGTATCTCAATTAGTTGTATTTCCCAGAAATTGTCTTATCTCAAAGGTTCCTCATTCCGCAAAAATGTTTAAGATAAAATAAAGGTTTTCAGAAACCTCCTGTTAGCCAAAGTAAAACGAAAGTCCCTACTCTTCGCAGATGTCCCAAGGGATAGAGGAATGAAGTTTCACAAACTTGATGAAATTTCAATGTCCCCATCTGACGCCTCTGGGCATTGTTCTTATCCTCCGTCCTACCAGTACCGTAGAAGTCAGATCTAGTCAAGAATTTAAACATAAGATCATTTAGATGGCTGGTTTAATGATTCGCCCGATATTGTTCAATAATCAGCTGAAGTCGCAGCTGAAGACGAGGCTACTCCAACCCTGGCTCCAACTAATGCTGAGACTGTTTGAAAAGTATCCAACCAATTTCCGCACAGGCTGTAATTGATTTTGAAACCAAAAAAGTAATCGAAGCCGTGAACTCATTTCCGCCTGGATCTGTAGGTGGCTTAGATAGCGTTCGCCCACAAATCCTTAGGGTTGTATTTCTTCTAACACAGGGAAAAATTCACTGTTTCCCTTCTCACATTTACAAACATCATGTTCCGAAATAAATTCGTCCAGTCGTATTCGGGGGGTCTCTGACAGTTCTGAACAAAAAAAAGGAATCCGACCCACTGCAGTCGGGAATTTGTGGAGACGTCTTTTATCCAAAATGGATATCTCGCGAATGACACCTAAACTTCTAACTGACTTTTCCCCTCATCCATTGGGTGTAGGCGTCAAGGGTTGAGCAGAAGCAGGGGCTCACACGGCTTCCAGATACCTTTCGGTGGAAGTGCAAGAAATATTACGTTTAAATACCTAATCTAAGTGCGTAATACCTAATACAGTATGAGCTTATATTATAAAACTTGATCATAGATTTAAAATTTAAAAAGAAAGTTAGATTTGGAGAGGTTTAATCAAGCTAATCTTAACGAGAAAATGTTGTAAAGGAGTGGATCTCGATTGAGTTATGTCCGTGTTCATATTGATGAAAATACTTTTGCGAATAAATCCGTTGTACGGTGGGTTTACCATCTTTTCATCTTATTTTTAGAATTAGGAGGTTATTATAATATATTAAATAATTATTTCACCCTTCATTCAGTTTATCAAGAATGTTTAACGCGATTTAATTCTCGTTTTCGTTCTAAATAATATCAGTAGCATTGCATTTGTAATGTTTCTAATATGCACTGTATCAAGTGCTCAATTTTTGTATTTCTTATTCGTATGTATAATTCATTCCACTGCGAAGATCTTGAGAACACGGAAATGCCACGAATTACTTCATTATTATCAGGGTGAACAAAGGGGTAATAATAATAAATAGCATTTATTGAACTAGAAAAGACGTTCGCACAAGAGCTTTATTGTGGCTTGAAGGTAAATGGACGAGTATTACGGAAATGTACTTTTTTGTTGGGTCTTTCCAATTACTTCTCGATTCCAGCGCCACTTTGAACGGATATCCATTGAAAACCACGTCTACTCCTGGGAACCTCTTATATAATGGAATTTTGGTATAACTTCAAATAATCATAATTTCACGTTAAAGCTCGTTACCTAAGCCCCAATAAAACACTCGATTAAAAGTAACGCCATTGAATAATTCAATGGTAACGCTAATCGTTAGTTAAGAGGAAAAGTATTAATTTGACGTAACGAGGTTGGCCATAATCGAAATCTACGAGTGAACGCAACATGTGACAACATCATTTTGTTGCTATTATTCCTCGCATGATAGAGCCGTTATTAAAAATCAGTTTTAATTAATTTTCGAATGAATCGATGAACGTGATGTCTGAAACAATATGAAGCTCATCGGATGACTGCATTATTTGCACAAAGCTCGGTTCTTTTTTAAATAAGACTATTGAATTTCTACATGCATTTTCTTAATTACCAACCAATTTTAAGAGCTCACGTTTTCCCGTGCAAAGGGCCTTAAATGAATTAAGGTGTTTATTCGTGCGATAAGCGCCTAACTAGCGACATCGTTTCATTAATTACATGAAAATCTACACTAAGATGAGTTGTTTCGACTTCTTTGTTCCCACTTGTGCTCGTTTAATGAATCCCCCAAGCCGTGTTTATAAGGCGCGAAAATATCCTGAATATTTTAACGGGCGTAAGTGACAAAGCGGAGCTTAATATTGATCCTCATATATGCGATTTTGTCGTCTGACATCCGCGAGACACGCTTCAGAAAATCAAATGAAAAAGTGGATAATACCATTGGAGTGTTGTTTAAAAGTTGCATAAAATTTTATACAATTTAATTCCCTAACAATATTAAATATTCAAATTTGAAAGTTTGCAACTTCTGCCGATTCAAGAGTCGGTCGAGCAAAACAAAGGTAGTTCGAAAATTTCCTTCTCTCGCGGTTAAAGTGTTAATAAAGTTTTTATTAGCGTGGGGGAATAAATTATAAATTTGAAAGAAAATGTAAATATTACTGTTTAAGCCTATACTCATTTCCTTTATACCGACTTCTGTCAGCTACTTTGTTAATTATGTTTTATTAATTAAACTCGATGTTGTTATGTAATGTTTGCGATTTAAAAATCTTGAAAGATACTTATATTTTTTAATCGTAAAATGGAAAATAAATGGGTTTGGGTACATTCATCCATTTTTATCGAATGTCACCAAATGAATTTGGACTGATAGATTTTGGTTTGATACACCATATATCAGGAGGTTGAACACCATACTTTGTTCGAAATGCACACTGAACAATCTGTGGTCAATAATAAATTAACCTTTTGAGGGTAACCACTTTTTTTATTAAACCACAATAATGGTTAATTTTTAAGGGTGGAAATATTCTGCTATAATGTTTCAAAGCCTCTAACAATCATTACTCAACTCATCTGAACCAAATTTTACTTACCTTAAACTTTGGGTTTTGTCAAAAAGGGCTAGTTTTCACCCCTAAAAAATGAAAAACGCCCATCGGAATAATATAGATTTTGAAGTGGAGGGTAAGTTGAACTTAATCTCACATATTCATGCAAATCGATGCATTTTGAAAAAATTTTCAGGTTTTATACTATTTTAGGTTTCGTTTCCTGGATTAATATGCGTGCGAAACAATGAGCTAAATAATTATTCCGATTAAAACTGTTAATAGAAAGAGCATAGCAAAAAACTTATTGCGGTTGAAATTAAAGAAGAAATGCAAATTTCACCACATTTTTAGGGTGGCTCTCAAACGAAACGCGTTGGGTCCTCGGTTTATTTGGAAAAAGTGCGTCTTTGATCTCCTCTACCACCCATACCCCACTACATACTTAAGTGTATAATACCCGGTACTCCCATGTCGAAAATGATATTACCATAAAAACTAGAAAATTCGCGAAAAAAATGGTTTTGTGTAATTTTTATAGATCTGGAAATAAGGAAGGAAGGGGAGAGAATGTGGCCATACAAAATGCTATATCTTAATGATTTTATGGATTTTTATAAACATGCTGCTGTAATCTATTCACCCAATACATGCAGTTAAGCCACTCCCGCTAATGTTTTCCAATGCAAGTAGATCCCGTTTCACGCCAAAAAATTATAAAACCGCGAAATTTAATTATCGACTAAATTACAAAGCGTCATGTTTTTGATATTGACCTCTCCACAACAGCGCTACTTTCAAATTAAAAAAGTCTCTCTTCTATTAGATTTGTAACTTTATGCATAAGAATAATATTCCTGGAGTGTATTAAAACGGCGTGCTTGTTGCTAACAACTCGAAGGAAAATTTGACACAACTTTACTTTTCCCTAACTGCTTTTGTTCAAAACGATAGTCCAGAAACAAAAACAACTAATTCCAGTGTTTCACATCGGAAATCTAAGGTTCCTTTTTTTCTGAAATGTTTTGCGATCTCTTCTTGCTGGCTGAGAGATTCAATCTATTCATTTTTCCAACTTTGAATCATTCGCTCTTTAATTACTGAGTAAATGTATCACATCCTCAAATGGTGAATTATCTTCGAAATGGCAACGTCCAAATGTTCCATTGGTTAGTATCCTGCGTACTACCAATCACAAATGATTTTAAGCTCATCATTCCCATCTCTTTCCCTAAACAGTAAACAAGCTGACGCAAAAATTTGCACTTTGTCTTTATTTTACGCTCAGCTACTTACTTCTGCGGGAAAAATTAGTATAGTATGTCGAAAAAATAGACACGAAAATGGTGAGCAGTGTTTGGAATCACCTAATGGCCATACCCAAGATGGAGGGTTGACCCAAAGGAAAACTTAAAGGTGATTGCTATCTACTTCTAGTGAGCTGTCCAATACTGGGCAGAAACATCCCAGCCTGCGGGTAATTGATTGTCTTATAGCCGAAGAAGAGAACATTATTATTTGTTTTGTTTGGGAGCTACTGCCCGAAGTGCATCAAAATTTGCGGCTCCCTCATTATGTGACACTAGCACAATCTAACCTAACCTCCATTAAATTGCCACCACCGCACCTCAAGTTTTAATGTATTACATCAACACAACTACCTGTAGTATAGTGCACTTTATAAAGCATTCATACACTTATTACCAACAAATTCATTAAGTGTAGAATTAATTGGTCTAGTAATTTATATCTTTTCTGTTGGACATTAAATATATTATTATTATTATATGACCGACGAATTGCAGCCGAATATGAGTTTAAAACTAATTAATATAGCGCAGCCTCAATTACCATAAAATTTTTATTTCCAATTATCTCCACTGACGTTTATCTGTATAACGGGTGGATAACTTGCTACTCGTTAGTAAATAACGATAACGAGCATCGAACGGTTGTAGATTCGATGACAATTAACAAATTAATGTATTATGAAGTGTGTAAGAAGCAGTTGTCCTGGTGTAGTTAAATCTAATTTAGAGATTCGCTTGAAATTACGAAAGTAATGTAATTGAAGGTGGATTAGGAAAGCTGGGAGTTAGATAATTATAAACTTGCAAATGGAAGTTATTTCATTGATGCTGTATAAAGTATATTGGTTTAGGTTGTGATAAAGTAAATTTGTCCGAGTCTGGGATAGTAGTTAGTTGATTAGATTAGGGCATTATTATCAATTAAATTCATTGAAATTATTATTTGTAAATGTATAGTGGGTTGGGTTGGTAGAGCAACCTTGGCTGAAAAATTAATTAAAATTACCTAATTATGTCATTGTCGTGCCAGGACACTGCCTTGTACTCTCGTACAGGGTAATTAAGTGGAATGGTTATATGCTCAAAATGTTATTAATAATAGTGACGTCATTATTGCTAACGAAGATACCGCCCTACAAAAAAAGTAGTGGTGTAATTTGGATTTATTCTTTCGAATTTTATAGAGATAGGTAAGGTTTGGATTTTTGGACTCTTTGTAAAAGTTCTAATAGTTTAGGTATTGCACATCGCAGAAAGTTCACAGGGTACCCAAATTAGATGAGGGTCAAATTTTTCAATAAATTGTACAACTGGTGGTATTTTAAACGTCCGAAAGAAATTGGGGAAATTAGAGACCTTTTTGTCTGCGTATGTACAATCTATGCAGTATTGTTCTCATAATGGTTTCCGGGAGACTTAGGCTCCAGTAAGTCGCAGATTATAGAAGATAATCTGATCTTTTCTTGCAATCTGGCAGTACAGCGATCCTGATTGAATTTTAAGGAAAGGTGGTGGACTTAATTATTAGAAGGCAACTTATTAATGAAAAGATAGGATGGGTTTTAGCTGGGAAGTTCTTGAAGGCATTCGGTGGAAGGCTACCAAATGGGAACTACGTTCGTTTTCGTTTACCGCAAAAAAATGTCGGCCTGTGTTTACCAAAGCGCAGGTTCTTATTTTTTCGGGCATTGATTTGAAACGTTAATTTCTCGGGAGTTTTGCGAAAATGTTAGAATTTAGAAAAGGTGAAAATAATTCAGAGTTAAAAAAATCTGAATTTCAACATAAAGAAATTATTTGTGGTAATAGAAAACAAACGAACGTTAAAATGAATTTGCGTCAATAATAGTAAAAAAATAAACCATCATTATCTATTTTATGTGCCAATGACATTTTGTAAAAAGGCTAATCCTACTACCTACTACTAACAACTTGTAATAGGTCGGTATCTATTTTCACTTGCTTTAATCCCCACGCAAACATTCCCTTATCTAACGAAGTATGTTACGAAACCTGAGAAGATTAGGAAAATAGTTACATATTTCAGTAGTAACCTTCCCCGACTACGCCGGGTGTTTACGTAAGCAATCCATGCACGGAAAATGTCTTTTTGTTCCTCTTACTAAATTCTGTAATCTTGTAATCCGTGATAAATAACTGTCGACCTCTGCATTCGATATATAAGGGCCGGTATGGATCCGCTTCTTAGAGTTGGCGATTCTACAAATTTTAATTTTCCTAACGTACACATCGGTGATATTAGGTAATGTACACTTAATTGTCTACTTATTATAGATAGGACTTATTTAATAGGATTGTAAGCGGCGTAGATACTTTTCCGGGCGGATATCCATAAGTTGTAAGAAACTATGATGTTCCTCGTTAGCAGGGTAATCGAAAATTTCTCCCTCAGGTGTCCTACCGCTACTTCAATATGCATAACTGTCGTGGTTCCATAATTGGAAAACGTTGGATTTTGACGGCGGCGCACTGTGTCTATATCCATGAAGGGTAAGCATTCCATTTTTAATCGCTTTCATTATTTTCAAAGCCGATGTAAGGAAAATGAGCACTCCATATTTCCTTCTCTATATTTTGATAGTTATAAAGGAAAGACGCCACACGCGATTAAAAGCTAAGCTATAAGAAGCTAAGATTTCAGTTTTGAAAGATTGCCCTAATTGTACCTTTCTAAACTGAACTGATTAAAGTGGCAGGTGACTTTATTTGTTGATCTTCAACCTTGGAATATAGAATTTACACTACAATTATAGTGCAGTTATCGAGTACTCGCGGAAATCGAGGCGCAAACGAATTTCTTGAAAAATCAAACTTTCGTTAATAGTTATTGCACACTTGGTCGAAGTACTTCTTGGGCTTGACTACCAGAAAATTCTGCCAAAAGTTTATTCACAAGTGCGTAATCATTCGATAAAGAATTTCTGATATACTTCTCTGAAACAGAAGACGAACGCCAGTCTCCATGGTTTTACTCTCCTGCTACAGTCATGGTTATTGGTAATGGTAACATAAATAATGTTAATGTTAGAATCAACGATTCTACCATTTACGTTATTGTGAAATGCGTATCCACTAACATTGTTGTTTACCGTCAACACTACCACGATTGTAATCAGGCATCAGGGCAATTAGTCAAACATCTTTTATTTACAAAAAGCGGATCTCGCAACTTTACCCATTGTACTATCTTGGAGGACCTAGATTTCTTACTGGAAATCTGCTTACTATCTGCTTTCCCAGTCTCCCATTTAGCATTTTCAATTGAATTGTAATCAATATATAGTTACTTTTTCATTTAACGAACTTGGTAATACTGGTAACGGTGCAGTTTTCTAACACATACCTAATAACTCGCATGGAGCCAGTTCACACTCAAGAGGAGTAGTGCGGTAAGATAACAGAAAAGGAAAAAGGCCAACGTGTTTCATTCCTCCGGCACCCCTAACTACAGGGATAGGTACCGGAGGCGGGCTCTCAGGGCTTCCTGGCCCTCTTCATCCAGATAACGGGATTGTAAGGATGGGTAAAGTTAGGGATGGGAACGGAAGGAACGGAGTTAGGGTGCCGAGGGGGAGAGTACTGCTCCAGCAATTGCCTCGTAGATTTCAACATAATGCTAGCATTATGCGAAGCTACGTATGTCTGAGGAAAACCACCAGACAAAACACCAGACAGAGCAGTTGGCAGCGGGATTCGAACCCACAACCTCCCGAATAGCATCGGTGAGCGCGACCACTGCGCCACGTGCCTCGGTAAGATAACAGAGCCAAAAGAATGTATTTGTTCTTCTGAGTTAAATTTAAATTTAATAATAGTCGGTACACAATTCCATTGTAACTCAAGCTGTTCTAAGTCTGACTTTATTAGTACTCTTACATGCTATTGCGTTAGACACTTTCTGCATATAAATCGATCTCCAGAATGTGGTCGTAGGTCACAGAACCCACACTTGTCTCTGCTTCCTATATATGGGCAGAATTCAGACGCACATGGAACTGTGGGATTTTAATTTTTTGAGGATGGCATTCAATTCACCTGTCGATCAGATACCTTCCTTGACTGAGATCCTTGTATCTTGCTTAGCCATCAAGATTTTAAATCAAGATGTTCCTTTAACTCCTGCCGTTGCGAAATCTTGAAATCCAGCATTCATACAACAATCCTACCTCGAATGAGTTCGTTTTATAAAGTGCTAGGATTGCATTGTTCAGCGAGTGAATGCAAGTTTTCCATAAAGGACTACTCAATTAACTCTCTTCGTTTTTGAACCGTAACTATACGGTTCAATTTTAAACCATGCATAAATTTTCTACTTGATACTTTGACACATATGCCTGGCGTCGCCGCCTCTGCAAGGATTTAGTCAACTGTCGCCAGGGGCGGACTGGGTACATACGGGCCAGGTGTAATTGCATAGGTTACGGGCCATTAAAGTATTAGTGTAGTAATAAAGGTGGCACGGGGGGGTTAGCTCTGAGGTGCACCACAAAAACATTTTAAAGTACTCCTTTCTCGAAAATCAATTACCATACAGTTTTTTTTAAATTGCAGCTGATAATTAAAAGTAACAAATTATACAATCCACACGAGGTGCGTCGCCTATCATTGTATTTCAGCACTTTCATGCTACGACAAAAAATGATAAATTCATTGTAAAACACTTCAATTAAAACAGATTTTTTTAACAACCTAATATCAACCCCAATTAGAGAAACGTGTTAATAATTTATTAATAGTGCAAGAAACTAAATACAGCACATACTTATAAATTTCCAACGGGCCATTATGATCTACAGGCCAGGTGGCAATCGCCACCCGCCCCCCCGGGCCAGTGCGCCACTGGTTATACACTGTCTTTTTTTGAGCCCTGAAAAAAACATTGTCTCAGATCGCCTCGGAAAAAAATTTTCTTATTGAATGTGGCCTGTAGAATCCATAATTTCAAACAGTTCCAAGATTGGGCTACTAGTTCAAAAGTTACAGCCCTTTGAATTTTCTTTCGAATTGGTTTCTAGTCTATAACTTTTGATTGAGAAGTCTGATCGAAAAAGTACGAATTGTTTTGGATTCTACACACCAAAATTAATAAGAAAAAGTGTTTTCCCGAGAAATTTTGGTGTAGTCGATTTTTGGTAAAAAAGGAAGGTTATACACTGCCTTTTTTTGAGCCCCGAAAAAAAAAATTGTCTCAGATCGATCCGGAAAAAAATTTTCTTATAGAATGTGGCCTGTAGAATCCATAATTTCAAACAGTTCTAAGATTGGGCTACTAGTTCAAAAGTTACAGCCCTTTGAATTTTTTTTCGAAATTGGTTTCTAGTCTATAACTTTTGATTGAGAAGTCTGATCGAAAAAGTACAAATTGATTTGGATTCTACGCATCCAAATTAATAAAAAAAAGTGTTTTCCCGAGAAATTTTGGTGTAGTCGATTTTTGGTAAAAAAGGAAGGTCTCGGGGATGCGTCCCTGGTAGGAACCATCAAGGGCGTTTCACCGCTACTTTGTTTCCATATGCCAAACAATGTGGTGGATTTTGTGGATATTTCTACGAGGAATAAAATATTTTTCTAAAAGTCCCTTCGCCCATTGTATACACCTAAATATAAATTCTGTTTTGGTGAACTGACCTGACATACCTCTCTAACCTCTTCCTCCATGCTGTCCATGCACCTGGAGTAACAAAGGGAAATTCATCTGAGGGACGGGAGTTGGAACATTAACCACTTGAGGGGCTGTAGTCCCGGGCATGATGAGTTTTTACATACAGAATCTGCCCAAAATAAAATACCTTGTATGATTTTAACAAGGCTTATTACACTATTCCGCTAAACAATACTACACCATGTTTGATCATCGGATTCATGAAATAAAACATCGTATTTACTCAAAGACGAGTTTATTTTATCTTGTGACACTTGTAGTCTAATAACCAACGTTGCCAAATCCAATACTATATAGCCTGACTAAAGTAACTACAGAGCAATTTAAACAAAAAACAAATACAGTCCCTTTAATCTACCCTACATTAACCCTCTAACAACAATTACCACATCACCTTTTGCGTTGCTCGGCTTATAAGAGAACCCAGTTTTGAATCTAAAAATCAAAATTTAGACCAAACACAATCCCCTAATCGTTAACAACAACCATCGAAAACCACATAGTCTGCATTACAATTATCCAATCGTTGATTGAATAACTTATTCAATGAACGATCTAATTGTTATTTTGCATGTACTAGGACTGTAATGGGAGTCAGGCAAAAATATTACAGTACTAGTCAGGTAAAGATCAACTTTCTAATGTCAAAATAGCCCTGAAATTTAGATTTTCTTGACGGTTTCAGGTAAACTAAAATTTCCTGACAAAAAGTAGGCATGAAAATGAAGGTTTCATGACGATTTTGGGTAAAAATAATTACGTTAAATCCATAGGTTAATAAAAATTTTCGAGTAGCGCAATATAAATTGCATAAGTTTTCCATAACGTGGATTTTCTGTAAAGCGTAGACTCTTTATTAAAAATTTTACCATTCGTATATGAAAGGCGTTAATAAAGAACCCTTTGGTATAAATTTCTAAAAGAGCTTAATCAGATGGATATAGTTCAAAGGGAATTAGTTATCTTTTGAATTAATTATGCTAATTTCCGACACCAAACTCGAGCCCTTATTGTAGGCCTACAACAAGATTAATAATATAATGTAATATATATCTTCTTTGATTCTTTGTAAAACGTAAATCTGTTTTTAGACCATGTACATGTACACTAAGAACAAGAAAATCACATTTCTGTAGGTTCACGGTTCTGTATAATCACAATTACCTTACAGCGTACAGGACAATACCACCGCAATGGATCTGCTGCAGGAAGTTACATTGTACACTTACCCGGATGATATCTGCAAGAGAAAATCACAATTACCTTCAGCGTACAGGACAATACCACCGCAATTGATCTGCTGCAGGAAGTTACATTGTACACTTACCCGGATGATATCTGCAAGAGGGTGCACGGAAGAAATCCTACAATTTCCGTTCATATTTGCGCTGGAGTTCCCAGAGCGGCAAAGGCAGTGTACTGTACGTATTTTCTTGTAGACTCCCGATTTACTACAGTTTGGAGTAGGGCAATTCCTAAGGACCTCTAGCCGTAAACATCGTGCAGGGCGGAATCGTATCCTGCGCTGTAAAACCCTGCACCGTCCGGGGATATCCCGGCGTATTTACGCGACTTTCTAGGTTTCGGTTTTGGATTGCAGAAACAACTGGGATATAGAGTGAGCACGTTATTGATCTCCATTCTTAACACTCAGCTCTAGCAGAAGAGGTCTCTACGTGTCACATCTAATTGATTATTGATTTATTTGATAATAAATGCATTGTTGAACTGATAAATGTCTATCCCCAAGCTCAATCAGGGATTGGATCTAACTTAAAAAAAAGTTTGGAATTTGCACTCCCCTTAAATTTATATTAAAGAGTGACCTGCATAATTACGAAAAAGCTGTTGTTAACTCTTTAAAAACATCAAATTTCTGCAAATGTTCCTAATTAACGTTTGGATTCCAGTTTTTTCGGTTGATGTCGAGTGTGGTATAAACTATGCATGCATAATGTGTGCTGTTGGCAGTGGTCCCTTGATAAACAGTCCACCGTAACGCTGCTGACCTGGATACGTACTGTATGGTTGTGCACACACAATGCTCTGTTGTGGAATTCATTTGTTTGTCCAATCAATAAATCAGGTTCATTGTTGAACTCGAATTTGTAATTACGTTTCCGAATAATTTAGACCTGGCGGGGTTCTCGAATGACGCGCATTTTTAAGATCAGCCACCATCCGCTTGTTTCACTTGCGTGGAAAATGAACAAGGTTTTCGAAAGGGCGTGGGTTTAGAAGTTTCGTTGCATAATAAACGTGTATACATGACCAATTTACATTCCATCTATTACTATCTATGTTTGTATATGTGTCTTGGGGTAATGCATTTATCCATATATCCATTGAGATTGATGTTAGTTAACGCATTCAAACAAGGGATGAGCAGGTCGAAACAACAGATTACTAATTAAGCTATGCAAATCGGAAGGTAACGTTAATTCATCTACATGTATGAATCGCGATTCCGTTTGTAGTTGTCAGAATAAATTATGCTGTTTGACATTATTTAGTAGGGTCTCAGCCTTGTAGTATGTAGAGGTTGGCTTATTGTTTTTTTGGGACTTTTCGTAGAGCTACACCTGTTGACATAATTATATGACTTTTTTACATATTATTCCTACTCCAAAATTTTTTGCCACTCTAGAGTCAGCTTATTCACTGTTGAATTTAATAGCCAATTAATTTCCATGAACATAACTGTCTTCATAATCATTTCAAGGGAAGTTATCTGTCAATTAAATGTAACAAAAAATTAATAACAATCAAAAAGTCGATAAAAATGTGAAAAAATGTGTTCAGGTATATTTAAAATCGAACTCTTTGAGCAGCAATTACATAATATGTACTGCTTAAAACTCTAAAATAACACTTGTGGCTTTATGCATTAGATTTAAAGTGCTAAAGTTTGCACAATTCGAAAAAAAATTTCCAAAAGGAACTTGAAAAACTCATAAATATGAAGAACAGTTAACGTACAGTCGTCACACTTTTGGGTTCACCACTAAATACAAGCAATCGACAATTTCCCACTTTGATCAAACTTATCTCGAGTATTTTCTCGTTGGGATTGTTCCTTGACAGCTTGAGTATGTGTGAAAGAATTGTGTTTCTGAGAGCAAATACGGTATAGAAATTGCGAAATACTATTACAATCGTGGACCCCCGTGACGGCTATGAAAGGGAAGGTGGACAGAATATGTACCATGTGTCAATCAATGCAGAATTAATGAGGGCTAATTTAAGCTGTCCACGGCGATAAAGTCCGAGAACAATCTGCGACAATTAGAATAACGTTATTGGTTATCGTCTTTTAAAGTTTCATTTGCAAGATCCTACATCGTTCGACATTTTATATACTTATACGTGACGTCCGGAATTAAAGTGCATTTATTCTAGCGCGTACAGTGCTCAACAAATGGGATACCTTAAATAGTGATGGAAAATTCGACGAAGCAAAGGATGCGATTGATTTCCCTTGGGAACGAAACCCACTAGTACAACTGTCATTTCAATTCACGTTATTTTGTTTCTCGCTCCGAAAAAAACCTGTAACAGGACTTTGATGATTTTAGATCCGTTATCAGGTCACCACTAAAGCACTTACTTAAATATTTTACAGGGTTCCTTCCACTTTTGAAATTTTTATAAGGGAATCGTAGAATTAAAACTGAGCCACACACAATCCTACTTCGAATTAGTTCGAACAAAAAGGAGAGTGAAGACAAATACCTACACGACCGTAAAGCAGATCCAAATACCTGCAAAGAAACTCCGCGACGCAACGCGGATAAAATCTTGTACTTTGCGAAAAAGGAATTTGATTAAAAGTGCTACGTGAGCCTCTGAATGTGAAGATCTAAAGATAATTTGTCAATATTCGTTTGGAACAAAGTACACCTGTTACGGTCAAACCAAGCGAATGAGATTGTCAATTACATAATATATTCGATTTAGCGGAAATGGGAAAATGTCCTGTTCCTTATCAGTGTCAAAGTAAGAGTAAGTTTTGGGAAGTGCAAGCAAATTGTGAATTTTGCATGGCTAGAAACTTCACGGGTTTATTTTGATTAATATCTGGCACAACAATCGAGTACTGATCGTTACACTCATTTTCATTGCCCAAAATTTGCATAGTTGTTGCCTAATTTTATTAAAAACTAAATACCTTTATTATTTATACCTAGGTACCCACATGACAAAATTGTGCAACATTAGCGTTTAATAAACGTTTAATGGTGACTTGTAACGTTAGCGTATAAGTAGGTACCATTAACTTACTATTAACGTCACCGCGACTGCTAATGTCCGCCTTCAAGAACGTTTCTCTGTAACGTCTAAATACCTACGTTTAGCAAACGTTACATCATATAACACTTTATAACATCAGCATTTAACGTTAATTGAACGTTTGAAACAAACGCCAATGCGATGTAACTCTCTTATGTTGTATAAACGTGGTACAAAAATGTTTATTAAACAATACTAAATTACGTTTATATCATCCTTATACATTGACGGTCGGTATTATTAAAGTCATATTTACTATGTTGTAAGCTAACAGTGTTGTTAAGGAATGTCTTAACAACACCGTTAGCTGACAACAAAGTTAAGTCTGGCTTTATAATACCGGCCGTCAATGTACAAGGATGACATAAACGTAATTTAGTATTGTCACAGATTGTGTACTTTAATAAACATTTTTGCACTTTGATACTAAAGTGCACAATGTAAAAAAATTCAAATTCAAAATAATTCAAATAATTTTATACCAGAAATTTAATGTATAAAAAATTATTTCATTGACATCAATCACTTCCCAAATTGTTAAAAATGTCCCACCATTATAAAGAATGCACAGTTACACACATATTTTCATATCATCGAAAACTCATTCTAACATTACTGGTGTAATGTTCATAAGTTCCTCTTCGATTGCATTTTGAAGTTCCTCAGTGATGTGCAGACGATTTCGAAAAATATTGCATTTCAAAATCAGAAAAAAAAAATCTAACGGGCTTAGTTCTGGAGAACGTGGTGACCACAATCCTCTGCTAATTAATCGATCATCGTAAAACTGTTGTTCGGCATCATGGAGTATTTGTAAATGGAAAATACCTTGTACGAAAACGTTGCATATCAGGAAATTCTTGATAGAATTGCTGGCGACAGGGCTGAATGGAATACGTTCATGTTCCATCCTGTAGACTTGCACTTCGATAATGTTCCTTTAAGACGAACGCGTCATGTTTTGGTGAAAAAGACATTGTGGAAGATTCTAAAAAAGTAAGCTTATACATCCATAAAATAATTTACGTCTTTTACTTACTTTTACATACTGCTAACGCCTAGGAGGAACCCTGGTAGAACTGTTTGATCTAAAATAAAAAGATGAGCGTACAAGGTGGAAAATACAAAGAGAAATTCAACACGTAAAAATCGCCGTAAATGGATAGCTTATTCAGCTTATTTGTTGAAGTCGTTGTCGTTCATCCTTGATGAAAAAAACCACAATCGCCAATGTCTAACCCAAAAAACTCCACAATTTTTAAGCACGTAATTCAAACTATCCTCCACTTATTTTGAATCACATCACTCAATTCACAGAAAACCAACATTCAACAAACATGTTAAAACCAACATATAAAAACATGAGTTAAATGTGCAAATGAAGATAAACCGTTGATGAGTCACCGACCAGCTATTTTTTCGTTGCGCAATGCCCAAAGGCACATTTTTAATATTACAAGAACGTTACTGTAACTGTGCAACTTAACAGTACCAAAATGTCGTTGTTGTAATGTTAAGCTTTTAAAAGTTGAGCTAACGTAGTTATGTATGGTTCCGTCAACATACTCTAATAACATCACATTACTTAACATTATAATGACATCGCAACAAGGTTTTGCATAAAAACGTTGTCAAAGTAATATTGGTATAACGTTAGCCTTCTGAATGTTATTTTAACGTAATAATGTCCCGTTCCAGCGACGCAAGTCCAAAAGGTTACAATTTTTAACATTACAAAAACGTCGTAACCACGGTTTAGAAAGAAAAGCCATTCAAGTATCGTTGGTATAACGTTGATGTTCTGTTTAATTGAGTTGTTTCAAAATGCAACATTCGTTTAACGTACCAAACGTTTTTTTATATTGCTTGTCAAGTGGGTAAAGGATTTCTAATTAAGCAATTTCCCCTTGGACGTTTTCCAACTCGACTTGCTTTGAAGTTCTCAAATTCCCATCACGTTCCCTCAAGCTTTTTTCAATTCGTAAACTTTCCTGAAGTTTCCATAAAATTCTTCCCAAATTCTCTTACGATTATTTTCACGTTCATCTCTAAGGCAAGGTGATCCGTTCACAATCTTCCCAAAGCAGAGCTGCCACCAGTACACATGTACTAAAAGTAACCAGTATTTAGTAATAGCCATACTCTTTTTACTTGAAGTATTAAGTACCAGTAATTTAGTCAAGCACTGTATTTAGAAACGTACTGGAAGTAAAATATGGTCAGGACCCGGTGAGGACAGTGCTTAACATACGAAAACAAACACTATTCGGTAATGTACTGCAGATATAAATTACCAGTAGGTACCAGTAATTACATTAAAGTGCTTTTATAATTACAGCTTCAAGTTTTTAAAAAGGCACTTTTAGCGTTAATTGCGAGGTTAATTGTTATTTCCATTTTCAGTTTCAAGTACTCTAAATGCTTATGATTCTCCTAATTCCGATTTTTCAGATGGATCAGACACTCTTCAACATCCATTAGTTTCTGTAGATTCTTCGAAGACCTCGAGTACTTCGGATGCCTGAGATTGAAAAGGTTACTCGCACTCCCTGCACCTGCCGTCTTGACCTGTCTCTTTATAACATTTATGTTTAGGGTTAATTTTCGTAGTTTGAGTTCAAGTGCCCGCCTTTGGCTAGAACATAATAATAATATTTAATAATAATAATATTTATTCGTCGGATTTCACAAGAGTGTTTCGACACGTCGAAATATACACAATATATATAAATAATATAATAATAAATGCAGACACTAAAACATAAAAAATAAATTATGTAAAAAACAGCAAGCAAATTTTTAAAAACAAACAAATAGGTAAAAAAAAAAAAACGGAAGCTAAAACCAGAACACGTCCGCCCTGATGGTTGACAAGTACTCTTCGACGGAATAGAATGCTTTACTTAAGAAATATTTTCTAAGTACGCTTTTAAATTCTTTTACACTATACCTTTTTATTTTGTCCGGCAAAGGATTATGGCCTCATTGCATAATACAGGGATATAATATTTACCTACAAGGTAGAGTTTCGAAAGTCATGACAAATAATGGCATTTGGTATTCATGCAAAATAATATTGTGGCAAAAAGCCATTGCCTCGTATAGTCATAAAAACTTCCAGAACATTACCATGATAATAAAATACTAGCGTAAATTGTACAAGAGCATACTTAGGGGGAATAGAGAGGAAGTATAACATTCAATTTTATTTGACCTCCGGGCCAAGCGAAGGCAGTTCTAGAACTGAGTTCCATAGCCAGGTACAAATCAATTACAATTAAAATAGAATCATAAAAATGATATCTAACTGAAGAAGAGCAAATCATTCTCAAAGGGCTAATTTTATGGACCCCGACCAAGACCATTTGTAGCTCCTCCAACATTTTCGGACAGAGGGGTCAGGTCTGAGAAAAACCATTCAAAAAACCTACAGCTCAGGGGGAATGATTTTCATTCACATACCCTGTCCTTTCCTCTGAATCGCACCAGTATCAGGCACACCTTTTATATTGTCTCGAAAACCATCGATCATGCTACAGTTCAACCCAAAATTATTATCAATTACTTGTTAAAAGATTATGACAATACAAGAAGAAATTCAATAAATATTTTACACTCCACCAAAGAGTAATTAAGTATTCTTTGACTCCACATAAATACTGTAATTTATATGAACATCCTGTATAATCTGAACTGAAGTGCAACCTACAGATGGAAAAATCCCACCCTACCTACGCGTCAAAATCTACAGCCTTAACCTGTATTAACACGCTGTACTAATCTTCAGCCGCCCCTTAACAAATAATAAAATTCACCTTGTAGTGGAGACATTCTAACGTTAAATGGAAATTCTTAAACGATTGCAACATAGTTCGTAATTTTTAAAACCTAATTAAAGTGACATTTGGAATGAAACTTCTACATACGTGAGAACACTTTACTATCTATAAGGAATAAGCCGAGGAATAAGCACATCCGCCCCTAACGCACAACTGCTAACTCATTCACAATTAGTGCGTAATTTAGACCCTGCGGATTTAAATGCATGATAACAAGCATTGATTAAATCGCCAACAAATTAGAATGAAAATGGAGAGAGGAGGCCAGAGAAGTTAAATATTTGGGGTACCAAATGCAAAAAAATAACGGGGATAATGCACAAATAAGAGAAAAAGGGGGTGGTGGCGATGAGACAGGTGTGAGGAATAGAGGGTGGAGGGGGGTGCTCATGTACGGAGATATGTGGGTGGAACGAATGAGATAAACTGGAAAGATTGCAAAGAAAATACTATAAATGGGTCTTAGGGCTAAACGGAAGGCAACCGAATGGTATATTAGAGCAAGGCGCAAAAAATGGAGAAAATAAAGATAGAGTCGGGAGACAGGGAGGGTAAGGTTCGAGGAGAGAAGTGAAAGAGAAATCTATTTGGTAAATGTGTGCTTGACAACGAGGATGAACGCAAAAAGAATGTAGGAAGAAAAATATTACGAAAAAATGGAGACGGATGAGCCGAGTTCGAAAGCAGGAGAGGAATAGGAGAAAGGATAGACAATGCGCTGGAAAAAAGGACCTGGATGCACCAAATACAATAGAGGGTAAAGATAGAGAGCACACGAAGTAGTAGTTACAAAGGTCTAATAAGGGGAAAATTCTTATGGAAGAAAAGGCAGAATATTAAAATAAGATTCAGATGTGGAAATCAGGAGAGAGGGAAGGAGTAATGGGGAAAAGAAGAAAAAATAATGATGAATCTGTGGAGGGGAACAAAATGGCACGGACCACATCCTATGGAATTGCAAAGTGTTGGAAATGACAGGGAAAAGCAGAAGTAATGTGCCGGAAGAGGAGGGAAGAAATAAGTGGATGAGGGCGATACTAAAGAAAAAAAGTGAAAAAAATCCTCCGCTTTTGCTCCACACCAACGTCTCGTGTGTGGGGAAACACTGGTGGATGGAGTTTTCTTCTTGGGAGTACATATCCTCGTTTGCGGATAGATCTATCGGTTCAGGAACTACCTCGTTCACATCGGGTTCATTAGTAGAGAGCACCTCGTACGTTGACAACCTTTAGGTATAATGTAACGACAATCGCATCGTGGAGCGAAATTTGATTTCACTAGCATTACTTATGGAGTGCTTGCATTTGTATTCGTTATCATCAAAAGCCTTAAACATAAACTCTGCATTATCATAGAATAATTTAAATTATTTACTCTGTGGCAGTATTAACATTAGTGCTCTTAGGCTTACATTTGGGACAGTTGCTTTTAATATGTCTGGAAGTACCACATCTATAGGTACCACATTAAAATAGTTAACATTGACGTACCCTCAGTAGTTTGCTTTCGGAAGTATTTTCCAAACAATTATAATTAATACAGGTACCAGCCACCTTATCTTACAACTGGCATCTATTATAACGTTTCTTTTTTACTGCTAGTATTTAATTTATAATTAATCTAGTGTGTTTCAATTATTTCTTATTCTTTTAAATGTTATATTGTAGTTTTTACTTATGAAGGCTATAATGTTTTGCCGAAAGCTTTCGAATACAAATTGATCTTAAAAACTACCAACCATTAACATTTCATCACAATTACTTTTTTTGCATAAATTGCTGTATTTAAATTATATTTTGCTGCCTTGAAAAAGTAAGTAACCTTATAAATAAAAAGTGTGCTTTCATCCTATAAAACTCTAATAAAGTTTGAAGAAATCCATTGCGCTCGAATTTTTCCTTTGTACGTCGGCTACTAACAAAACTCAACAACAACGATATATTGACTATAAATCAAAATTGTATTTTCTCCAATACAGAACGTGCAACCTATTGGGAATATCGTAAAATACCTTTTCCTGTGAGCAAATTCTAAGATTTATTTATATTTAAATAACAATTTGTGTAATAGAAAACGTGGAAATTCGATTTGGCCTCGATAAAATATCATATCGTAAAGAGGCGCAAAAATATACAACGATATATGAAAACCAATCTCGCCAATGATAATAAATACGTGTGCAAAATGGCAGCCTTAAAATTTTATTGCTTTTTTGTACTGACTGATGAGCTTTGCTAGATTAGGCTTCCGAAATCGCCAGCAATTAAATAAAACGCTTTTAGAATTGCACGCCTTGCACATTCTTACATTGTAACCACTCCATGTCGAAATTTCATTTCCTTTTTGCAGCGCCCCTCTTTAATTTGAGCTTGTATCCAGAGCATAGGATAAAAACTGAAGGAGTCGCATATAAGAGACGAGATCGGTCTTGTACCGACTAATTAAATCAGTTGAGTAAATACTGAAACATATCGACGAGGCGTACATTTCATTTTTCAACATTTATTCAAATAAATCTCTCAGGTTTTAAAATATAACGCGGCTTTGAGCGTCTCGTTATATTTCTAATTGCGCCTCCTTCGCGTCAAGATATTTTTTGATTAACCAACCGTGGATTTAATTAGATCATTATGAAAGGCATGGCTTAAATTAATAGAATACATACTAGAAAGCTTTCGCGTTTCTAGTCGGGATATGTATGACCTCAAGGTTTAAATTACTAGCAATTTTTATTAAAGTTGAAAAATATTTTAACGAAGCCGGGTGTTTATTCAAAAATTACCAGTGGCATTACCTACAACTTTTTAAAATTGAAAACTAATTGCGTTCAGTGTTAAAGTTGAAAAGCGGCACAATCCATAATCAAACCGCCATTTAGAAATATATTGAGGTTTTTATCACTGAAAGGCGACCAAAACGAAAGGAAGCCCTAAAAACGCAGAAATTATTATTTTCCTCTAGCGCTGTAATTTATTGCCATTCGTTTCGCACTGTATAACAAAACACCTACTACATCATACCGCTTACAGGGGGTCGCCACCCTACCAATCATTTTAGAATGAAAGACGGTTGATATTTTTTTTCTGTTTCTTTCCAAACAACTTACTTCTCGGCGTTATTTTTCTACTCCCCACAGCGAATATTAAATAGATATTGCCAATCTTGGGAAACGCGTGCAAAATTTGTAGAACGCACTGAAAAATATTATTTCTGTCTACGAAAATATGCCTGCAAAATAAAGTACTATTTCTTTGATTCATCTTGAAGTAATTGTATCGTTTGTCGTTATCCTCATTGAATTTCAATTTTTCGTTTATTAACATCCTTAATAATTATATTCGTGCCGTTTTTTGGGGTATTTTTCCAAAGAAATTCCGCTTATGTCATAGTTTTGTGCGTCTGTCTGCCCGTCCGGAGAGAGGCAGCGATGTCGAGCCTTCGCTAATCAATTTCTACAGTGCAATTGAATATGAACCGGATTTTAAAAAGTTTTACCAGAATACGAGTTGAATGTCAAAAAATTCCTCTACTGAAAATCGTATGCGATTCTTCGTACCTTGTTTACTGTGATCTAGTGACTAGCATATTGAAACTTCTGGTCTTCTCGTTTTCCCGGAACAATTGCATCGATTTCCGATGAAACCGGAAGTGATATCCCAAAGTTTAAATATGCGATGGGTTAGATCGTAATGTCACATATAAAATTATATTTGACAAATTTATCGTATTTTCTGTTCTTAACTTCATTTGATTTCATGCTCCGCGTTGCATTTTTAATAAGAATGACAGATTGCATGAGAATGCACAATCGTTTGTTTCACTTAATCTACCCTTGTTCTTAAACTTATCATTTTATCTACTCTTGCCGTTAAAGAGACTTAGCTCATTCAAACCTATTAAAATGCCAATTTAACATCTGCTATAAAATAAAAATATATAATGGACGAAATTGTAGTTAAGGGATTATGCCTTCAAATGCTTCTTAATCTGTCAAGTGCTCCTCCCAAAATGCTTTCCAATTTTCCGGTACTTTCTTAAGTATGTCTCAAATCCGTTCTAATTCCCTTAATGTTCTTAAGTTTCCCATCCCTTCCCTGATGTTCCTTTTAGTTCTCATCGCAACTTCTTTTTTACTTCCTTACTGAGTTCTTAAGCTTCTCACATTCCTATAATACTCTTAGCGGGGCTCCCAATAATTTCGACAAGTCTTCTTAAAGTTCTTCTCAAGCTCCTCTAAAGTTTTCATGAAATTTCCTACCCGTTCCTCGTAATTAGCTTCTTTAGTTTACCTAAATTACCTAGTTTACTTTTTCGTTTTTTCTTTGATTTTTTTCGCGGATTCATTCGCGGGTTGAAGCAATTGATTCGTGGGCGAGGATGTTTTCTGGGACTTATTCGATTATTTCTGGGTATTTTCGTGGAATTTGGACATGGATTTGATCAATTGATTATTTCGCGCTTTCATTCGCGGATTTAAGTGAATTAATTTAACTATTTCTTCGAATTAGACTTCGATCAATTGATTAATCCTAGCACGCATTTAATTAAAATTCTTGGAATAGGGTCAATTTGTATGCGTATGTCAACGATTCTCATCTTTATAGAATTGATCTTTGGATTTATTTGCGTAATCAATTTGCGTCGGGTACATGGCGCTATTAAGCCCCCCAGCTACGATCATGAAATTAATAAAATATTTAGAGGGCACCGGTCGGAATTTTCTGGGTTTTCTCCAACTTCTATTTCTTGTCTCGTGAGACATAAGACAAATTGCTTTTTCCCTGTAAGTTGCGTGCTTTACCTCCTGCAATAATTCAGAGAATTGGCAATTGGGAAAAAGTTGAATTTTTCATCCGCATCTTCATCTTCCGCCGAGTCTTCCGCTACATAATTAGTTTCAGAGATTTTCAACTTGAACGTAAAAAAAACATTCTTAATTTAATTTGTAGAAGTTCTTTAAAAAGTCGGTTTTTATTTATTTTATTCCCACCAAATGACGACAAATAAGCGTACCAAATTGTATTTAAATCGGCTGAAAGGTTTTTGAAAAAATTTTTTAAAAACTTTTACATTCTGTATCTAGAAAACGAAGCAAGTTATAGGACATATGATTATACGAAAAACTATTTATTATTTTTGGCTGGTATAAATACGCCCTTAAAATCTTTGCACTTAATTTTGAATCGCCCTGTATTATATTATCTATTGTGTCATCACCTCATCAATCAGCATTAAACATTATAAATAATTCTGAGACTTTCGCCAGGTTATTATGCATATGTTATACCTTATAATCTCCGCAGAAAGCTCGTTTAAAGGGCTTTAGCGTTTATGAGCTCACTTTACGAAACTATAGCAAAACTATGAATTGCAGTGTGAAGCAACCCCTACAATTTACAAACTGAGGATAATCCTGTTTTTACTTCAGGTCACCCATATATATCGTACCCCAGAAATGTCCATTTCCACAGCGGCGATAGTCGATGGCTTGCTACGTCCCTTATTAAAACCCCCACAGCCACACCTCATTTCACCTTCTCCTGACAAACATTGCGACTTCTGCGACCAGCATTAACCGAACCTCAATATTAGTTGCTTAATTACCTAATGTAAACGTGGAACGGTTTGAACCCGATTTTCTATTTTATTCAAATTTATTTCGTCATTTACTTTATCGAATTATTCTTTTTTGGGATACTGCAATCAATGAATGTCCGGGATTAAACATGCGCTTTATGCAATCCCATGGCCTAGTTGCGAATTTTGCTACTGACCTTAATTAAAATTCATTAACTCGCGAACTATTTGATCGTAAGCGAAAATGTGTACATTGCTCGGCTTAATGAACTCCTTAATGCACTTCATACTAGTTTTTGGCGTTATAATTTACAGTAAATCACTTTTTCAGCTCCTGCGCCAAATACTGGGCATTAAATTTTCGTAAAACTGAATTGTTTTAATTCATGAAAATCGTAGCGCTTATGACGTTGATGTTTAAACAACTAATGGAGACTTTACAATTTTAATACGCCGCAAAACCCCAACAATTAGATGGAAGTGTTTAAACGGATTACTGCTTTAAACAAACAGTATTTCTGAGAAAAATGTTACGCTAATTTAAACTACGCCCGCGTTGTTTATGTAAATGTTTCTGGGGGAAATTTCATTTTAATATTATCAGAATCGAGGTAACGCGCACGTTAAATTTATAACGTCCATATTAAAGAGAGTTTAATTATGTAGGGTATTGTTAGGGAACTTTGTTCGTGCCGAAAGCTCGTTATCTGTCGAAATGTGCCAAAAAGTACTTATTGCAACCTGCCATAGGCACGAAGTCATTGTTGAACCGAAGTGGCCATTGTTTCTGCCCGTTTCTGCTTCGCACTGCCATCTGTGAAGGGTTCAACATCCCTTTGAGATGCATGCGGGTAGAACTCGAGCATTTAATTTTAACGATTACGGTGTATCATTATTATTTTCCTTCGAATACATTTAAAAATTGTTTCTCATGAAATTGTTTCAATTTTCAACCTCCCGACCAATTGCGCAGTTTTAGGGGATGAAACGTGTAACATACAGTCGAGCGTTTCGCGTTAAATAGAAAAAAGGATCAAAAAGCTACTGTCGTTGAACTCGCAGAGGAAATTATACGACGGAACGTAGTTGAGTTAGAGATGACAGGCGTCTCCTAGGAGATAGGAGAAGAGATTGGGAATGACGCGAAAAGTATGGATGTGAAATTACACGCTACGCCGACGCATTTTCACACAACAAATATTTTATTCGTTTCTAAATTTATCCTAAAGTTAGAAATTGAATGGTAGGTATATAAAAAGTGGTCCATTTGTATACGCGCTGGAAATGATAGTTTTGCTTCTAAAAACCTAAATTACTACCATTTCCCTGTCGATAAGGATCAGGTGTTTTGTTTTACTTGCTGTACGACAATCGACTGTTTGCACAATTGGCGAGACATTTCAATTTCTACACAATATCATTTTCATACCTCGGTGAATTCACATTTCCACCTTATTCGAGACAAGAAACAAACTGCACGATACATTTTCTAAAGGAACTTTTGCTTAATAATTGAATCTTTCTGCTGCACGGATCTTGGACCTCGTCATTTGCGGATTTCAGAAGAGTTTCTCATTCGTTCCTTTCTTACTCCTTGTAGCTTGTCTACTAGATTTAGTTTACCATATTTTCCCCCTTTCGTCTTGTACTACATCGTTCCAATCCACTCTTCTTTTTGAATGACACTTTTCACGTTTTATCAAGGAAGCTTAGATGTCAAACTTAAAAAAATAATCCAAAACTGATAATTTCTTCGAACCTGTTTATATAAACCCTTAGTCATAAAATAACCCAAAGAATTCGCCCCTTCCTTTATATGTTCAAAACGGCTGTGACGTGTCTTTCTTCGCTTCTTCTTTCCCGACAACTCTCCTATTCCCCTTGTCTTTTCCTCCCTCTGGTAGTCACTTTTACAAAGTGCTTCTTCCAATCTCCTATTCCTATTTGTTCCCAACTTTCCATGTTTCCCTTTTATTTATTAAGTTCCTGAGGTCTTTCTCTATTTTGATTCTGTAGATTTCTTTTTCATACTCTTTCTTTTTATTCATTGTGCGAAAGTAGAAATACTTAACTCATTCTCGTCTGTTTTGGCCATTCTCTTTTTCCGTCAATTGTTTGTATCCATCGCTTTGATACAATCCCTGTTGTAACATTCTGCTCTTTTCTTCTCCTTCCTCCATGTAATTCGATTTACAGCAGTCTCCCTGAGCTTTTTTCTCTCTTTCTCTATGTTCTTCGCGCATTATACTTCTGTAATTTTTCCCACCTTCTTCTATTTGTCTCTTTTCCAATTGTCGACTTGCTTATTTGCTTCTACTGACAGGTGCTTCGAGTCCGTCCTTATTCCTACTATGAATTCCTTTACTTTTTTCTTAACTATGATGTAATCTATCACCGCCCTCCATCTTTCTACCATGTATGTGTATTGTCCCATTCTGTTACTCCCCCAAGTCCTAATATAGTCTTTATCTCTTGATATTCTGTCTTGCATGCTCTTTGCTTAAATACTTTTTTAAACAATGCTCTTTGTCATTGATATACGTTCTCCTTTGATCGCAATTCTATTATTTAGATATTGCCAATGTGATCCCCCTCTTATCTCTCTGATGTATCACATTTTTTATCCCTTTTCTAGAATTGTTCATATCTTCTCTTTTGTAAATTGTTACCATTCTCGATTTTCCATTCGCGTAAACCCTTATCTCTTCTATTCCCTCCTCATTTTCAATTCTTCCGCTAATTTCCTAATTGGGTTCTAATTCAGTAAGCACAGTAGTTTTCCCTCTCCCATTCTTTATCCCTCTTCGCGAATTCTACCCCTTCCATATTAAATCTTTCGGCATCCTATTTTTATTACTTACCCCTTTCATGTTTTCACTTTTTTCGCAGACCTCGTATTCTGTTACACAACCTTAGAATTGTTCATCTATCCTTGCTATACATTCCTAACTATAATGGTCATGTCCTCTTTCTCGTGTCTTTCTCACTGATTTTCTCCTTCCCAATCCCACACCTTTTCTCCTGTCCCTCTTTTTTCGATACTTCATCTAGGTCTTCCACAATTAATTTCATAAAACTTTTCTTTTCTTCCACTTTCTTGCCTCTTCTGTTCTCATCATGCCAAGTCGGCGACTATTATTGTACTTTTCTCTCTTTCATTTGTTCTTGCTTCCTTTACCTTATCACCTCCCACATAGGAGAGTATAGTGCATATACCATGTACATTCCACGTGGAATATTGTATATCCATAAAATGTAGAAAAGTATGTCGCAGCCTTCACATAATACATAGTATATACGTTTTGAATGTCTTATGTATATGCATGTATATACATCAGACATGCTATGTATATTGGTATACTGAGAATTGGATATACCATGAATATTCCTGTAATATGCAAAAGATGTTCAATAGGATATTCTATGTATGTTGTATACATTTAGAATGGATGTTCTATAGAGATTCCTCTAACATTCGGGAAGTTTACTGGCGTCCATACCAGAGCTGGGCAGTATTCGATTTTGTAAATACTTTTTAGTATTCAAATCTTTTAAAGTATTCAAATACTTTGTAATTAAATACTTTTATGGACGCAGTATTTGTATTTGTAACTCAAATACTTTCATAAATATTTAGTCAATTTCGAAAGAAAATTCAAAGAGCTGTAACTTTTGATCTAGTAGCCCAGTCTTGGAACTGTTTGAAATTATGGATTCTACAGGCTACATTCTATAAGGAAATTTTTTATCCGGCCGATCTGAGGCATTTTTTTTTTTGGGCTCAAAAAAAGGCAGTGTAAAACCTTCCTTTTTTTACCAAAAATCGACTACACCAAAATTTCTCGGGAAAACACTTTTTCTTATTAAATTTGGTGCGTAGAATCCAAATCAATTTGTACTTTTTCGATCAGACTTCTCAATCGAAAGTTATAGACTAGAAACCAATTTCGAAAAAAAAATTCAAAGGGCTGTAGCTTTTGAACTAGTAGCCCAATCTTGGAACTGTTTAAAATTATGGATTCTACAGGCTACATTCTATAAGGAAATTTTTTTTCCGGCAAAAAAAAGGCAGTTGTGTACAACCTTCCTTTTTTACCAAAAATCGACTACACCAGAATTTCTCGGGAAAACACTTTTTCTTATTAATTTTGGTGCGTAGAACCCAAATCAATTCGTACTTTTTCGATCAGACTTCTCAATCGAAAGTTATAGACTAGAAACCAATTTCGAAAAAAAATTCAAAGGGCTGTAACTTTTGATCTAGTAGCCCAATCTTGGAACTGTTTGAAATTATTACTTTTACTCCCCTTAAATTTGTACTGTTAAGACTTTTATCTAGTATACTATTTTACATTTTTAATGTATTTGAGTCACAAGTATTTGAATACTTTTTACTGTATTCGAATACTTTTCAAAGTATTCGAATACTTTTTATAGTATTCGAATACCTTTGATAGTATTAGAATACTTTTGAAAGTATTCGAATACATTCTAAAGTATTTGAATACTTATTTTTTAAAGTATTTGAATACTTTTCAATGTATCTGTATCTAGTATTCGCTTGTGCTGGACGTAAAAGTATTTAGTATTCAAATACCTTTGATTTGTGTAAAGTATTTACTATTTAGTATTCAAATACTTTTTGAAAGTATTCTGCCCAACTCTGGTCTATACCTTCATAAATAAATTCTTTTCACGGAGTGGAGCTTTTTGTTTATTAAGTCTCTTAGTGTACAATGGAAAATGTGCTTAAGAAATTATTTTGTTTTAACACTGTAGTCTTGAGTCATTTTGATCGTGTTCTTGTTCAACACTGTAATAGCGTGAGTTCAAATAGGTTGCTAACATACCTGCCATTCTTGTCCTTATATTAATTCCCATCCAGTCTTTACATCTCACTAACACATATTTGCAACTTTAGATCATGCACACACGAAATAATAGTATATTAAGTATGGAGAACGGTAAGGGATTTTTACCGTTCGAAGACAATTGTTTGGAGGAGGAGCGAAGCGACGACTCCAATTATTGTCTGAGAACGGTAACCCTTAACGTTCGACGTGCTTATAATATTTTTTGCGCGATCGAAATTAAAATTATTCAACCAATATAAATATGCACTAAGAAATTAACGAGCAGAATAAATCGAAATGATCGAAGTGGTATGGTGTACATCACTAGGTAACCAGTTTATTTGTCAAAATTGAAATTAATAATTTCATAAAAATGTGCATGTGTCTGATGTAGTTTACTAGCTTTGCACTTCCTTTATGACTTTATGAGCGTCTTGCTATAGGAAACAACAGCACAAATTGTACGTTTAATGTACCTAACAATAATTAAAGATTAAATGTAATGTAAGACTGTTGATTTTTAAAAAGGCGTCGGTAAGTATTTTTGCTGTTCTGTTTTTAGATCGGTAAGTAATTTTGGCGTCGTCGTAATCATAGCAACTGGTAAATTCTACGTACTGTCATGGAAACACCCATGGTAAATAGTCAGAAATGACCGATCGCGCAAAAAAATCATTACTTTCATTGTCAAAATTAGACAAACAAACTCATTAATAACTCGCAGAATAACACTCCTGATTTTAGAAAAACGAGCTGTATTTGCAATAGCACCTTACTATCTTCATCGCCGTTATTCACAGAAAATGAGACGCTAACGTTTGTAACGTCGGTAATACAGAACACGCATGTATCAAATCCAAAACGCATATACATAACATATAATCCCATGTATATACATAGCACATCCAAAATGTATATTTATAGAATATCCATTATTTAAAATGTATATACATAAGATATCGAATGGTATGTGGGCTACGTGTAACTTTTCGTAAATCCATTCCTGTTTTAGATGTGCTATCCCGAAGTACCCGCAACCATGAATTTATTGACCCCTCGCAATATGTAAATTGTAAACCTCGGTCTCATCCCCCCCCTCCTCTCCCACAGTCCTGTTTTTTTTAGTGAAACGAATATTTTACGGCACTTGTCCCAGTCAGACATCGTTCAATTCTATTTACACCAATGTATATCTCGCACAGGTTTTTCTTTTCTCTCGCGTGCCCCTGGTCCGACCTACAATATCCCTATACTCTCAATTTCTCCACCTCCTGGCATGTTCTTCGTTAGGTACGTCTTTGTTTCACTTCTTCACTATCATGAACACACTTTACTTTTTTATTCACTATTTCCTCAGTGAAACCAATACTCTTTGGTGAAACTTTGTGTCACCCCTCTAACTGTTTATAAACGTTTGCCCTTTACAAGCTCCATCTGCATTTCTTTGAGATAAGATTCAATTCTCGTTGAAGGTTAATTTCGACAGGCATTTTGCGAGTAGTGCAAGAGACCTTACGACTTTGGAAATTGTTGGAACTTTTAAGGAGCTTAAAATTCTAAGGCTTAGAGCTGTAAAGCCCTTTCATATAGTACGTCATATCACGGGAAACACTTTCAAAGTTTCAATTGAGCCTCTTTCTAGGTAATAGTTTAATTCCTTTGAAAAATAACATAATCCCCATCACTCTGGTGCGGCCAGTTTGCATGTTAGTTCACTATTTAATTGAAACAACAAGCTGCCCTGTATCTGTGTACAAAGTAGAATATATTCAATTTGCTATACACTTCTATCCTTTTGAGGATTCCTCCCTATGATCACTGGGTCAACTTCAATCTTGATCTTACGCCAGCCTCTTCACTTATCACAAAGGTCCTTTCGGTTATTGTCAAGGCATTGTGTTAATAAAATTTGCCGGTGTTAGAAATTGAGAGGAAAGTTCGTATCACGACAGCGATAACCCAAATCTACCCATTTCAGTGACACTTTCAATATGACATTTTCGGGAATTGTGCACAGTTTAAATTGAGTAAAGTATCACGTAAAGTGAGAAATATTTATAACGTTTAATGTAATTATGTAACTCATTTTACCTACAGAGGTAGACTAATCCAATTAATGCCTAAATGGTATGTAAGTTAGACGCTTCTATTAGCAAAGCTTTTGTATAACATAATATCTAATTACTTATGTAAATTGTGGGAGCCCATCATGTAAACTTATTTCAAGTTTGTGTACTGTCGAAAGTTTTCATTTCGAAAAAGTTAAGGAAACTGTCGTAAAAGTTTCTAAAGAGCCATTTAAATCTAGAAAATGTTTAATATTGTTGGCATCACTTCCCAGTTAATTAATTTAAACTTTGGGCGTAATAAAAACCCAACCGCGCTGCTAAAAGTGGAGGGTGCTGTATAAAATTATAATGAACATGGACACCTGAACGTCGAATGTTACTCACGGTGTCTACACGGTACTGATTTTTTTAAAATTGCTAATGGAATATTTGGCGGGAGAAAGACAAACTTGAAACTGTCAATGACTCTTTAATGAGCTATCGTTAAGGACGAAGTTTCAGCACGACCTAGTTAACTATAAGCTAAGGTTGAACGTAGTTGACCCATGTTTCGTAGTTGCAATGAATTTCGAAAGTAGATGTACGTATGACTATAATCTCATTGCTGTACAAAAAGCTGTAAAGACCTTAAATTGAAATTCTAAAACTCAGGCAGAGAGCAAATACTAGGTATCAAAAACTCGACATAAAAGGCTTGTTTCTATTTAAACTCAGGCACCTGCGTATCAAAACTGTGCTGTAATGCATGTTGCGCACGTTTTCAATTCTGTTTTTGGGGAATATTGTAATGCCATCGTACTTACAAAATGTAGAAAAATCATTTTACACCATAATCACAGATAAATTTTATCTGTGCCATAATAAACGTTGGAATTGCGTATTTATGTTAGACTGATCAATGTATTTCACAAAATATATGTTCTTAAGACAGAGTTGGGCGTTATTTAAAAAATAAAACCAAAAATTTTGAGTGAAAAGGGTTTTTTTTGTTTCCAGGTTGCCCGTTAATCGAAATTGTGGTAGTTTACGTTCACATTGCGACAGTTTAAATTTAACAATCGTTTGCTACTGTCTTCATTAATTTATCACGTTTTGCTACCTTAGCCGATACACGGAAACACAATTTAACCCTAAAAACCGATATCTCCAACCGTTTTCACATCAGCGCTTTGGTTCCATCTTTATTAGCCACTCTGTATAGATCTGCAATGTCAACATTTAAGTTTAAATTAATTTTTAGTAAAAAGGAGGATCAACACGCAGTCAGACTAAAAATATTAATACCAAAACAGGCTTCCCAACAACGAACCTATAATCGTTGAATGAATATCAAACACAGGTGGTAATTAGAATTCGATTGTATGGAAAACCAGTATGTAATCAAACATTACATCAAAAATATCAAAAATTACAGATCGCAACAGCCTTTTTAAGTTCAAAAAGGGCCATCTTTATTAGCCACTCTGTATAGATCTGCAATGTCAACATTTAAGTTTAAATTAATTTTTAGTAAAAAGGAGGATCAACACGCAGTCAGACTAAAAATATTAATACCAAAACAGGCTTCCCAACAACGAACCTATAATCGTTGAATGAATATCAAACACAGGTGGTAATTAGAATTCGATTGTATCAAAGCCAGTATGTAATCAAACATTACATCAAAGCACTACAGATCGCAACAGCCTTTTCAAGTTCAAAAAGGGCGGGGCGCTTTCTGCCAATCTGTAACAGTTAACCACACAAACAAAAAAGCAAGAGGGGAAGTGAACAGCGCGGCACATAGACTGTTCAAATTTTACATAAACAGAAATGAATTCTCGTGGCCGTAAAAGTAAACGTCAATAAAATCGAGTCTCGGAAATATATTCTTCGGCAACGACATAAATGCAAATTACTTGTTTTGCAAAGGCAGCAGACAACTCTTGAAGCTCTGCGGTAGAAAGAACCTCAATTCTTTAAATAACTTTTCCTCTGTATCTTCGTTATCTTGAATGAATCAAATCCTACCCTGTTTACTTTCCGAGTCCTATGTAAGAAAGGCTTTATTCACATTTCCCAATGGATCGCATGGATGCAATTAGATCACAACATCTCAAAAACCTAACGTCAGTTGAGGTAGGCGAGTCCAAAAATAATTTGATCGCCGCACTATGCTTTTTATGTAACCTCATGATAACTGGTACCATTCCGGCATCTATTTGCCCTATCTTACATGCTGTAAACTTATGTGCACTTATAAAGAAAGGTAGAGGTCCAATAGCCGTTGGATCCGCTATGTTGCAAATATCCATCGATATTGCAGTGTGCTTATGACCACATCAGTTAGCATTTGGTACCAAAGGCGGTGTTGAATCTGGAATCCATTCTGCCTGACGTTTTTTTCAGTGCCCTCACAGTTCTACTAGAGTACACTGCTTCTTGATAATATAGTTGACCAGATGGTTGACCGAGAGGAAAAGTCCTAGAAATTTTACATACCTACACTTAACATCACGAAAGTTGCCTTTGAAACTTTTGGTCCTTGGGGAGCCGCTGCCAAACAGTTTATTAGTGAAATTGGCGTTAAAATTCTTGGTATTACTAATGAAACAAGATCAAGGAATTATTTTATTCAAGGAGTGAGCATGTGTTAGGGACGTTACCATTTTCTACTGACTTTTTAAATTTAGATTTTGTATGTTTTAAAATAGCAATTAATAATCTGTTTTATTTGCTTTTAAGACGTCGCAATTTTTGCTTCAATATAAAGAAAAGATTAAATGAACTCGGGGTTGCAAACCTTTGAAATAGAAAAGCCATTGTTTAATTTGTTTTAGTGCAATTTATATTGTATCATTAATTCAATTACATGCTTTATTTATTTAATATGAATTAACAATAAATTTATAACAGTCTTAAAACGAATTGATTTATAACAATTAAAATATTATTTATCACTCACATATACACAATTTATAATAGCGCGAACTATTTATTACTTCGGCGTTGAAATTAAAACTATTCTGGAGTGTTCTTGAGCACGTGCTTTATCGCCGATGGCTAATCTTTAATGGCGCTTATTCGCTACAGTACCTAGGTCGTATTTTGAATTAGGTAGATTTATGTTTGGTATGTTGTAAAAGAGCCATTAAAATCATTAACGATAATTTCCAAAACGGACAATACCACGTTCTATGTGGGGCTAACCATTGCTTGGGCACCTCCTGGCTACGGGCCTGCTGACGAGAATTTTAATTTAATGAGTGTAGATACTGCTTCTAATTTAACTATCCTAATTTTATTTCGCATTTCCGCTCCTCTAACTAACTTGCAAGTGCATCCTAAAATCTAATTTGCGACTGACAACTTCCAATTTCAATGAAATTAGTTAATTGCAAACGTATGTAAAAAGTCTTCGCAAGCGGACAAACTCTATTAAAAAAAAGTTTTCTATCTAAGCGCCGAGTATTTATACCATTACGGTTCGAAACTATTGCTTGTAAGAGCTTATTTTATAACACGAAGCATTTCCATTCGGTTATAAACCTTCCACAATTAATTTCGGCTTTTCCGTATAAATCCTTCAGGATAGGGATTAAGTGCGCTACTAATTACACACTTCTATTTGTAATAATTTGGAATATGGTTTTTGAATTGTTGCATTCGGGGCTTTTGGAATTTCGGAATCTAACAAAAGTTAATCAGCTGACTGATGGGCTACACTTGTAAAGTTTTGAAATTTCCTCATTGGGAAGGATTATGATATGTTTCACAAGTTCGCTCTGACATCGCTTTATAAATGTAAATTAGGATCCCCATTTTTTACCAAACGCCCAATGCGTCTTTATTTGCTTGAAAGTTCGAACTTTCCCTGATGCTTGAAATGCTTCAACGCGATCTAAACCTCCGTTCGAAATTGATTTAGAGACCAATAAAGTCATTACTTACGCAAAGTTCTACTAGTCTCCTTCCACTGCAAGATCAATTTTCAATTAAAACTCTGAAATTGTGGAAAAAGTTAATCAAAAGCAAATTGTGTGTTCTAATTTTAAACATGAATCTGCCTAATCAAGCGATTCTTTTCTTGCGAGAGCTTGTGAGTTTGAACAATTTTTTTATCTGATCATTGAAATAAGGGCTGCGACGCGCCGATAATGCAAACAAGGGAAAATATGTTGTACTAAAATCGCTATCTGTGTATTCCGACGCGGCGGTTTCGTTTTACGTGACAGATCTCCGATGCCTAATGCGAAATGTGCTCTAAATTTTATCGATGGAGCGCGTCCGTTCTTCGGCTGGAAATCGGGTTTTGTGTAATTCGAAATTAGTGCAAAAGAGTATGGACCTCGCAAGTCATCTCAAAGCAAAGCCTTTAAGTTGTTGAAAATTCTGTTTCATGTTGACCGTTCAACACGTTGTGCATAGTTCATTGAAACTTCTTGAATAATTTACGCATTTTCTAGGGAAGTTAGTGTAGATAACAAAACTACTCCCTAAAATATTTGTTGTTGTTTTCCTCTTGCAATGAAATATATCCTGTCGCGCCACAAATAGTTACACAAATTACACGAAACCAGACCTGAAAAATTTGTTACAAGCTCGGCTATGTTTAATTATCGTTTTTGAACCACTAAAAATGTAAGGTGGAACACTGAGAATGAATTTGTTTACAGCTTTTGCAAAGTAATACTTTTATCCTGGTTCGCCAAGCTCCGAAGCATCTTGATGGAAAGCTGCGGGTTTTCTTGTAGAAGTAGCAACAATTCGGAAGATGCCAATCTGGTGAGAGGAATGCATCGTCACAATAAAAGGTGGTTTCCTTCTTTCGCAGTCTCAGTCTTCTCTCAGGCATTTGGACATATACACAATACCTATACCTGCAGGCTGTTTCTTCTTGCAATTAAGAATGAGAAAAATCAAAAAATACTTTTTCAATTCTGTTTATTTTGACAACAACTTTTTAACAAAGTTTTTCGTTACTATCTTGTTATATAACTTGATTATTTAATCAAATTGTGCTAACATAGCCGGCCGCATTAAACGATTCGTTTAATTATTCATCTTCATTAAGCAATGGACATAAATTACGTACTGCCCGCTTATATAGTCCAGATTTTGTTTTAATAGTCGCTACTCTGATGATGTTATCATCACCGGGATGAACTTCAATAACTCGTCCAATTTTCCAGTGCGCAGGAGGTGTATTATTTTCTTTAATTAACACGATAGTCCCTGGTTTGACATTATCTTGTGCTGTTTTCCATTTTGTACGAATTTGGAGATCTCCAAGGTAGTCCATTGACCAGCGATTCCAAAATTGTTGTTGTAGCTTTGATAAATACTGCCACCTGGATAATCTATTAGTGGGAATCTCCACGAAGTCAGTATTCGGTATGGCCGTAAGTCGACGACCAATAAGGAAATGAGAAGGAGTTAGTACTTGATAGTCATTAGGGGAAGAAGAAAGCGGGTAAAGAGGGCGCGAGTTAAGTAAACATTCTATTTCAACAATTACTGTTATATTATTATATTATATTCATATGTAAGTAATGCATCGCCTAAAACCCGTTTTAGATGAAATTTAGTTGATTTTACGCCTGCTTCTGCTAGGCCGTTGAAATGTGGTGATGAAGAAGCAGGCGTAAAATGTGGTGATGAAGCTGGGGAAAAATGCCAGTTAAAAGAATGAGAAAAATCAAAAAATACTTTTTCAATTCTGTTTATTTTGACAACTTTTTAACAAACTTTTTCGTTACTATCTTGTTATATAACTTGATTATTTAATCAAATTGTGCTAACACAGGCTCCTATCGTTGAAGTTGAAGTACATAACTTTTAATGAAAGTGCAGGGCTTCTCAAACAATAATTTTTTTCGGGCACGTTTGCCACGTATTTTTTTAAATTAGCTCACCTACTCTATCAAAAAAATTTGAGATGGCGAAAAGTACCTTAAGCACCTACTACATCATACATCACCATTCACTTTAATGTACGCTAAAACTTTTTATATATATTGCAAAGTTTTCAAACGTTCCCTTCATATTTTTCACTGAGGAAGTACATATATTTCCTTTATTGCACATATACCCCGTAATTACTTTTCGCAGTTAATTTTGTTTGACAGGCAGTTCTAACGCAAAAAAGTCGACTTCTCCATCCTGAAAGTTTATCAAATTTAAATTTATCGACGTTTGCGGGAACGATGCATCCTGATTTATGCACACTTTTTGACTATCTAGCGTCTTTATTATGTTAGAAAATTTTATAGACATTGAAAGAAAATTAAAGTCAAAGGAAATTTACGAGCGCGCGTTCCATTCTTTTCCTAGGAAAATTAGATTGTTTTTTTTAAATAACAGCGGATTTGGGTTCGATACTGCACAGCCGTGTTCCTTTCTTTAATAGAGCAATAAAATTTCAAAGGATCCTGCGCTACTTTGTTGATTTGGTGGAGAATTGCTGGCGTTGATGGATTAAGAGTATTTATTGAAGTCGATTAATTTTTCCTTTTGGGTGTTAATTTATCAAAGATATTATGACAAAATGACCAATAAACACGTTATGAATTTTTATATTGTTTGATATAAAAAGCTGAGAGTGATAAATGTACAGCTTAATCTTAAAAGCGACACCACACCAAAATTGGGACAAAGAATTCTGTAACCGTAAAAACTTTTCCTTGGGGATTCACGAAGTCCATAAATTCTAGTCATCGACTCTAAAGCTGTTCTCTAACTTTCCTCTTACTCCATTCACTTGATTAATCTTCCAAGTTCACTTGTTGATGGTATATGCTTCTCACGTTTTTGTTAATTACAACATTAGTGTACTAAAGTAAACGCGTAGGTACAACAAAACCACCCCCGAACGCCTTCAGGTGATAAAATGGAGATTAACCTTCTTTTGTAAATCGATAACAGCGGAATTACGAGGAAGCCGTCGAAGCATAAAATGTAGATTATATTTGATCCAAATTTCCACTCAATATACGCTAACAGATTGGAAAATTGTTATTTCACCGCCCATCATGCTCAAAGTGATTTGAGCCAATCAACATCATTCCTTTGCCTGCAAGCTACAAAGATCTCATTTCAAGATTGAATCGACAAAGTTGGAAAGCGAACAGTTTATTCAACTGAACCGAGCATGCGAAATTTGCCAAAGTAAAAACCCGCCGGACTGACTATCCGAGTCCTTTTATTTCAATTCGAGATCGTAAAAAATTGGAAACGCTCCTATTTAATAAAACGTTAATGTAATTTTCTATCCATCAGGTGAATTTCGAAATTGTGAAGATATTACTGTTTACCTTCCCACCCCGAATTCGTGTCTCGCGGTAGAAACTTTCAGAGTTTACGGGGTTGTAAAGTATTTCAAACGTGCATAGAATTTTATTCTATCCCGAGAAGGTATAATCTTCTTTAATTTAAAGCTCTCTGTTCAAATAACGCGAATCTCAGATTTAGAGATTAATTTTTATTCTGATATGTCTTGCCATTTTTAATCTCGGTTTCATTTTTCTGCGAAATTGAGTTTGAATTTCGTGAAGATTTATGCCATGGAGCGCTTTTAATTTAATTTTTAATTTACTGCGTTAACACGTTTACGTTGGATTTCATATTGATGAATGTTACACGAGGCGGGGGCACCTTTACCTGTAAGTTCAAGTGTTGAAGTATGAAAACTAATCGAAAATGACGTACAGTTTCGTTTACTGACAACATATTATTAAGATGCCATTTCCGTAGTTGTAACGTACTAACCATTTTTAACTTTAGCCCAATAGGTATTACTATTGACTAGGGGTATTAGTTAATGGTATTACCTACCACAGGAACCCTGTTAATTGGTCGGGTTTGTAATAATTTTGAAATTTTCACAATACGTAATTGAACGAGTTCAATCGATAAATAAATTTATTGTTAATTATTTAATAGTAAGACAGCACAGCAATAATAGCAAAAAATAATTAAAAATATATTATGTGAGTAAATAAAAAATTTCTCTCATTCCATTTACATGTATTCGTTATACATACCTACTGTTGTGTGTACAACCTGGTCGCCTAGCATTACTAAAAAAACACTGAAATGTGTCATGTATAATTTCAGGACACTTAAAAAATATCTTCAAACACAAACACAAGAACTAAATTTACAATAAAATTTAATTGCATTTATTTTGGCAAACAATTTTTAAATCGCACACTTGGCTTGCTCAAATGACACAAAACTCTAAATTTACTGGGTTCGTGACGAGACAAAATTCGAACACAATTACAAACCCCTTAAATCTAAAATTAAAACCTAACTTTCTCCACTGCTACCTAAGTAAATCTATGCACAACAAATTTACTATTCATCAAACCATAAAAACGCAAATAAAAAAACAATGTCATTTATTTTTCAAACTTCCCTATGATCTTTGAAAAGTAAATGACATTGGTTTTTAGCATTCTAGCTCGATTTGGTGTCTCGTTTAGTACCTCGTGAAAGTTAATTCACTCAGTGATTAAAATATCCCTTTATCGTCTTGTATAATAAATAACTATTACACTCTTAAGTATGACTTGTTTTCATCATATAACGAGTAACGACCCTACTGCACTGCCAAGTAAGCTAATAGAAGACCTTGTAGTACCATTCGACGAGGGAAATAAGGAGCAAAGTTTTACTTTTTGCAAATAGTTCGTACGAAAATTGCGTAAGGGCATAAAAATTTATTTATTATTGCATTATTATTTGCAAAATTATAAACATTATAAATGAAAAGTCGCGGAGAAATCACTTGGAAATCATTACACGGAGATTTTCGTACCCGCCAAGTCAGCTTTAGTGTCCGGGGATACTTTTAGGCGAGGCATTACTGGGGGTGCAGTGGGGTGAAAAATTAAATATTTGACGAAGGAAAGTTTGTATAACGTGCAAAAAATTTATTGAATTAAAAGTTTACAAAGCGGAGCGCTTTCGGCATAAAGCCATCATCAGTGTCTCCTACAAGTAAAATGAAAAAAAATTGATTTGGGGTTGAAAAATATGAAACCAGAAAAACTTACTTAGTCAGGAGTCAGGAGAGTCCAAAATTTAACATAGTAGAAGTCATCATCATTATACCTACAGTAAACATAGATAAATTAAATAAAATAAATACATTTTAACAATTAACAGCTATAAAACCTCTAAGGACTCGTCTACGTGACGGTCATAGTAGAAATAGACATCGCACGCCGTTGTCGCTGTATAAGTTAACACAAGATTGAGAGGAAAGGACAAACCAACGCGGCAAATTTGAAAAAATAAAGACTTGAATGAATTGAAAAACCACCAATGGAAACGGGTGGGGACGAAAAAATTATATTTTATATAACAAGATCATATATTGAAAATAATATTTAAACCTCTCGCCAGGAAAGATTGGCGGTCACAGAACACTTGGTCCCGGTCTACAATCTATGTTTTTCTAAAGATGTGAGCGACTTCCGGGATAGTAAAAAGACTTTTTGTTCAACATTGGCACAATCCGAATCCGGAAGTCGCTCACATCTTTAGAAAAACATAGATTGTAGATCGCCACAAGGTGTGCTGTGACCGGCAATCTTTCCTGGCGAGAGTTATACATAGGTAAGGCACTAGCTGCAACCAGAAGTATATAAGTTATCTTCATTGGATAACTAGTCAGCAAGAAGTCTATGAAGTGGAATGAAATTTCTATTCAAGCAAAGAGTACTTAATCTTTGATTCAAATTAGCTTCGAAAAATTAAGCCTGCCGAGAAATTGCTGGGGGTTTTCGTGTATAAAAAAATTCTATTTCTCTCAATTGACATTTTCTACTCAAAAGTTAACCCCGGATCCCCCGGATCGCAAACCCTAAGCAGAGCATCCCTGCACAATTTAAAGGGCAGATATGAACTGGACACTTAATTTTTCACCCGGTACTCCGTAGCGCCACTCCGAAACTCTAAGCATCTCCGGTCAGTTTCGAGGGCAGATTATGGACTCCTAAAAAACCCCGAGTAGCGACTTCTAAGCGATTTCTCCAGCTTTTCATGTACAGGGTGACTGGTTCATAACGTAGGACACGTTAATATCGTAAAAGCCATTTGTAAGTAGAAGCAAATACAATCTTTTTTAGAATATTTAGTTTCCCATAGCAGAAAAAAAGGTTGAATCTGCTTTAACTTCAAATTAGTACGTCCATAATATGGCGGATTTCTATGAAAACACAGAAATTAGAGTATCTCAACAACCCTTTAATTCATATAAGGCAATGGTTGGCTAAGACAACTTTATTAACCCTCCAAAATATACGTTTATGAATCAGTTACCCTGTATAGGTATTTACAATTTTGCAAATACCCAATGATGCAATCTATTAAATACATTTTTTTAACTAGTAGTCAAATTAATGAACTTTTTTGTCAAAAAATCGTATGGATTTGATACTTTTTTTCACGATTTTTACTATGTGTTTCCATGGCGTTTAGTCCTGTCTATGAACAATAGTTCAATTTATGAGTGACACTAGATCGCGAATGTCAATGATATTATTCAATTCGGGTTATGGATCATTATTTAAAAAAATTTCGTGTACAACTGAAAGTGTCTTTTTGCACGAATTTTGACTCTGATGGCTTCGCCCTCATTAATGAAACTGCAAATTCATGAAAAAAATATCACTTCCAAAACTTGTACAGATGTTGTACTATTTTCTACGACCTCCCTGAAAATAGGGTCATAATGTAATGAGGCATGATATAATACACATTACCCACACCCGTGCGTAATGAAAAATATTAGAATACATAATGTACGTTTAGAAGTGATGATTGTCTACAAATGTCAAAAAAGTTAACAGACGTCGTTTGGGATTTCATTTCGAAATTCACAGAAGTCGTAGAAAAAGTATGGTACGTAATTCGGTTGTAATTTGCGTATTACAGGTTTGTAGAATTCTATCCATCTGTAATATGCACTATGACAACATTATCACGTATTACCTATACTATTTTGCACCCATTACGCAATTTTCAAAATATTTTTCTTCGTAGGTACTTCTTCTGAACGCTCTTTTGATTTCCCCGTGTAGGGACGGGTAGTAGAATTTTCCTACTGCAGAGGCACTGCATGTCGTAAAAGGCGACTAACCAATGGTACAGGGTGCCATAGAATGGCCCTTCTCTTCCTACTCTTATTGGTTTCATTCGTTAAATTTCTCGTATACAGTTTGTAATCCCTCTCAAAATAATACGCAGGCTGAATTGCAAGCAAATGGTCCGTCAATAGTTTAATTTCTTTATTTCGGTCCATAAATTACTATAATAATACTATTATAGTATAATATATGTACCAAAAGAGGTAGTATTGATCATTTTAAACAGAGAAACCGGGAAGCGGGACGCTAATTTGTAATCGGGGTAATTAGGAAATGTAGAAATAATTAACTAGGGAAATAAATTGCAATTTTAAATAATAGGTACAAACAATGGGATTAGGAAATTGCAAGTAATACATTTACCTATAGTATGTCAAGTCAATATGTAACGTTATAGGTTAGGATTATAAAAGCTCAAATATCACAATAAACATTATTATAAGATCTTAATTGGTCTTTTGATCACGTCGAAGGCGTTCGCGAGGGTAGCCCAAGCTATGTGGCAATTATCAACTATCGCATCTAACAAAACATGTGAAAAACAGTATGACTATAGAATACAATTCAGAGAAAAAGAATATACAATTATTAAATTGGGTTCGACATTTTTCGTTGTTTAATGTATGTTTTTATCCCTCATTTACTTTTAATCTCGGAAAAAGTGACATTTTAATCCCTCAAGTAGAGGACTAAGCCAAAGGGCGAACGTTGAGGATTAATTCATAGACTTTAGGGCTTTCGTACCTATATTATACATTCAGGTGCAATAAAAGTTTCCAGCTTTACGAGGACAAAAAATATGCTCTAATTATTTTAGTATAGTTTTTCTAATTTCATAAACATCTAAAACATTAAGAAAAATAGTGCAAATGGAGTAAGTGGGTGTATTAATTTACAGAAAACAGCGAAGGACTGTAGCAATTTCGACCATCTGCAACGACAGCTGCAGCTTTTGCTGAATCTTTGGCGCAATATAATAACGAGAAGAATTACAAAAGTCACTTAAACAAACACATATATATATAGCAACTCTTATCTGTCATAAAAGTTAACCGCGATATAAGAGTAATATTTGCCTAAATGCTTATAAATTAAAAAGAATGGAAGCGAGATATAATCATTACTCAATCAAATTGTTTAATGTATTCCCTATCCACTTCAGTAAAAAGTAATTTTTTTAGTCAAAGCTTTTTTTAGTATAGAAGAATTTTTAGAAAATGATTTTAACTACATTGGCGCTTAAATTATTAGTTTATTTTGTGTTTATTATATCTTGTGAACATATTATGTTGTTACTTTGTTATTATGACGGTTGCACAAGTTTGTTATTACTCATGGGTACGAAATATATATTATTATTATTATTAGATATTCATTTTCCGAACCAGTGAAATTATTTATTACTTACACCTATAATACGACAGTTACAATTTCCACCTATTATAATATAATCGTTTGGATAGGTTACCCTTGCTTCTGTAATTGTTTCATTTATCACCTGTGCCATTAATTTATTGTCTTGATCTGGCACCTATAATAAGAACAATTGCAAACAATACGTATAAAAAGTACAAGTTTGTTTATACATTTCTAAAATCATTTAGTTAGACTTTCATTAAGTGTATGTTTTAACAATACTTTGGAACTTGCTATTGTCTGAAGAAGTTACAGATAGTAGAATATACCTACCAGTAGTTTGTACTATTACATAATTTGTTTGCTGCCTATATTGAATACATTATAATACAATAATTGCAATAAAATACGAGTAAGTACCAAATTCTGAACTTTTGAGTAGGTAATATCTTTCAGTAGGTGCTTTCTAAAATCCGATATAAATTTTCTAAGTACGTCTACAAGTATTGTCAACATCATAAATGGGCTACCAAATTTAAACTTCTTCCTCTTGCAATCTAAATTTAATTCACAAACTAAAATTTCTAATTGACTTCGACCGTAAAACAAGCCATACGCAGGTTTGAATGGTTTTCTGCCCAATGTCAACCTCAGCTGCTCTGTTCCACCGCAAGTACCCTATTATACCTATTGTTTTGGGTATATTTTAAGGAACATCATTTTCAATAAACTTTTCGGTCAGTGTTTATAGTTATCCTGTTTGAAGTGGCAAATTTAGCCTTTCAGATTTTCTTGTTACGTTTATTTGGTGTATTTTATTCTATTTTCCTAGTCATGTACTCTTCATATATTTTGAAACAGTGTTTCTTATTACAGGGTGTTTTTATAGGTGTGTGAAAGGACTAACTTATTCATCATTAAAAAAGGAAGGTCAAACTTTCCCGATCCTTTCCTTTGATTCATTCTTGCGTTATTAACTAGACCATGATGGTTAAGCTATACATTTTATATAACAAACTATAGATTTTCTCGCGTTCAAAGTTGTCTGGAATGGCATCGGTAATTGTAATCTTGCTAAACATTTTTTTCTCCTCAGAAACAGTGAACTTCCCTTTTTCTTGCCCTTAGCCCCCTGCTATACATAAGCTCTGAACATATTCTGAACCGTTTATTTTTACATAGAATTTCCACCCCAAAAATCTTTGTCGTACGGCTACAATGTGCCAATGGTTATCGTCCTTTTTGTTTATGTAATATGGAAAGAACTCGTATGTGTATCTGGAATAGATTTGAGACAAAGGAAGAGGAAGTATCACGCACCTGTTAATGTATAAATTTGATTGAAATAGTATCCAAATTAATTGGATGCCGAAAACACACCCTACAAAAGTGTTGGATTATGCGCGAATAATTCAATGTACACACCCTAAGACACGGACGAGCTTGAAAAAGCGATACACAGTCGCAATTTTTTTCTACCAATTACGAAAAGTAATTAAAAATGCTATAATAAGCCGAGTATCTGCAAGCGTGCACAATTCTTGAGCGGAATTAATTACACGATTGAAAATGGGTCGAGCATAATCTTGTTAATTTGCGAGAGTACGATGTGGCTGATGGGGATAAAAAAATATCACTCCAAAACTCCAAAATTTAAGGGTCATAGAAACTGCATGTCGATTTTGTAATTAATACACGCTTAATCGCGATATACGTAGGTACGTCATCCAATTACAAGCTTTTAGGAGAACTCGCCCTATGATCGATAAGCTTTAAACTGCAAATGGTTTTTTTACGCATGACTAATATCGCTGCAATCACCACTCTAAAACTCACCATTGTTCCAAATTTATGCAGGTCACGAATTTCAAATTTCAGCAAATTCGCAAACAGATATTTTCGGCGAGGCCGCACGGATTGTGCTATTATGTTATTTCACTGGTTCTGAAAGGTCCATTTGCATCTTTTAGCGAACTACTAACGGCTGCCAGTAGCGCTAAACGTATTGTTCGCTAGCACGACTCCTTTTAACGTATTATATTGCACTTCGAAACCTTATAAATTTACATCGAGCTTCTCGAAAGGTCTGTCTTACCGAAAGGCTGTATAAATAAAACTTTTCCCTTCAAATTCAATGACACCAATTCCGAGCGCCTTGGAGTACAACCGTGTAGGTTGTACGATGGCATACATTGCATTCCATTTATACTTTCCGATCACGTATTTCGAGAAACCCTAAGATATTTGTATGGGGCCGAATCTCCTGATAAAATATCATACCTCGTCCTATTATAACTAATATATAGACCTATTATATTACTAACATGTAATAAATTTGTTAGCTACTTATCAGCAATTTATAACACCTTCTGATCCAAATATTTGGTAACATTCATCTGTGATATGTAAAAGGGGTCGCGCCAGCTTAACAAAGCTGCTCTGTTTACTTTGTTAATTAATTTAAGCAATGTGGAGGTCTAGAAGCTATGGTTTATTACAACCGTATGCAAATAGTATTAATTATCTACAATGAATTACTTTATAGCTGTGACACTAGCGCTTTGTGGATTTTAGACAATTTGTGTCTCATACGCAGCTCTATTCGACCCAAATTATCTTATGTTTCTATTTCAAATATGAAAATATAAAGTGACTGATAGTCAAGTGTAAGGAAGTTGATTTGTTATAATCGCCTAATAAACTTTCTTAATCCTGAACATGGACCAAGTGCGGTTTAAGCTAATGGGTGTAAGTTTAATTGAATTGAATCTTCTTCGATGCTTTGCTTTAGTGTAAAGCCGATGTCGCATTTAGTACTGCTACATTACTAACTACAGAGAACAATGCATTAGGAAGTTAACATTTATTCGCTAGATTGCAATCTTTTACCATTCGTGTCAATGTTCTTTCATACCAATCATACAAGACATTTTACAATAAATACAGTCCATTCCATTCTTTATTATCGAAGCCCCCTTTGTACGGTACACCAACAATCAAAATGGACTGTGACAAGGTCCGTTTACACACCCTGCATAAGCTTTCGATTACTATTAATAATTATTAATGATGTTTATGAACGTCATAATGAAACGCGTGTAAATTGCATCAACCTTTTATAAAAATAGTGCCCATAAATTAAATCAGAACTGTCACATAAATAATCTAACAAAGCAAAATGGATACATAATCAAATAAGCGATAAATTGTCCTACATTTAACAATTCTAGGGAATACTCTTTTACAACGAAAAAACGAACCACTTGGATACAAATAGAAACGCAACACTCGCTTTGTGTTTACACGTAAAACCCAACCAGAACCAGATGCCTTGGACCTATATACCTATATACCTATATACCTATAAATTTCTTTTGATATCTCTACAAATTGCAGTACCTATGGCAGGATATAACGTAATTAACAAAATGATTCCATATTATAGTAATTGACGCCTAAGGCTGAATATCGATAATTTTTCTTTTAATGTTAACGTGGAAAATAATTGGAGTTGGCCTTTTTCCGAAACCGAATCCGCTAAGTAAACGTTTCATCGAATTTTCTTTTGTTTCATGAAGTTAAAAGAGAATCATCGAGACAGTTTGCTAATAAAATAGTAGCCGAGCAACAACCGAAAAAGGGCCTTAATTAAAAGTAAGCGCCATCACTTTTTTCTTGTCATTGCCTCCGTGCAATTAGCTGGCAAACTCTCAACCGCATTGATATATGAAAACTCGCAATTAAGTCTTAATAATCTGAAAACAATAAACAGAAACTTTATCACCAATCTTAATAAAAACGAATTGACGAGTAAGGGCGAAAATCGCGAATTCCTCAACTCCTTAATTACCGTCATCCGCAAAAGTCGTGGGCGTAAGTATTTCGCTTTCTTTTTATCAATATTATCGGCAAGACGGTTACGACGCCGTAAAATAATTAAAACTGCAAATCAGAGGGACGGTTGTTATGGAACTGACAGAGGAAATTACTCTTGGGAAAGTTGAAAGAAGGCAAAACGGTTTAAAGGGAAGCGTGTAAAAATTGCAACAGACAGGAAAGTAAGAGAACTGTTAACGATTTTTGGTTGTCAAAGAAAGGAACATTTTATGCTGAAAAGCACCTTGATTCGGTTTTTAATAGCTACGGTCTGTTTTACTTCTCTTTTAGACGTCACGTTTAAAAAAAAACGCGTAAGAACGCATTAGGGGTTTCTAAAACTCGACGAGGCGACTGCTTTTAGGTTCAAGTTAGACAGGAAGTAAACAAGAAAGTTCGCATGAAGCGCTGATGCTCACTTTTTGGTGTTATAAAATGAAATCGCATATTCGCAGTGCATTCATAAAAAGGATTGGCACGCAGCCACAGAATCTTATTCCACGTTGTTTAAGAATATACAAATAAAGTTCGTTTTATTCTTCTAAAAAAAATTAACAATTCGCTGAAATTAAAATGGCATTCTATACCACCGCTCAACGTTTTGCTGAAGTACTTACACAATTATAAATGCACTTCAGATTAGACCAAAACTCGTGATTCTTGTAAAGCTTTTAATAAACGTGAATGACGTTGCGAGGCGGAAACCGGAAAATGGATTTTTTTATGAAAAAACCAAGAGGCTCGTACTTACAGAATCAATAGTGATATAACGGGGTAGGAAGTTTCTATCAAAATGTACCAATCACAAAAAGAAAAGGAAATTCTTATACGATCCTCTTTCCATATCTTCCATATCAACGCGCCGCTTTGAGGAATACATGGTCGTTAACCCTTTTTAACAAGTACACATCATAAGTATGTCCCTTCAGCTTGGAAATACAAGTCGACATTTCACAGAACGTGATTAATCTTAAAACTTACCCGCTTGATTTATTACAAAACTTAGTTGTATAATCCATCCACGTTTGGAAGTTGAATTTATGCAAAGAGAAGCATTAAAGTTTAATTTATAAGTCAACTTTGATCTGGCACGACTTACTCTAATTGTCTTCGTTGATAATTTTTCTCCTGATCGATCCTAAATATAATTGTAACGTCTCCATCTACGGTAATTTATTAGATTTCCACGGGAAAATTGTAAATCGTTCAAGTTGAGGTAAACGTAAAGCTCGTTAGGGGTGCTTTTCTACACGTAGTAGCTAGTAAAAACTAAAATCGCGCCTGTATCGTTTCGTGCAAGCAACTGAGATTATTTTACGTCCAAATATAACATTTTTGTAGCGTGCAATATAATTTTATTTAAGATAGTTTTTCGTAACATTGTGCAAATAATATAATAAAAATCTCATAGTTGCATGCTAGTTATTTAGAAATAGATTTATAGTTCATGGTAAAACTTCCAAAGATCTCACTGTGGAATTTGGAATTTACGGTAATTCTTGGAAATAATGTTGTTTTAAAATTGAACTAATCAGGTGTAAAAAGTATGCATTTACCTAAATGTGAACTATTTTTTTTACTAAACGAGACCACAACATTTTGGCACACTTCTAATATTTTAATATAAGTTTGTGTTTTCCAATTAGCTGATCACTTTGTTTCCTTTTTTATTAATTAATTATTTACATTAAAGAATCCTTTCCTTAATTTCTTTAAAATTCAATTGCCATAAAATCATGACCAACTACCTCGCCAACTACTACAAATAAAATCTGAAAAAAGGATGTCAATTCAATGAAATAAGAATACGTGAGAAACTGTTAAAGATAGTTATAGGAACATTGTAATACCAAAATATGCCAATTTTGATTCTCTATCAAATGCAATCGTAAGAAAATGGTAATTTCTTAAAAAAAACTGAGTTTTTAGTCTAAAATTTCTTAAATTTGGATCTCCATAGGTGCGATCGTACGCAACTTACTTACGGTTACTAGCTACTTCCTGTATTTCCGGAAGTAGTACCATTTTGAAAATATTTTACATCGATTCGGCCTTCAGATTAACACTTAAGTACAAGGTTTTAAAAACAAACCTATTTCACTTTACCAGAAGCGTGTAACTAAAGCTCCCAAAAAAACACCCTGTATAGTGGCGATTTTAGCAATCTTCTTAAACCTAATTTTCCTATTAGGTTTTGACTATCAGCTAGCATAGCTAACAACAGGTTTTCCGGACGAGCAAAGTACCCATTTTTTTGAATTATGGTATCGATAGTGTTTTTCATTTCTTGGGGTCAGAATTTAGATGTGTGAATTATTCCAAAAAAAAAATGCCTACTGCCATATCTACAAGAATGTTTACTTTTAATCTCAGACCATCAATTGCAGCATACACTTCTATACCTAACATATAAATACGTTATGATCCGATTCGCAGTGGTAAGCCATCCTGGCATGATTTAATTTCTCTGGTGCCCTCTGCGACAAACTTAAGAAATATGTCCAGTAGAAATTGCAGTGCAGATTTCATACAGATACTGTAGGTCCGTACTAAGTTCCTCCAGCGAGTAATTGCAGGCAAAGTAATTTCGATTTTGTCTAATCCCTTGATAGGAATTTTTTACAGTTTTCAATTTCGCTGCAGTATCGTTTAATTTTACCGTCCAAATGTATTAAATTACGCAACGGAAGTTTCTTTACTTGAACTTGTGCTTATTTTTTTATTTAAATTGTATCGCTTGTGTAAATTTAAATAATTGTAATAGATAAGTTCGAGTCATTGAGTCTAGTTTATGAAAAAAAAACGTATTCTAAACGAGAAAAGTAGTTTTAAGATTTTCTTATCTTATTTGTCGGATTTTGTTTTAATTATTCATCTAATATGTCTAAAAATGATTTGTTGTCTTTGTCAATTAATTAATTCAACCTCATTGTAGGACCCGGATAGAGCATTCATGTCATATTTTTCCTTTCGTATCCAAGGCTTAAACAGTAAGAAATTAACTCGTAGCTGGAATGTAGTCTACAACACTTTTTCAATAATACAGACCAATCCGCATTGTCACAAAATTGGCAGCTTGTACTGAATTTTTTCTAGTCAGAACAGATTGATCATCTTCTATGCTTTAATACTTAATGGAATTTAATTTAAAATTCGAACAAAAATTTTTCTTGAGGGCCTCAAAAAAAAGGCAGTGTATAACCTTCCTTTTTTTACCAAAATTCGACTACACCAAAATTTCCCGGGAAAACACTTTTTCTTATTAATTTGGGTGCGTAGAATCCAAATCAATTTGTACTTTTTCGATCAAACTTCTCAATCAAAAGTTACAGACTAGAAACCAATTTCAAAAGAAAATTCAAAGGGCAATTTTTTTTCAGAGCTCAAATAAAGGCAGTGTATATCTTTCCTTTTTTACCAAAAATCGACTGCACCAAAATTTCTCGGGAAAACACTTTTTCTTATTAATTTGGGTGCGTAGAATCCAAATCAATTTGTACTTTTTCGATCAGACTTCTCAATCAAAAGTTATAGACTAGAAACCAATTTCGAAAAAAAATTCAAAGGGCTGTAACTTTTGAACTAGTAGCCCAATCTTGGAACTGTTTGAGATTATGGATTCTACAGGCAGGGGGGGGGCGGGTGGCGATTGCCACCTGGCCTGTAGATCATAATGGCCCGTTGGAATTTTATAAGTATGTGCTGTATTTAGTTTCTTGCACTATTAATAAATTATTAACACGTTTCTCTAATTGGGGTTGATGTTAGGTTGTTAAAAAATTCTGTTTTAATTGAAGTGTTTTACAATGAATTTATCATTTTTTGTCGTAGCATGAAAGTGCTGAAATACAATGATAGGCGACGCACCTCGTTTGGATTGTATATTATGTTACTTTTAATTATCAGCTGCAATTTAAGAAAAAAACTGTATGGTAATTGATTTTCGAGAAAGGAGTACTTTAAAATGTTTTTGTGGTGCACCTCAGAGCTACCCCCCCCCCCCCCCCCCCCCGAGCCACCTTCATTACTAGACTAATACTTTAATGGCCCGTAACCTATGCAATTCCACCTGGCCCGTAAGTATCCAGTCCGCCCCTGAAAGTTTTGGTGGTCAGGTGCAATCTCCCGTATAAATCTGAGGAATATAAGCAGTAAACATAGGGTAAAGTGTCAAATTAATGTCTGGCAATGCCAGCTCAGAGATATTACCTAGCTCATTCCATTACAGCTACAAACTTATTTAATTAGCTGCAATGTAATAAGCATATGTGTATGTAAAGTTAGAACTTGATCTTATATTATTAAGTATCAACGCGTCCATTTTGGGAATTATACTGTTAATTAATTTAAAGTGCTAGTAGTCAGATATAAAATTCTCATACAATTTGTGCAATATTGCGTACTTATTAGAGCTTAGTACCCTACAGGCCCAGGAATAATGGATTTCCGATAACGCTTTAATTACTATAACAGCTGTGTGCGAGTAGTGAGGTAGTCCGTGCTGTAGGCATACTCAGTGGATCGTTGCGAGAGAGAAATGACAAAGACGTATTATAAAGCTGTCACTATTTCCAAATCGCAAATTATAGGGCCGATAAAATGAAATTAAACAACGACAATTGAGTTTGGGTTTAATTGCCTTACACAAAGTACTTGACTAAAATTTAATAGGGTCACGTGGGGCCCCAAGCGCGCATTGTTTTCGATTTTGTGGAAATTGTAGTAGTCTTGGGCAATTACCATAATAGTCACTGATGGTATTTAAACTTCCTTGATTTTCAGATACATACATCTATATTACGTATAAAATGGACTAGGGCTTCTGATTAAAATGTATGGCACCCCTTAAAAATCCATTCCCCTAAATTGCCCGCAGCTTTATTTCATTCTAAAATGAGTTATTGCCGACATATCGTGGTAATGCGCGTTATTTGACCAGACATGTACTTGTATGGGAAAGGAGCCAAAAGAAAATTGTAGCAATTTTAAATTTCTCAATACCGAAGTGTTGCGTTACACCATGAAATACGAGTAGTAACAGAACGAAAGATAAATATAGCAATAGTTGACATAGAATATAGAAATAAAAGTACGAGGTGGAAACAGACTAATAGAACGAGAACAAAAAAGGTTGTCAATACAAAAAATGAACTGAATAGCATGTGCTTCAAATTCCCGTTGAGAGAGAACGGTTTTCATAAAAAGCATGATTGCAAATTGAAAAAAATACACAATAGCACGTATGTGAGGGTAATTTAAGGTCTTGTATTCCACAAATTCAGCCCTTTGTATTTTGGACGTCCTCAATTTTGTTATCTTATACAATTCTCTACGCCCTTGTTATTATATCTACACATTTATTCCTTTTATTTCCCTTCGACGTAACATTTTCCTTTACGATGTTATTACGATATAATTTATAATGTTGAAGAGGAATGTCAATTTGAATCTAAACATTGATACATCATCTCCCTAATTTCCAGATTTTAACGTTTGAAAGGAAAATATTCGGAATGTTTTAGATTTTCGATCGTGGGGATTCGTCAATATTTTATTATACCTCACAATGATCCGATTAGTCCCTTTTTTGTGCGTTTATTTCACTCCAAACATAACTGAATAATTCATGAGGCACCGGTTCTCCTGAACTTTTTATTTTTATATGAGAAACTTTTGATGTCATAAGCGCGTTATCCATAACATGTGCATGCGGTTTCAATCAAATGCATATAGGGGTTGTTGTGCATTGTTGGCAAGCAGAGATGCTGTTGTTCGTCATTGATAGCATTGAAATATGCGCTTATGTAGAGCGGTAGTCCGCTTTTAGTACAAAACTACAATGTTATGTCTAATTCCAGCTGAAATTACAAAAGCCCTTGAGCGGGTTTTGTGTTTTACGCGAGCAAATATTTCCGTAATCAAAACACACATACATGCACCATGCAGCTCTATAAGAAACCATAACCTATCAGTATTGTACAGCTTCAGATTTTTTTCCCAGTTCTCGACTATTTTAAGTAATTTTATAGACTGACAAAATAAAGGTGTCCTATTCAGTAGTTACTGTTGAGCTCATACGCAGAATTCAGTATTTTCAGAGAGCGAAATCAGGTTTTTCCAATTTAATTTGCTCTAGTTTTGTTATTCTGTGTAGATAGTCATTTGTGTAATGGTTCTGATTTTTGTTCTAAAATCTTGAATTGCAGCACTCGGTAGTTTTGCTACGGGGTAATAAAATTAAGTCCATTCGTCATTGAGTTGCCATCAAGGTGTGTCATATTCTGTATTGTCACCCGTTTCTCTAGTGGAAAATGAGTCTGATTTTAGTAAGGTGGAGAGAAAATTAGAAAGTTTGTGAAAATTTATTGTTCTCCGTTATTTACCCAGGCTTTGGGTTCTCTGGTTATCCCACCTGTAGGTGTTCCGTTGATACTACCTAGGTTAGCAGTACTTTAGTTTCCTATTCATAATTGTGTTATGAATTTGAATTTGTACCAACCAATTACTCTGAAAGGAATTCAACTGCAACTTCCAATTATGTTGCGTATCAAAAAATGTTTCATCCGTTCACCGTCATAAATTAATGAAACTGATCTAATTTAGTACATCATTAGGTAGGTTCTTTTAGAATAATTCAGAAAATGGGCTACTCCCTTTTTACTAGAGCACTCGAGAAGAACACGTTAGCAACAATGGTTGTAAATATAAACGAGGACACTTTAGTTTATATTCATTTCTTCAAATTTAAGGGGTTGGTTTACGCATAGGCCGGGTAGGTTAAAAACTTCTGCCTAGAAAAAGGGCAGCGTCAAGAAAGTAACTAACTAACCTAATACCAATTTCGAAACCCTAAAAAAACTATCTTATCCAGTGAAACAGTAAAAAAACAACTCAATACACTCTTCTTTCTTAACTTAACTTCATCAGTTCACTTGATTGCACTTCACTAAACTTCAGGAAACTTGACTTAAACTTCACTTCAGTTCTATAGGAATTGTAAACAGGGTACATTTTTTCTTTTTCTTCCTCCTTTTCTAATTTATAATCTTGCCTCTCATTATGCTTCTTATTCTTAAATTAACTTGCCTTTCTTGAATGGCCCTTCAAATCTTACTTCAAGTTCTCCTCATAATCGCTGATCAATCTTCTATTGCTAACACCATCTTGATAAAAAAGTTTTCTCTTCATTGGTGATTCTAATTTTCCAACTAATTTCTTTAAGCTGACTGCGTAATAATTGTACCTCTTCAATTCCTTCCTCTTTTCCACTTCGCAAGTAACTTCTCAACATCTAAAATTATACAGTGGTGTTAAAAAGTCGTGCATCACACAAAATTCTTGAAAATAGAACTTTAAGGCACTTACCGCAAATATTTTTCACCCAATTACTCTATATATCAAACAATCACTCAATTTATATTATAATAAAATAGAATGACAGAAAAAATTTTGAGATTGATGAAGCAATGCAGTTGGAAAAATGTTTTATTCAAAATTAAAAAAATGAGGTAATGTAAATTAAGACAGTATTTTAGATAATATTGGGTTAATTTAAACTAATTTTAATATTTAATTGGCCAGCCCTTGTTTTTGATAACTAGTTCACATCTTTTTGGCATGGAATTTACCAATTTTTTCAGTTCCTCCAATGAAATGCAGTGATACCAGGTGTGGATTAGAGATTCGATCAATTCTGTCTTATTTGTGTTTTCTTTTGGATATGGTATTCGATATCCTTTGCCACAAATTCTCGATAGGATTAAGGTGCGGAGATTGCGCTGGCCAGTCCAACCTATTGATTTTATTCCTCTCCATCCATGATTGAACCAATTTTGCTCTATGGCTCTACTTGACCAAACAGGTCTCTTCCACTGGGTAGCATCTTGTCTTGCAGTACATTGATGTATTTGGCAGCGTTCATCATTCCAGAGACGACGTGTAATCGACCCCATATCCCCATATCATAACGGAGATTGGATGTTTAATTGTTGAAAGAACACATTTTGGCAAAAATTCTTCACCGGGAAACCTTCTGACGTAAGTGTTTCCGGCATGGTTATTGATATTAAAAGTAGATTCGTCGCTAAATAATACATTTCGTAACACCTTTCGTAAGGAAATTACTTCACGTAAATTAATGATAGATGGTGTACCGTACTCTTTCACAGATTGCACTCATTTAGCCATTTATAACAAGTGTTACACAAATTATTCCCAGACTTTAATATCAAATACTGCGTATGCGTATATTGTACATGAGAATGTGAAGCTAAAGTAAACAATCAAGCGTCCCTTAAGCTAACCCCAATTCTGCCTTTATGGAGCGTCTTTATGTATTTTATTCCTTAGTAGGGTTCCGAAGATATGGGGACCCCTCCATGCCGATAGTTAATATTTTTCACTTCTAAGGATATCGACTACCAAAGTAAGGGGAAGATTGCGTTAAATGGCAATAAACGTAGAACGTCGCTATCTAAACGATCGACTCCCCATCAAACGACAATGGTGAATAATTTATTTGGAAGTGGATATTCTTCATGTATCTCATAATAAATTATTTGCGAAGTTCTGAAATGCAAACAGCGAACTTAAACTTTTAAGTTTGGAATTAATCAAACAATCTGAGAAAGTTACAATGGAATTGTAATGGAAATTTACCTTGGGTAAATGATTCGTGTGATTTCAGATTTGCAATTTCGTGTAAATACCGACTTCAGTTTTAATTAAACGCGGTCTCGCTTCGTGGATGATTTTTGGTGTAAGGAAGACGCACCTATCAATGTTGACATACGAATCAACAGCAAAAGAGAGAACGTGGTGGCAGGCTGAAGACTTAAGTGGAACGCACCGCTTTAATATCATATTTACCGTCAATTTGAAATTCATTTAGACCATGTGCTTTTTAACAACGCCAAAGGAAAGCAATAAATGACTGCTAATGAAGCCGAGCTTACAAAGTTTTCTAATATATTTTATATTATGACTGCCTTTAATGAAAACTCGCTGTGAATTTGGGAGCGGTTGTATAGGCGCACTCCGATTATAATAGCGCCAGATTTTATATTTGCGCTTTATCAAATGTGAATTTTTGTTAGGGACTTTCCTTTTTAATTTTGAGAATATTTTATAATTCTAATCCTGGAGCAAGGGCTAAAAAGAGGGCGTAATTGAGATTTCTTTGAATCGAATTTCTGATTTCACAAAGAAATTTTGTATTTATATTAAAATGTCACCGAACACCGCGCCACTAAATTATTACCTTCATTTTCGTTTTACTTCAAGACAAGCTGATAATAACGGAAGCATGGAAACTGTATACAATAGCATAATACATTTTCGGTATTTATATAGTCTATTATTTATATGTAATCTCGCATAGGGCGACTTTAAAAAATAATAAATAATCGTCTTATATTTATAAAAACTCTCCATGAAATCCCAGTTGTTCTACCTCCTTCGCTTTGAAGCAACAAAACGATTTTCTTCAATAAACTACGTTATTTGGGAATTCAATTTACAAATTGTTGTAGCAGGTTTAATTAGTAGGGGTCCCAAACAATTGTGCAGTGTGTAAAAATAAATGGGCGGAAAATGGAACCAAAGCAAGCATTTTTTTTTTAATTAATCCATATAGTAGGGGAGCTAGCACGAAATCAACTGAACGAGAATGATCAAAATTTTAACCGATGGAGTTCCATTTTGCCCTATCAGAGTATGCTAAAATCGATCGTCTGCCGCCTCAGGTCATATGACTTAAGACGCTGCGGGTACTTCTTGCGGTACCAATTCTGAAAGGTTGTTTTTCAAGAAAATAAGTATACACCAAATGAAAACGTTGATAATAGCTCTTAAAAAAATATTTAAAAAAATCCCGCGTATTTGATAACTCCGTAAAAAAACAATTCTTAGTCGGTTTTTCACGAACTTTCTACGGATATAACTAGGTTACCGTTGGAAGAATGAAGCTGATTTTTTTTTACCCACTAATGATAGGTACAGCCAATGACTATGAGAGTGTTTCTTTTGTAAATTTTTTCTCTAATTATAAGATATCTTATAATGTTAAGCTAATAAGATAATCTTGTAATTAGAGACAAAATTTAAAAACGAAACACCGTTAAGTCATTAGTAGTACCTATCATGAGTCTGTAAAAAAAATCAGCTTCATTCGTCCCACCGTAACCTAGTTATATCCGTAGAAAGTTCGTGAAAAACCGACTAAGAATTGTTTTTTTACGGAGTTATCAAATGCGCGGGATTTTTTTAAATATTTTTTTAAGAGCTATTATCAACGTTTTCATTTGGTATATAACTTATTTTTTCGAAAAACAACCTTTCAGAATTGATACCACAAGAAGTACCCGCAGCGCCTTAAGTCGTATGACCTGAGGCGGCAGACGATCGATTTTAGCATACTCTGATAGGGCAAAATGGAACACCATCGGTTAAAATTTTGATCATTCTCGTTCAGTGGATTTCGTGTTAGCTCCCCTACTAATACAGTACCTATACAGATGCCCGAAAGACCGTCTCTTCGCCCTTTGTAGGTTAAAGGACGACATAAACAAGCTCATCAGCCGAGCACTGCCGTGGATACAAGAACCAACTTACAGGAAATCCCTCCAGGAACCCTGGCAGCACACCGCTGGTATAGACTAGTAGTCTCACGAACCGACAAGCAAAACTTGTGCTCCATTAATGAATAATTCTTCCAAATTTTATATTGTGTAAAATTTGGTTGGGGATGCATTAGGATTTATAACCCTAAAGCTATAAAGGGTGTTTTTTTAAGGAATTGTTGGTACCCTTATTAGAGGACTCACCTTTATTTCAGCAATTGCAGAAAATAATCCAATTTGAAAACAGCACTTCAATTGTCACCTAAAAATAGACTCCTTTTCCATTGTAAAATTTAAAATGTTATTATTTTTAAAGTATTTATACGTTTTGAAATTTTGAAAATACGTTCAAACTACATAGTTCATTCAGTTTCAGGAGTTGTAACCTTTATCGTATGTACAATCAAATGTTTTCCTCCTTGATAAATCTTGAGTAAACCTTAAGTGGTTTATATCAATATGTCATACTCATATACTCTGCCTCTGTAGTTGACATAGCTACTATACGGTGCTTTCTTGATTTCTACGACAGAGGGCCTCTGTTGAGTATAAATATGTACCCAAAGAAACGTCTCCTATTGTCGGAATTGTTGCTCCAATTTGAATCGATAAATCCAGCAATCGCTACTGAATTTGAACCTAAAATAAATCCTACGTCAATGGTTCCCTTCAGATACCGTAACAGTCGCTTCGATACTGTCCAGTGATTGATGCCATAACAGTTGTTAAATTGCCCCAGGTAATTCACCGGAAACCAAATATCAAGTCGAGTAGTAAGAACTCCGACCAACTCACGATACGGAAACTTTTTCTTTAACTTGAAGTTGCTACTGGATTGCATGTCGTCATCCTGAATTGTTCCAGTAAAATTTAAATATATCCGGATTGACACATTTGTATCCCTTGAACTGATTTCTCAAATTGTATACCAAGACAATTCTTCACAGTACCCAAATCCTTAATCTTGAAGTGTTCGCCCAATCCACGTTTAAGCTCAGCTATTTTTCACGGTTCCGAAAAGCGACCAAAATGTCATCAACGTTTAAGGGTAACGTCGTACAGGGATTTAACAAACACATTTTCTTCCCTTGGCGCAGATCCCAAGGTAGGTATATTTAGCTCTTACTGTTTGACAATTTTGTTCCGTAACTCATCAAGCATGTACACAACAAATTTCGTGGAATTCTCTACATTTTCCTTGTCCTTGTTTTTTTTAAATTTTCAAAAACTAGTTTCAGTTTAGTGATTTTCATGTTCAAAAACTTCCAAATACCAAATTTCGTCGAAATCAGAATTTTTCTCGCAACCCCATTTAGGGGTGCGCCCTTTCGTGGCAGGAATTTTGAAAAACTTATTCAAAAACGTGTCTTCGTAACTCGTATGGTTACTGAGAAAAAGATTAAGCAAGACATGCAAATTTCACCATTTTTTTGGCGGTAACTCCAAAACGAAACACTTGGAGCCTCTGTTTATTTGGAAAAAGTGCTTGTTTTGATCCCCCTTTACCGCCCAATTTTTTTTTACATACTGATATGTAACACCCTGTATCAGGGGGTAAACACCAGACCTAAAATTTGTACAATACTTCCCCTTCGGGGGAAGTCCTCCAGTACTTCCTCTTAACTTCCCTATACTTCCCCGTACTTCCCTTTACTTCCTCATACTTCCCCGTACTTCCCAGTACTTCCCCCAAACTTCCCTTGTACTTTCCCGAAATTCTACTGTAAGTAGACATTGATATAGACTTTAGACTTGCTTCTTGAGTGTTATACATAGTAACGCTTATAACGAGTCCACGAAAATACATTACATGCGAAATGCGAATGGATGTGAAATGCACACTATACATGAAATGAAAAATTAGATAAGTGTTAATCATTATTTATTTTCACACTTACCTATTTAATATGTACCTTTGTATTTACATGAGGTTTGAAAGAATTTTTAATATGAAAGAAATTAAGACATAAATAATTGTCCTGCCGGCATTTATTGCTAAATTTTATAATTAATATATACGGGACAATAATAATATTCATAGATGGATACTTAACAATACTAATTTATCGGTAATCACGCAAACCGTCATCTAAAAGTATTCGGACTCCCATTAATAATTGAAATCTGAATATGTGCATAGGTACTAACATAGTTTTCCTCGTTTTCCATGATATATAGAAAGAAAATATTATCATCATTGTGTCAGTTCCAGTTTTACCGGATGTGGATAGCAACTTTCCTATTTTAAATAGAACACACTATATTGTATTTCAAAAGTTTTCAAGCTATTCAAAATTTTTTCAAAACTTCTGTTTGTCATTATAAGGTTAGGGGTTGATATTATTGATATTTTATGTGATTCTATGTAATAGTACATTAGGTATATACCAAAGTAGAAAAGTCTAGTATTATTATCTAAGCACAAAGATTACACCCTGAGGAAGCGCCGAGGAATGTAGATGCGTAACAGACCTCTCTATCGTGCTGTATGCAGGGTGTTTTAAAATGAGTAGGATAACATGGCTATCTTTGATATTATTATACTTACAAATTCCGTTAAATTGGCAAAGTTTACGTGTAGTCTTTGATGTTGATGCATATTCCGATGCGATATTTTGAAAAAAATAATTCGTTTCGTAGTAGATAATTGGAAAAATGTCAAAATCGTTTCAAATAAAAGTTGCAAGATTCGATCGGATAAATTCAACGGATATTCAATAGAATTTTTTTTCAAAATGGCGGTTTTCGAGATATTGACATCAACTTCCTTGTTTTGAATGGACGCCATATTGGATTTTTAAGTCACTCCATAGAGAAAAAATTACAAAACCAGTGATACTAAACACTTAGTATTTCATTTGGGTATCAACCTTGCATTTTTGCCTCGAAGTTTACAATGTATTTCTTATGGCAATAATTCCATGGCCGATTGTGTTTGAAACCAAATTCGTTCGTTATTTGTCTCGCTAGCTGGTTTTGTATTTTTGTCTCTATCGAGTGACGTAAAAGTCAAATATGGCGTCCATTTAAAATAAGGAAGTTGATGTCAATATCTGGAAATCCGGCATTTTGAAATTTTTTTCTACACTCATTGAATTTATCCCATCGAATCTTGCAACTTTTATTTGAAACTTTTTTCGATAGCTCTGTTTGTTACTAAAATATTTGAATTTTTTAAAAATGGCGATTTTTCATTTTTTATCAATTACCTACGAAACCATTTATTTTATTTCAAAATCTCGCATCGGAATCGGAATATCCATTAGCATCAAAAACTATACAACTGTTCCAATTTAACCAAATCTGTAAGTATAATAATAACAAAGATGGCCATGTAAGATATCTACTCAATTTAAGACATCCTGTATACTACTTCTTCCACTACTAGTAACGGGCGATCAAAAATGAGTTACTATCGAATCGCCTTTGGAAATTCAAGTTAAGTACGATTTACCATGTAAACAAAAATTCCAAAGCCTACTCGACATCAACTCATTTTTGATCGCATAGTACTTGAAGTCCTCTAAATTAACAGATCTATATTGTTAAAAAAGTGAACGGTTGAACAGAATTTTTGGTTTATTAATTTAATATGTCAATTACGTGGGTGGAAGTAACAGTCAAGGAGGCCGTATTTTCTTCTGCTATTGAGATATTTTCAAATAGTAGTTTCGTTCGAATTTTTTCGAAATGTGATAACTGTATGTAATTTCTCTTGAAATGGCGGATGGTGGCAATTATTCATTTTAGAAAACTTATCTGAACGTTTATTGAGCGAAATTTCAGGTTGTGATTTCTAAAATTGACAGCGTGACAGTTCTCATTATTGACTACTGGTTAATAATGACCATTATTAACTACTTTGAACAACTGGCGAGAAAGCCTGCTTTACAAGTGGAAAAAAGGTTAATAATATTATGTTATCAGACGCTAGTAGTGAAACAACAGGTTTTGATTTTAGGTATCTATATAGATAATCACAATCATAAGTGTTGACTTTTTTGGAACGAGGCGGGATTTATGCACTCAGAAATAACTACTTTATTACTTTTTAAGTGTTTACCAGATTTTACCTCTCCGGTCACCTTCTGTCACATTACGCACCATATGAACAAATGAGTATATTTATACTTCCTCGTTACTTCCCCCTACTTCCTCGAACTTCCCCGTACTTCCCTGGACTTGCAGTACTTCCCCGAACTTCCCCGTACTTCCCTGTACTTCCTCATAACTTCCTCCATTCTGTACAATTACTTCCCCTGGTGTTTACCCCCTGCCCTGTATAGTAAATGTTCGTCCCTCTAGCATATGTCGATCCTGCTTGATCATCTTGTATATTGCGAGGAGTTATCGATCGTATGCTCCATATTTTCTTTCGTCGGTTGATAATTTCTGTGAGAAGAAAGCGAGGGGTTGGTCATTCGTTATTATCCTTCTGCTGAATTACTCCGCCTATATCGCGACATCGGATACGTCGGTATTTACTGCCAATTTTACATCGTTTTTGCTTGTACTTTTTCTTCCATAGGTCGTGTGCCATTGATATCTTGATATCTTGATTTCCGAAACAACATTTTCTAATGTTGATGACCAAAATGTTTTTTTTTGTACTCGATTCATTTCCACGGGAACGTCCATTTCGGTGCCCCCCATTTTTCTTCGGCTTGATCCTACTGCTATTTTCATGAAATTAGCAATAACAGCACTATATCTAGATAAGTTTCGACTCTGAAGATAGCAATAGAATTACAGTAATACATTTCAGTCCCAACAAAAACGCTTTTGGAAAATGAGACAACCCTTTGGTTAAACATGTTACATAATTCTGACTTTATATTTACGTGTGTTGTTTCTAACACTTTTATTAATAGCTCAAAAGTCTCGAAAACTGCATCATATGAAATAAACCAAGTTGAACGCTGTGTTTAATTGGGGAATAGAATTTGAATTTGTGGATAAACACAAGGATCTGCCTGAAGCAATTTTTTAACCCAAACCGTAGATTTTTTATCAAATATCATACACAAATTCCCTATTCCCCTACATCATATTTTAGGGAAATATGAAAAAATATCTTAGAAACATTTCCCTGTAGTAAAATTCTGCAGACCAAGTTAAAAAATTCATTTCCCAGATTTTATCCGATAAATAAATCAACATCGCCGGCTACGAAAATAAAAGTGAAACTGCGCATGCAAAAACTAATAAAGTAAGATAGTTACAAACAATTAAACACAGTCGCGTTTTAAACGTATAAAAACTTGAGGAACATAAAGACGTTACCACAAATTTGGCATTTTATGCGAGTCTTACGGCAAAACTGAAAAGGGAAATAGTATAGTCGCAAAATTTTCTGTTGGAAACGGTCTTGAAAGTAATTGGAAAATGTAATCTTTCACTTCCATCGATAAATAAATCATCCCATGTTTCTGGGTTTAAACTTTAATCTTTGCAATCATCGCCTGTCACACTGAATAGGATTTTCGACGTAAACCTAATGAAGCTGTGTGCGCACAATTTTGTCAGTTCCCCCGTGATTTATTGTCTTTCAAATAATAGGCACCCCGCCTAATTATCATAAAGATTAAAAGCCGTAACGACAAAGAAAAAACGGCAAATCATGCGGAAACTGGCAAATTCGCAAACAAGTAAACAATATGAGCATTCAGCGTTTTGCGTTCGGGGTGATTTCTCTTTTTCGTTTAACTTCACTTCGTATATAACCGAAGCGAAACTAGCATCCTTAGACGTCAAATATGGGAGACGATGTTAGAGGATATTCGATTCCTGTAGGATTCCGGGGCGGGAGAGCTTCGTAATGAAGTCCTGAACAATTTTCAGTGTCGAGGGAATTTGTGAATGAGAATGAATGATCCAAATACAGCACAGTGGGGAATTAAAGGTTCTGTACTAACTTTATCCTGTACGCCCAGATTTGGTTTTATTGTCCGCCGTTCTACGATCAGTATTGGACCCAGATTTAGTGGATGTCGTATATTAAATTCAATTCATTAGATTTTGATTGTAAATGTTGGATACGGCTTTAAGACTATTGCTCTGTATGCGCGTTGATTTATTACCAAAGGCTTTGTTCAATGCTCTTTTACAAAACATTAATAACCTGAAATTGAAGCGATGAATAAGATGGATTAATGTTTCTATCCGTTTTTGTTCAAATACTTTGAAGGGTACGTAAAAAATGGTTGCAATTTAGTTATGGAACACTTACTTCACTTTCACTTTGATTAATTGAACGTTATAATCGCGTATAAAAAGAAATTCAAAATGGCCCTGGGGATTTTATTACTGAAATCAATTACAAAACGAGTCCGTAGAGCAAAATAGTTAAACTCGCAGAAATTCCACAGTTCATGCAATGTAATTTCCTGTTTGTAAAATAGTCCGGACATTGGCGGTCCCTGCGACACATTAGACCACATTGCTGCAGGACATTTCTGTTTCTGTTGATAATATTCCTTTTCTGCTATTACACAAACATGTTGCCAGGTATGCCGTGTAATAAAACTCCCATTCTACCACATTTTTTTCAAAGGATTGTTGCATTACTACGAAAATCGAATATTTGTGGTATACCGTACAAAATATACTTCAAATTTCAACTGCAATTTGTGTCAAGTGGAATTTATTGGAAAACATTGGCGCGTCTATAAAGGAAACTATAACCACAAAAGCAAATCAAGTTTCACAAAGCTTATGCTAATTTCTGCCATTAAACGAACTTATAGTAAATTTAAACTTCAGTTTTAGCCTAGCAGGTTAAGAAATAATGTGAACGGGCAAGTTTTTCTGCTGCTAGGTGCAGAATCGTTACTGTGATTGTTTGATGTTGCAAATGAAAGTACCTATATTAAAAAATTAATTCAATCTTTTAATTGGTATGGGAAAACATGATTTTGTCAATTTTTTTGCGACTTCTTCCAATGACAATAAATTATTTTGTTATCTTTAGTGTGCAACAATAGTTATTATTGACTGTTACAGTCTTTATTTAATATTAAGCGTATCCAATTTTTCATTTTATTTAAAGCACATCCTATCTCATTAATTATTATATTTTCTCACACGTGCACCAAATTATTGAAACAAAATCTCAATACAATGTAATAAATCCCTCGCTCTTGATGAAATACTCGCTTGCTCCGCTCGCTCGTGTATTCAAAGAGTAAGAGTAAGTAAGTGCCTTTGCTCACGCATCAAAGACACGAACTAGCTACTGAAAGCAGTCACGAGTACGTACAAAGGGGACAAACTAAAGTTAAATAAATCGAATAAAAAATGAGGAAGGTATACGTGGAGCAACTAAAAATAATGCTATACTATGGCAGTGTCGTCCTGGGCCGCCTGTCAAACTGGTGATCGCGATTCTAATTATGCGAAGGGGTAGCACAACATGCAAATTCAGCGTAAACGGTGTGCCGAAGAAACAAATTCTTTAGATCTTTTGTAAAAAAACATAAAAGTACCCAAGGCAAGTTTCAAATTAATTTTTAGTGTATGTGTGACTCTAGAGGGTGAAGATTTTCTCTGAAACACTATATAGTGTAGGTAATAATAAATAATAATAATAAATAACTGTTTTAAAGAAACTTTTGATGGTATCCAAAATAATAAAAAGTTTGCTACCAATCTATGTACGTACTTCAAATTTGTGATCAGTAGCGTACTTTTCATGGTAAAGGGGAGCTTTAAGTGCACTTTTTTGTTTTATTTGGGATCGATGGTCTTTGGTCCCACGAAGTCGCTACATTTGCGCCATCCGACACTTTTCTCACAACTTAGAAAATCTACATATCTAACAAAATGTATGGAAACTGGCTTGAACAAAGACGCAAAAAAATAAACGACCTCAATAATTATTTAAATTTCAAGCGTATCATACATTTAATAAGGTAGTATACAGATTACGCCGTCTATGTTTCCAACACACTCCCTTAAAATTGGGATAATTAAGAATTTTAGTGAAAACGTAATAGAAATATACCGTTTCAATCTCTATCGTAAAATTGAAAAATTACCTTGACAACATAAGAAGAAAAATAAGACGTTGCGGTTTAAAAAAACCCTGTACGTATCTGACAGGGTGGTAAAACAGTTGACATGGTGCTTTTAAGTCTTCGGGTTAACGTCAACTTTGCGCCCCTCCGTTTTCAACTAATGCTTCGTTTCCTTCAAGCTGTCACGCAATAACGTTTTGTAAATAGAAACTTTTTAAATCTAAGTACCTATGTGTATAACGCTGACAAATACCTAACATTAAACTTTCGAATCACACGTTTCTCGCAAATACTATGTAAACAGAAAATCGGCGAGGGACGTCGACTGACTGACTATGTTAAAACATAACTTTGTATGAAATAATAAAGAATTGCCTGTTTGGGTATATATTCAAATCTCTTTTCAAAGGGGAAGTCCTTGAAGGAGATCCTAATTGGATTACTCTAAATCCCTGGCGTGCATTGCACATTTTCAAGGTACAGTGAAGGAACGCTATTTTCACATTATATTGTTATGTTTATTTTACTTTCCAATATAAATTTTCTTTTTATCTCCATTTTAATTCTAGTTAATGGCCTGCTTTTGAGCACTGAAATCGTGGTACAAAAATTAATGACTCAAAATTTTAAATCGTCTTATGCTTCCTTAGCTTTTTTGTTTGCCAAATATTTTTTTGTTGTTGAATCACAAATACTCACAAACCGTATAAGTATTAAGTTCATACGGGAAAATATGGGGTTCTTGGCAAGATTTCATCAATTTGCAAGTATTAAGTAAGACAAGGTTATACGAAACTGCTTCAAAAACAGAACACTTACTTAAACGCATAGGACCGCATTGGACTAAAATCCAATTACCTGTTCGTATTTGACTAATTTTTTGACTAATGGGAGTAGATACATTAAAAAACAATGCACTAGGTGCCTTGGGTAATGTCATTCTTAGTTGGGAATAATAAAAATGTTAGTTGAAACCTGGACTGAAAGCAATTTCAACAACTACTAAATGTATGTACTCGTAAAGCAGACAATCAGAAAATTTGTTCGTTTTGCTCACACCCCCGATCCTCTTTAGTTTGGAATAGACCGTTTGGAAAGGTTGGTAGATCACTCAGTTTTTGAAGGGAGTTTTCTACATTCAACATCTGCTATGTAATTGTTTTTTTGATTTAATATATGATGTAGCACATTCTCATAATGAATACTTCCCATTATACACAAGAAATTGCGGTAGTGTTTACCCACCAACCGTTTGTTAAGTATATTTTGTACTCCGTGGTTTAAATCAACGTGTTTTGTCATTCATTTAAGGGACTAAAGTGTCACCTTTTCTTCCGGAGGGAGAAAAACGCGACGCGGGACAAAAAGTGACAGTACACACTCAATTGTCAAACACAATTTAATGATTTTATGTGTACATTTTTATTCTTTCACCATATTTTAAACTTATTATACCATTTTCCATATATCTTTTTGAATTTAGGAGACAGTAGGTTTCCTTATAGTTGTTCTTCAGAGTTTTAAACGATCATTTCTACGCCGTAGCTTTACACTAGTATCTTTAAATCAAACTGACATTTATCATTATATACGGTCACAATTTGACATTACAAGATATATTGATCCTACAATTAAACAAACTTTTTCTTTCAAATTTGTATTAAACATAATAATAATAATAATAATAATAACATAATAACGACGAGTTTGGTAAATAATTTAGAAAACTAACGCGAATAAATGTTTGCTAGCGAAAATAAAAAGAACGCGCCTAAAGTAAATTTCTGAAATGGTACCTATAGTAATAAGTGGTCCTTTCCGTTTCTATAAAATTTGTTATAAAGTTTTCGTAATGACTTCAAAATCAAAAGTATTTCGTATTGCCAGATGGTTTCAGTTCAACTCCCAGAAGAAATCCCGATCTAAATTTTCCCACCTTCCCCAAAGAAAACAATTGTAGGTACCTAAAGTTAAGTTGGAAAATAAGTTTGGTGAATTTGAACTCGGCAGCTGTAACGATTGCTGTCCTTTTAGGGTTCCTATATTTTTTCCTATAATCCTTATAGGAAATTGCTTAGTTGGTATATCCTTATTCAAAGGTGCGACCCTGGTTTGGTCACCATTCCCGTACCTCTCACAACACCCTGCAAAGAAAAATTATAGCAAAATAATCACACTTGAGTCTCGAATTGCATTAAGGTATTAACTCGATCCATTTTGCATAAGTGCAGCAAGTAAATCCGGTAGACAAAGCGGGTTACACTAATTTGAATAATTCACCGCGACGAAAAGCTAGTGAATTTATTTACAGATGTACATTTTATAAGCGCAAAAGATTTACAATGATAATGAAATCGTATAATTTCCACAAACATATAGGTCTAATTACACGATCGCCCCCTGCGTCTTCTGCTACGGCTTCTTCCACGGGAAGAGGAACGACTTGAGGAAGAAGCACTTCGCTTCCTTCTTCGACCTTTTCCCCGTTTGGATTTTCCGTGTGACCGGCTCCTAGACGAACCGCCCGTCTTCCTACGGCGACGACCCTCAACAATGTCTAGCGAAACATCCCCCAAATAATATTTGTCCCCGGCTCTGCGTATAACGCCAAACTGTATTCCACTTTGTAGCATTGGGCGAATGTAAGCTACGTACTTGCGTTCGAAACGGTATTTGTCCGTGAGAATGTTCCGCAATTGCTCTTCAGATACACCAACATTCGTCGACGAGTGATTCTTTTGATCTTTCAAGGCACGTAAAATAAATTTGGAGACTTTATTAGCGTCAGAAGACATGTTTAAGGGACGTAGCAATTTTGCAATTGTAAAACACCAAAATTTGTCACCGCAAATTTGTTTATCTACTAAACAAAACTAAGTTCGGGTTGCTATACCAACAAATGATCGCTATAGAAACGCTTGGGTAGAAGGGGTACGTTCCACTTAACGCCCGCAACGACCACGACGCTCGGCTGCCGTTCCACAGTCGTTATGGTCGCAATCGCGACGTCAGATATGACGTCATTACTAGCGACCGCAACGAGCCCACGGCGCTCGCCTATCGTACCTGGGTCAGCGCGGGCGTTCTAATTTTATAACCTTACATTCTTGACAGGAGACATTTCTAGAGACATTTAACTGTCAGACACTGATTGTTTGAACACGCATGCGTTACAAATTTTTCGTTTTCGCTATGGAGAAAATATAATTACGTGTTTCAGAACGTAACCTTGTGGTGGACATTACACTATATGTTCTACATGCACAAACTGGTAAGTATATATGCTGATTCGTGAATGTTAGTTATTTGTTAAGGAAAATTCTGCTCTAACACAATTTTCTTTATTGTAGATCTTAGATTTGCAACTAGTTTGCTGCAAAGTGCTTTACCAGGGAATGCGAATGAGACTCGTATAAATGGTAATGCAACGATTAATGAAAATGCATGTTAGTTTTGAATGAAGAAGAGAAATTGTTTTCGAAGCAGCATTCCTAGAAGAAATTCTGGGGAGAAGTGTTCATTATCATCGTATTAAGTATGGCCGCAGCATTTATGATAGAAATTCAAAAGTCGTCTTCAATATTTTATTAACAAGAAGCAATATCTTGTGTAAAGCGAAGGTACTGAAAAATAAAAAAATATTTACTAACTTAATGTGACTTTTCATAATCCACCCCACTTTGTATCCTTTACGCATTACGATTTCCTCAACGGCGTCCATGTTGGAAAACTGTTCACTCACGCGTGACGTCACACCGCACTCAAAAGCGTTCCACTTAAGGGTTCGCCCACAACGCCTCTAAGCTAGTGGAACGATAAAACCGCGGTCGCGGTCGTGATCGTTGTGGGCGTTAAGTGGAACGTACCCTGAAATTGCTGTAGCTGATTACCGGAATACAAAAAATATTGTATATACCACAGGATTAAAGTGCGTCCTAATCCTTCGGGCAACAATCTGATGCACCCTCAGGATTAAAACACACACTTTATTCCCTTGGTATATAATATACTATTGGTATTTTATACGGAATTGTTGTTTTCCCGACCTAACACCGAAACTTGAAATTAAATACAAAGCTAGCAGAATTGAAGGGCAATAAATGTTTAGTTTAAATATGACTTTTAATTAGTTCACAAATGAAGGCACTATAATATTTGTGCTGGTAACGTTTTGGAATAGTCGCGATCCGTTTTTAGTCGTAGATCTTAAGTAATCAACATATTTTCTAAGTCAATAATTTACTGACAAAAGTCTGCATATCGTAGCAACCTATTTATCAAGTATAGAATACGCACTTGATCTGCGGGATACAGTTGAAGCAATACATGAATAAATGGGACACATTTTTAGGATAGTGTGGTCTATTGAAAGAGTGGCATGCTGTTACATTTGAAATGGGAAATTATTCTGGCGTTTTTAGCATTTTAATTGAGAAACTAACTGTTTAATTAACCCTTAAATTAATGACATCAATTCTTACTCTGTCAACTTTTTGAGATAATGATGGTCTTCTTAAAAAATCGAAATACTTTTTTAATTGACTGGAGTAGTGTTCTGCTGATCTACCAGAATATATCATGCCTAATATAAAAAGAGAAATAAACGTTTAATTTGCGTATTGAATTAGTTTGTAATTAGCTCAACTGCTCAAATAAACCTAAGGGTGTCAGTCGTTAGCGTTCTTAATTGGGAAGTGAAATCGGCACCTAATTAGCATGCCATGAAAGACGCTATTTTTACAGAATGTGGGTGTCGTTTACTGAACAAGAAATGTGATAGTTGCTATACCGCCGTGCCACATTAATATTAATTTATTTATAGTGGTCGGTTAAAGTTACCAGGTAATGAATTTAACTCTCGGGTGTCCTTAAAATTTTATTTCTGTAAAAAAATCTGTAAACCCAAGGCAGGTATCACTTATATTTCGTCGCTCTGGAAAATTTAATCTATTAAATAACGGGCAAATTTCGTTTTGGCGACTGTACAAACATTTATATAAATCCGATGGGAAACCTTTTGGACTGCTCATTGGGATAAATAATAAACGCATGAACGCGTACACTTTTGCTATATATTTTTTCATGATGCATTACTAAAGCTGGATATAAAAAGCACTAAACGTAATGAAATCAGATCCAGATGAGATTTCGAAAAGCGTTTAAGTGCGGTCTGCTCTGGAGAGGGTTTGCAAACCGCGTTAAATTCAATTCCAAGCACATCAACGGCAACTCATTTCTATTTTCGATTCTAAACCACCCTTATTTCAGTTAGCAGTTTTCTAGGTGTAGGTAATTAAAATCAAGTCTTAGCTGAAGGCATGGGTGGCAGGCTTTTAATAATCCGAAACCTGTATTATTTCTTAATATTAAAAAAAAAGTTTATGATCTTACGTTCCTTCTTACTCTCCCTCGGTTGGGCCGGGAGATAAAAAACTGAAATGCAATTTTAAAAAGCATTAACGAAACATTATGTAAAGTAAACATCCCAACAATAAAATGATGTATAACGTTTATAAAACCTTCATAAAATAATCCCTCACGTAATTTATTTAATGTTAAACTCGCAGTGTACACAGAGTGTTTATTTGAAATGCAGAATTACTGCCGGAGCTGCTCGAGTGCATCATTCTTCATCCAATACACGTCGCAAATCACCGCCTTCCATTTCGAGCTTCCTCTGGCGCTTTTAGACTAATCACGCCCATACACTTACGCAAACATTTTGTTGTTCGGAATAGCCATTAGTCTTTGGAAATTATTCTCATCCTGCAATGTCGGGTACCGCCAAAGTAAAAATTAGATTCCCTTTCAACAAAACGGTCAGCTGCTCTTAATAGCTTCCGCTGTATACTTTATAGCCATTTTTAGTAGTTATTTTATGTCTCCATAAAACATTCCTGGCCATACCACAGTAGGTATATTTTCTTTTAGGTCAATCAAAATCGTATATATGAAGAAAACTGAAGTGTAGGATAGTGGTGTACTTACATTACTAAAATTATTCCAGGAGACACAATCCATAAAAAAACTTTCTCGCTCAAACGTTGCGTTAAATGAAAAACAAGAAAAAAGGTTTTCGCCCTAAGACGAGTAACTACAGTGCATTTTCCATAGGTATATGAGCTATGTTTTTCTTTACTAGAGGCATATATGTGTGTTTTTACTAAAAGATCTTCATCAAGTAAAAAAGTTGGGATTTTGCAGTCTGCTCATTTGATTTTTACTATGTGCGATATTTTAACTTTGCTACAGACATTTGTAGTTTTCGATTTTTACTACATGTGATGTGCTTTTCTGTACTAGAAGCATCTATGGTTACAATTTCAAAGAAATATCTTCATAAATAATGAAGTTGGCACTGACTGCGCATGCGCACATCTAATGTTTGCAATATCAGATATGTTTGCCTTTAACGGAAGCATCTATGATTAAAATCTCAAAGAGATATCTCGATAAACAAGAGAGTTGATATTGCGCATCCTGCGCTACTATATGCGATATGTTTGTATTTACTAGAAGTATCTGTGGTTAAAATTCCGACAAAGTATATTAATAATTAAAAAAGTTGACAATACGCATTCTGCGCATGCGCAGTTTAATCGTCAACATATTTCTTGGCTCAGGTGCTATACGCTACCGAATGCAAAAAAAAACGAACTAAATATCTTGAAAACTGTAGGAGTAGTTAAGGCCTGGTACAGACGGGCAGACGGACGGACAGAGAAAGTGGCTGCAATAGCGCACCCATCGTCGATGGAAAATGCGTTAAAAAAGGCTCGAATTTCCGAAATTCGAGACTAATAATGCAATTAAGGGAGGTAGACGCAGTCACTAAAATGTCGAGAGGTGATTCCTATGATCATTGACTTTGTGGTTCAATGGTAGAGCGTTGGGCTATAAATCAGGAGGTCGGGTGTTCGAACCTGGGTTGAGGTGAATTTTTCATCTGTGGCAGAGATGGGTATTACCACAGCTTACTTACTATCCAGCTGCACAACTCTCTTGGCGGGAGCGGTTTGCGCCGATTTACGCGCGCAGCGCTTATGCCCCGTCTCTTGGGGTAAAAGACTGCATTGCCTGTTTGGCGTGCAATCAAGCCCAGTGTTGCCACGTTGGCCATTGTCCCGAATTCTATCCAATTAGGCAATAAAATTTATTAAACACCTAATCCTACTTTCATTGCAATATTATACGTAATATTGTACAGCAAATTCTAAAAGTTCACATTACAATACAGCACAAAAATCACCTACTACGGTACTGTGAAGCGACCGCGCGATGAAAATTCGTTTAATCCGGCCCCGACTTTTATCCCAAGCGCGAGAAAGTGGGCACCATTCCATCTCGCTTGGTTGTAGACCGCCAGATCAAAGGCGCCGCTCGAGAGTTGCGGAGCTGGATAGTAAGTAAACTGTGGTATTACCTTAGACCAGTTTCGAACATTTTGCCGGGTACTCCGAATTAGGTTTTGCTACAGTTTTCCTAATTCGTAAGGTAAATTCCGGAGTAGTATAGAAGAACTTAAGACCTTCTGCACCTCTAAAACATTATGCGGGTCACTCTGTAATTGGGCGCAAGCCTGTTGAGTGTTGAGGACACAGAACAAGAGAGGGATAATAAATAAATATTCCACTATCGTTTATAGCTATACTTCACTATCTCATAATATTTTAACAACGGAAAACGCATCGCCCTCTGTGTTATATCAGGAATGGCCGTGACCAGAACAATAGCCCCTAACACAAACAAATGAGGGACCAGGAACCGTCAAAGAACAAAATCGGTACATTTTATACTAAAAAAATTCGAAAAACAACCTCGAATTAAAAAAAATGGATTCGAAGTGTGATATTCAACTTTTGGGATTGTAAGGGGTGGAATGTGTCTTACACAGCCTCTCCCACTCAAATACCAAACCTCACCTTCACGTGATACAACAACCTGTTTTCACTGAATACGATCTTGCGACCGAGGGACTTCCGGAATAAGAAGTCAACCCTTTACCAAGCGCCTGCGGTCCCTTCGGGGAGCAGATGAGCGGGTAGAGGGCGGCGAATTCTGTTGTCCCGTGGGTTCTAAAATGACCCCCAAAGGCGGAGGAATCCATCAAGACCAACGGCAGCAACCGAAGACCACCCGATTATAGACCCTAGTGGTATTTCCCTAGGGTCTAGAAGAATGTGATGGACGAGTACACAATTAATTAGTATGGATTAGGACAAATAGATACCGGAATAGTACCAGTTAACATGATGTTGTATATAGAGCATAGTGCGGCGATAAAATTAATTGCGGGATCTCCTAGGTTATCTAACGTTAGGTCTCTGAGATGTTGTGGTCCAGTTGCATCCATGCCTCCCGCCGAGCCATTGGGAAAGGCGGATAAAGCCTTCCTTACGTGGGACTAGGAAAGTAAACCGGCAGGGCAATAATTTAAAGACAACGAAGAAACAAGAGAAAGCTTATTTCAAGGATGAGGACGTTTCTGCCGCAGAGCTTCAAGAGTATTAGTATTGTTTGGTGCTATCAAAGAAGCGCACCGTGTACGTCTCCACCAGATAATTTGGCCGGTACTTTTTTGTAAAGCAAGTAATCTGGATCTTGCGATCAGAGGGATAATTTCGTGGGTCTTCCAGAGACGTCTGCCAAAATATGATGATAAAGCTCTTGAACAGTTAGTAAATGTTTTCCATAGTGGCTCTTGGGTCATCCCGTGTAACAGTTTTTAAAGACAGCGTCAGCATGGAAGTTTCGAAGGAATTCTCTGACAGCTGAAGGGGCGAGATCCATTGCAGAATGGCTACTGTGTATGATAACAACAGTTTCAGGTAAATTCCAATTTCACGTTTTTGGGCCCATGTAGGTCGCCGTTTCATGTCGAACGCAGAGGTGCAAGACGAGGTCTGTGCTGGATCGCCTCGCGCCCGTGGGATTTCTGATGAAACGAGTCATTCTTGTTCAGAAATGGGATAAAAATCTATCTATAAAAATCTAGAAATGGAGGTGCCAGTAAAGAGCAGTTACCGAGGACCGGGTTTCATTTAACTGCGCTTGGTACTAGGCCTGGTACATACATTAATTTCTTAAAAATTACGGTATTAGGGATCTATTTGTTAATATAAAAAAGCTTTTCACCAATGCGCCAACCTTCAGGTAGGGGATTTTCCAACTTATATTGTTACGTTTATCCAGACAAGTACTTTAGATAATCATCCTGTAAATAAGAAGATTATTTTTGGTATATTCTTTGGCACACTATGATGCATATGGTACTGCTTTTGGAATTCTGTATTTTACTGATATTCTCAATATGGAGCAATGGTATGCAGTAAAAATACCACCCAACAGACACCTAGCTAGCTAGCTTAAATTACCATATTTAATTTCTTTTAACTTTTTTAATTTATCTCAGTGCACGACTGGGTTGCGACAAAACAAAAACCCTAACATCCACTTATTCTTGTATAAACTTAAAAGTTGCGGAGGCCTCAATCAAATTCCGAAAATTCCAATGATATCACTAGTCAAATTTTGACTTGAAATTAACATTCAGATAAACATAAATTAGAAAAATCTGAATCAGAAAAATAAAACTGTACCTGGATCTCAAATTGGGGTTCAAATTGACATATAATTAATTAATAAAAAAAATTACAAGAATGTATTCTAACACACATCATGAAGAGAACAAAATAAAATAAAAAACAAAACCATTAACCATTAATAAAAATTGATCATAGAAAAAAATACATAAAGTAATTGAGTCAAAGCCAAACATCCACACCCAATAGCCACAGGTATATTATATTAACAAATTTTACAATAAACACCTTTTCCAAACGAAGTTTTCCGCCGGTTCTAGCAACGTAAAATTAAATCGCAATATTTGGGCGGTTGTACACAGGAAAAGTAGCTAATTCACAAGCAACGTGAACATGACCATTCGCGCACTTTTCAAATTGGGTGTTTATTGAAACATACCATTCTTTTACTTCTGAAACGCAATAATGCAAAAAATAAGAAGTATCGATCCCTTACAAATTTCCCCAATCGAATACGTTGAAAATCGCACCGATTTTTCTGTTTATTTCTCACGAAATTTGTGTGAATTCAAATCTAAAACATGGATTCAGTTGCAAAATCGTACAATAATCCGTCGGGGAAGGAATGACACGTAAACATGCAATAGTGGTTGCAGGCAGGGTCTAAGTGTTTTGAATTGCCCCAAGATGCGCATTTATTTATAGGGAGAGGCCGAGGGGGAAGCCATTCATTCTCAGCAGTGGGATGTAGGTAACAGTGCTTGGGCACAACTCACTGGGAAGTAAAACTTTGGGCTATTTGGATTTCAAATTAATAGAAGGTCGATAAGTTTAAAGGAGAGCCATTGGTTTACTCTACCTAACAGAAAAAGGGGTATATGAAAATCTGGCACATATTTTATTTAATGATAGCGTGTTGCAACATATTAGAGGTAGACAATTAAAATACCGCACCTCATGTTATGATTCCATCAATGGCTTTTGTGCCGCCGATTTAATTAGTAAAGTGCTGTGTATTACTTTAATTGTTTGATACTGATTTGCTTGTCCAGGAACGTTTTCTTTTGGTCCAACACACATTCGTTAGACGTTAGAATAGAAACAATTCGCGAAACCCGTCCTCAAAGATTTATCTCGCATTGAATACGGGGAAACGCATATTATATAAGTTCTGTCAAATATTTACCTTCTTCAGCCTTCCCTTGTTTGAGTTCTACAATATGAATGCTGAGCTAGGAGCTTTCTAATTCGAAAAAATACACAATTCATGTTTAGATTTACTCCGGGCAGTAAAAATCTATCCAGTGCAAACTTGGTATAATTCGTGGCTGCAAGTTACGAGTATGCATAATTTCCTGCGGCGCTTTCGTTTTTCAATTTGAGTAAGGATTATTTGTTTAAATTTAGAGCTCAGATACCTACTGGGGGAATTCGGCGAGATTAATCCCTTACAATAGCCTACATCTACATCGCAAATAACCTAAATTACAATTTTATAGTGAAAACTTGCTCTCTAATGAACGCCATAAATAAAGGACACGCCCTTTACTCATATAATTAATGCAAAATTTATGAAATGCGGCACGGATTAAAGAGTTCTTGGTGATTTTAAACGAGAAACTTCCAGGTTTTATTTTCGCTGAAGTTTTGTGAAATAAAAATGCGGTTTCGTGTGTTTTGATTCGGCCGCTTTGTTAAGCCGTACGCGCAGATTACCTAAATTAAAATTTAGTTTGGAAGAAACTCGCCTTTTCAGATTTTCACTGCGTCCATTATATCGGGTGTTGACCCCAACCTCAAGATCCTTGTTTATCTTTTTCGTTAAATGTGTAAATTAGGGAAAGCACTTATCCTCATCTTTAGGCATCCTTTATTGTCATGTCTTTCTGGCCGGCAAATGAGTAAGTAATCGAAACATCAGATTTGTGTTTAAGTAGTTATCAATCAATCAATCTTTATTAGACGCCGGCTTGGCAAAACCTTTAACAATAAAACTTATAAAAACATCTCATCCCCCCCCCCCCTCACGACCATCACAATTCTATTTATTCTTTTTATTTCCCTCTGCATTTATGCGTCTGAATCTCGCTATTGTTTTAATATTTTTACTTCCTTCCCACTCTCTTATAACTACTATTTCCGTTTCTTTCGTAGTATCTTCCGCTTTGTTTTTCTCACTCTTACGTTCACCCTCGTTGTCAAACATCCTTTCACCACCAATTAATTCGCTTTGCCTAGCGCCCCTTTCCTCGAATCTTCCGCCCTGCGCCCCGGCACTTTACTTTTCCATTTTTGTTTCTTCCTCTAACATACAATTTGGTGTCTTTTTGCCTTAATACCCACTTATAATATCTTCTTTGTATTTCTTGAATCCCCTCTCCAATTCCTCACACACGTGCCATCACCTCCACCCCCTTTTTCCGTAATCCTTTTATCTGCGTATTTCCCCCATTGAATCTTTGTATTTGGTACCCTAAATATTTAATTTCTTTTACATCTTCCATTCTTTCCTCCCTTCATTTCTATTATTCTTCCTTTTTCTTCCACCCCCTTCCCAAATGTCATCATCTTCCACTTTTCTACATTTAACTCCATTCTTTTCCATTCCCAATACCTTTCCATTCTTCCGATCATATTCCTTCATTTGTTCTTTTGCCATGATCAGTGCGTCATCCGTATATACCGCTATTATCCCTCCACCTTGGCCTTGGTCTTAATGCTTTTTCCATGTCTCTTAGGTAGAGATTAAATAGGGTTGGGCTAATTGGGAATCCCTGCCTCAGTCCTTTACATATCGAGAACAATTCAGATTATTTTCTTTCTATTCTTATCCTCAATCTTACCTCTCCATACCTCTCCATTTACCTTCTTGTCAATTTTCCCATCTTTCAACTTCCATACTTTCCCATTTCCACTCTGTCAAACGCCTTTAAGTCCATGGAAAACGCGAACATCGTTCCGTTTTTCCAATTCTTTTTCCACCAATCTGTGTAATACGTATATGCAGTCGATCGTTCCCCTCACTTTTCTGTAATCCATTTTTGCTCCAACATCCTCTTCTCTTATATTTCTTTTTCTAGACTTTCGTTCGTTATCATTGCATAAATTCTATACGCCGAAGTCATTATAGTAATTCCCCTATAATATCCCTTACAATCTTTGTTCCTTCTTTTGAAGATCGGCACAATTACCCCTTCTTTCCATTCGTCGAACAATCCCCACATCCCTTCCATACCTTGTTTACTAGATTTCTCATCCTTTCCTTGACCCTGTCTATGGCAAAAGACCAAGTCGCATTACCTATCTCGTCTTTCCCTGCAGCTTTCCCTTTCTTCAGTATTTTTTATTGCTGATCGATCCCCTCTCTTGTTATCTCGTCTCCGTAAACCTCCTCTCCTTCTAGTTCTTCCACTGCCTTCTCTTTCTCCTGCTCTCCTTGTAGTAACTTGATAGAATGCTATTTTCATTACTCTAAATTGTATTTCCCTTACACTTGGCCTATTTTCCTTTGTCACCTTCCAAAAAAATTATTTTCTGTTTTTATTTTCCCGAGTTGCTCTTCATACTCTTTCTGTTTCTCTATCTTTTTCTTTTAGATTTTCTTATGTACTTTTCTTTCTCCATTATTTTTCTATATCTATTTCTCGCTCTGTATACTCTACTCCGTTCTTTTTTCTCTCCTCATTATTGCTTTTGTAATACTCTCCTTTATATTACTCCACTTCTCCTGTATTCCCTACTATTTCCTCTCCTTTTTTCTCCCTCTATACACTTCCGCCGCGTCTGGTATTCTTAATTGTATCTCCTTTCGTATTTGCGTCTTTTCATTTCTTTATCTTCTTATTTTCTCTTTAAGGCCCGGCCTGCCGTTTCGTCGTATCCATTGTTTTAAATTGCATGGTCCAAATGTTCGCGTACCATCGGTTGAGCAATGAAATAGTGGGGGCCGAATTTGAAAGTGTTTTCCTAACCTCACGCCGACTTTTAAATAACCCCCCCGTGGGATGCACCTTGTCGTGGTGGTGGGGCTCAGTAGTCACCATTTTCTGTGACGAAGCTAAGCATCCTAGGCGGGTGATGGCTAGACTCCATGGCTTTAACCCATAAAGTCTGATCCGTGGTACCCGATTCCAGTAAATCTGGTTCAAAGGATGCCGTATCATTCAAACGCTTCATGGAGTAGAGATATTCGAATGAATTCTCGACGAAAACTGGATTCCCACGTGAAGTTCCGATCGGAATAGGTACGTTTAGTTGCATTTCAACCAGTGGAATCAATTACTTACTTAATTGTAGTTACCTACCACCCGGAACATTACACTGGCGAAGAGATTAAATTAATATGGCGTTAACTGGTCCAATACACAAATTCGACCCAACAATTGAGACAAGTTCGTGTGTGCCATACGTAAGCTGCCCATCTGCGATCGACTATGTGAGGAATCCGAAAGTACTTCTTTGGAGAAATTGGTGGAAATTGCCGCTACCAAGGAGCTGCCGAAGGATTTTTTCGTATAAGTAAGTACAACCAAAATGTTTTGCTTGCTGTTTAGTTTAGTAAGCACGAGGTACTTATTTGAACTAATAGCAAGTCCCAAAAAGAAATCCGTTCTTGATGAAGGTCTCATTTTCTCAACTGGCGTGTGATAAAAGCTCACTACAATTCAATACATGTAATAATAAAAAAAATAATTTGATCACCGTAAATGGAAGGGCACAAATGAATTAGGAAGTTGAAATGATTTTGCTTTATCTTTAAAAATATGCGAATTTATTTTCAATAATCAATTTTTTATTTAAACGAAATATTTAAAATTGTGTAACAAAGAAGAAAACAATAATTAACTATAACAAAAAAATTTCGTCGAACTGTTTTTCAGTTGGGAGAGTGCCCAGGATACATGCACTATTTCCACGTTGGATGGCCAAGGATATCCTTTGAAATAAAAATTGCTTAGCGCGTTTGTCGCCGGATTCCGCAATTAAACTTTTGCCTATTTTATTCAGAAAATCTCGTGATTCCTTGCACCATGGTCCAAGTGTCTCGAAGGCAAGTCCCATAAATATATAATCTTTCTTTAAATCTCGATATTTGTTGTGTTTTTTTGAGCATGCCTCTTCTGCTGCAGCTCCGGCCCTTATTGAAGTATTTTTAATGTTTGTTTGGGATAAAGTGTCCACGCATGTACAGTCCCATGCAAGGGATTGGCCTTTAGCATATGCTGTAAGCGTTATCCCATCAGGTCGTTTTCCATCAGAACGGTATAGTCCAACCGGTTCCAAAGTAGACGATACGCTGATGGAAGTAAGTGCTCGGTGAATTATTTGATTTAACTCTGTGTGTCGTGACATTCGACCTTTGTTGTTCACTCTGCAGCTAAACCCATGGTATCCTTTTTCATTCACTATTTCTTCACAATTTGAACATAGATGTATTTCAAATATTTTACAACCTAGTCTTAATGCAACACATGTTCGGAAAGTTGAATTATTCATTTGTGTGCCAATGGTAGTTGATGGTAATGAATGTAACCATGCACCAGACTCTTTCTCCATTAGCGCCAGTATTCTAGCTTTATCTATTGGGTCGGTCATTGACAAATGATTATTAATTATTCTATTTGTATTGATGTTGTCCCAAATTTTCTGTACACTCGGTAATGTGGAAGTATCATTGTTGATTGTATTCCATACCTCCATCGCTTCATCAAATTGGAAAATGCATACCTCTTTGTCCATAAATGAGAGAATCTGAGAGACAAGAGGGTGCACGCCATTAGCAGAAGCAATGAAAGCTGGTAGACAGATGTCACCAAAACTTCTTATACCTAGTCCTCCCTTGTGAATAGGTAACGTTGCTTGAATCCATTGAGTTTGATTTAGTCTAATGTTAAGAATTGATTGTAAAGATTCTAATAGTAGCGAGTCAAATGTGGTTATCAAATTGTTAAATTTCCACAAAGGACATGTCCGTAATAAAAATGTCAGTTTAGGTATAAAAAGACAGTTTTTCAGCAACGTGTATGCAACATGTGAGTTAACATCCTTTAGTCTATCAATGAGCAGCTGTAATTTCGTTCTTTTCTTATCCAAAAATAATTTTGTAGCCTCTTCGTAAACAGGTGCACCTAGAATTTCTAATGAGTCTTTATTTATTTATTCAAATCGCCAAAAATCGTCATGTGGACGGACAGACACAATAGCGGAAGGACTATTTATTAATGTAATTGCACATAAAAATAATTTACAGCAGTGCAGTTCAATATAACTTAGTTAAAGTAATTTGTACTTTGTACTACTGGTAATTTGCATTTTTCACTATGTGGAAACTGCATGCTTGTTTATATGTAAATTACGGAACAATGGATGCATATTTAAATATGAAACTGTTGTAGGGATTGTCTGCACTATTTTGGGATTAAGTTTTCTAAACAACCTTTGTTTGTGAAATTACTCAATTGAGAGCATTATAGAAAGCGTTTCGGTCGTCCCATGGGAGACACCTGATGCAAAGACTGATGTATTTTATCCGAAAGAAAGGCATTACCTACGCAATCTCTTTTCACAATGAAGGAAGAATACAAAGGAAACCTATTTATTTTAGTGGTAATTTCACGTTTGAGCTCATGCGAATTTTTTTGGGTAGCCAAGCAGATTAGTGTTTCTAATGTCAAAAACATCGGTAGGTAATGGAAGTGGAGAGGGTTGCAATTATCTCATCCCTATTTCTAGTTGAGGAAATTAAAATTTAAACAAATGACCACTAAAGACAACTACATTGCACGCGATGAAAAAAGTTCAGATGTTTTATTGCGCAATTTCGCAGTGACTTCAATTTAGTTGCCGGTTGCCGTTTAACAACCTGAAGCAAATAGCCAAGATTATTTTGACGAGGGACGTTTGCCGTTTTGAAACGGATGTAAATATTAATACAAATTAAATTTTTTTCAACTTCTCGCTTTTCGCTCTCGGAAATAAAAACGACAGCCCTCGGAATTACAGTGGCAGTAGTTAGAGATGCCGCAACTACTCTACTGCGACTTGAACAAACTTTACCCCAGCGACCATAAAATACGGTTAAGTTACGTTAGAAATTTGAGTTATGTTTGTTACTGCCTTAAAAAATTCTTCTATTACTACAGGGAGTGTCATAGGCATTAAAATTCTAAGCGAAATTCGCACTTAAACTTTCCATTGTCCCTAGTTGTCTCTAATTTTGTAAAGCATTACTTACATTAGGTACTGCAAATTGCAATCTTCATTTAAAATAATTTCAATCTCGCATCCAAAAATTCCTATAAAATTCTTTTAGAAACCCGTAATTAATTCTGTAGATATTCTATACAGTAAACGATTTCAGGTTAATTAAGTACTTACTCCTGGTTGCTGTTCTTAATTTTACAAATCTCACAATACCTACTGAAGTTTAATTAAATCAAACGAGTATTGTATTAATTAGAATGCGTATTAAATTATTTATCAAAATTGGAGTACTCTCCCCATTACATTTCCAGAGACGAGTATCCGTAAACATTCTTTCAAAAGAAAATAATAAACTTTATTGGCATTACCTATATAAGGACATATTACGTTAAATAACTGGATATCCACTTTTCCTTTGTAAATAAGTACCATGACACAGTCTCGAGGCATCAGGAGTTCATTATTGGCAAAAATTCGATTATGTGGTTAACATAGGTAGCAGTAAGTACTCATTTCTTCTTTTAAATATCAACGGCCTGGGAATCTCCCTAATTCCTTTTATCTTTGCACGATGAAATAAGAAAATAATCATATACTGTTTGTAAATCCCTTTGTGGTACTTGAAACTCGACCTTTTCTACTTTAATCTATACTCATGTCTCTGTGCAATTCTTACTTCATCATGAATTAAACTTCGATGTTCTTCTACTAATTATAAAAGTCACCGATTAGAATTTTCATTAATACCTTCTTTGCTTTCCAATACAGATATTCTTCCAGTCGCTTCTTCTGCATCCCCTATTTCCGCCGCTGTGGCAACCTCAATCATATATCGTCAAACCTGGTTTTCGCCAATTATTACAATTCTATGATTGGGAAATTTGGAGACTTGAAGAAGATTTAAGAGGTTTAAAGTTGGTTGCATGTCCGTTCTGAGAATATTCTACAAAGACCTCAAGAAGATTTTAAGAACATTCATGGTAAGCATATACTAAGAATATTCGTGGAAAACTCCAGGACGGTTCCTAGAAGAAAGATTTTAAACTTCCCATTGCAGTCCAGTAACTTTGTTCCTAAAAATGGGGGGTACCAAGCGTCAAATCCGGTAGTTCTGATTTTTTTGTGGGGCGGTATTACGCTGAAAAATAAAACGAATAATGAATTTTGTAAGGTGGTAGTTTCTGTTGCCAACTAAACTGTCGAACAATCATTAGCTGTTAATGTCAAAGATCCAAGAGTGTAATCGTTTGATTTAGTTCTGTTCAGTTCAGTGCTGGATATTTTTACTTTACAATAATTTTGATGCCGTTTTTTATTTTCCCTGATTTTTTTCTGATCTAGAAATGGTGGAGGATGTATTGTGGAGAGATGTTACACAAGATATTGACAATCCAGCCACAAACCTTTCAAGTGAGGAAATGGACGATGCTCAACCGTGCTCGTCCAAGAAGGGAGAATATACTTAGATGGAAGTCAAACAAAATTTCTTTTTATAAAATGACTGTTTTGAAGTTTAATTAAGAATATCATTTACACCTCTCGTTTTCTTTTATAGAATTACAGAACAACAAAATAGTGCTAACAATTTTCGACTTTGAAAAAATCGATAAACTTTGAAAAGCATTATCTCGTAAACTATTACGTCTATAGAAACGGTTGTAGCCTCAAATTGTAAACAATTTAGTCTACTTTCAAAGCGTATTCGTTAGTTATTTTCGACAAACTGGTCCTTCAGGGTTAAAATCGTCAAAATCTGAAAAGAAAACGAAAATTCCTCGGTTTTTAGTATATTTGACTATGTTGCGTTCGCCGCTCGAGGTCGAAAACTTGAATTATACATTGGGTTAACAACATAAGCAATCCCACAAAAAATCAGAACTACCGGATTTGACGCATGGTCTGATGTATATAGTTACTGGACTACACATTCTATAAGAAAATTTTTTTTCCGGGTCGATCTGAGACAATTTTTTTTTCGGGGCTCAAAAAAGGCAGTGTATAACCTTCCTTTTTTACCAAAAATCGACTACACCAAAATTTCTCGGGAAAACACTTTTTCTTATTATTTTTGGTGCGTAGAATCCAAAACAATTCGTACTTTTTCGATCAGACTTCTCAATCAAAAGTTATAGACTAGAAACCAATTTCGAAGAAAAATTCAAAGGGCTGTAACTTTTGAACTAGTAGCCCAATCTTGGAACTGTTTGAAATTATGGATTCTACAGGCCACATTCTATAAGAAAAATTTTTTCCCGGGTCGATCTGAGACAATTTTTTTGAGGGCCTCAAAAAAAGGCAGTGTATAACCTTCCTTTTTTACCAAAAATCGACTGCACCAAAATTTCTGGGGAAAACACTTTTTCTTATTAATTTTGGTGCGTAGAATCTAAAACAATTCGTACTTTTTCGATCAGACTTCTCAATCAAAAGTTATAGACTAGAAACCAATTTTGAAAGAAAATTCAAAGGGCTGTAACTTTTGAACTAGTAGCCCAATTTTGGAACTGTTTGAAATTATGGATTCTACAGGCCACATTCTATAAGAAAATTTTTTTCCGGGTCGATCTGAGACAATTTTTTTTGAGGGCTTCAAAAAAAGGCAGTGTACAACCTTCCTTTTTTACCAAAAATCGACTGCACCAAAATTTCTCGGGAAAACACTTTTTCTTATTAATTTTGGTCCGTAGAATCCAAAACAATTCGTACTTTTTCGATTAGACTTCTCAATCAAAAGTTATAGACTAGAAACCAATTTCGAAAAAAAATTCAAAGGGCTGTAACTTTTGAACTAGTAACCCAATCTTGGAACTGTTTGAAATTATGGATTCTACAGGCCACATTCTATAAGAAAATTTTTTTCCGGGTCGATCTGAGACAATTTTTTTTTCGGGCTCAAAAAAAGGCAGTGTATAACCTTCCTTTTTTACCAAAAATCGACTGCACCAAAATTTCTCGGGAAAACACTTTTTCTTAATAATTTTGGTGCGTAGAATCCAAAACAATTCGTACTTTTTCGATCAGACTTCTCAATCAAAAGTTATAGACTAGAAACCAATTTCGAAAGAAAATTAAAAGGGCTGTAACTTTTGAACTAGTAGCCCAATCTTGGAACTGTTTGAAATTATGGATTCTACGGGCCACATTCTATAAGAAAATTTTTTTTCCGGGTCGATCTGAGACAATTTTTTTTTCGGGGCTCAAAAAAAGGCAGTGTATAAACCTTCCTTTTTTACCAAAAATCGACTGCACCAAAATTTCTCGGGAAAACACTTTTTCTTATTAATTTTGGTGCGTAGAATCCAAAACAATTCGTACTTTTTCGATCGGACTTCTCAATTAAAAGTTATGGACTAGAAACCAATTTCGAAAGAAAATTCAAAGGGCTGTAACTTTTGAACTAGTAGCCCAATCTTGGAACTGCTTGAAATTATGGATTCTACGGGCCACATTCTATAAGAATTTTTTTTCCGGGTCGATCTGAGAATTTTCTGAATAAATTGTCTTTTTTGAAGTACTGTTACGAACAGGTATTCCGCAACCTGGTACAACACAGCGCAACTGAATAATCTCAAAAAATCTAAAATGCGAATCTAGGGTGTTTTTAAGTTAACCTAGACTTTAAAAAAACACCCAGACCATGGATGTTACAGCTAAGCTATTTGCTTCACTTGTTGACTTTCTCGATGATGGGTACGAAATAATTTTGAACAGTATAAATGCTCTGGTGAAACTAAATTTCCGGGAAGCCAAATGCAAAAAGCCTTTATCAGGGGAATATGTCACGAAGCCTTCGGATTAGGTTATTTGATGGGCTTCCAATGCCGCACCTTAGCAGCTAATCCCAAACCAAGATCTGAGTCGTTTTCGGTAATAAAAGGGAAGATCTATAGAAATATACCTACAATTCTGTAATAATTTATATTCCTCAACTTCTGTAGCTACAGATGCCAAGCAATTTTATTTTGTCGATAATTTGTGGGTAAAAAAATGCAACCTTCGGTCAAAAATACGTTGCCCAGAATAAAAGTTAAAGTGGGATAACGATTGCGTATTCATATTCTAAAATTTTGGAATGTTAAAGCGTGATTAAACCAGACGTCATACCTTGACACGTCTAAATGGAAAAACCCGATTTACTTGTAGGTAACTGATAAGGCCAAATGTTGAATTCGCTTTATTGGCAGTTATTTCGCGTACGCGTTTGTGTGTGTTTGTCGCAGCATTTGAAGTTTTGGCTTTTTTTTGGCGAGGGTGGAATATGATGGTGAAATGATGATACTTCCTTGCAGAGAGAGGTAGGATTTATGATTTTTGTGCATGTATTTGCGTTAGTAAAACTAAAGTCCTTATAACATGCGTTTATCACGTACATTGTACAACCGCAGATGTATCGATATTAATTGTTCTTTCTCTATATACGTAGGTGGTGTGTTTATTCTTTCACTTAAAGAAATGCCCCACTGAGGCCTTAAAGGTACTTAATTTGATTAGTGTTTTATTCCATCGGGTTGGAAAATACAAATGCCGTGTGAGACGTTTTACGTATTGAAATTGTATTAAAATGCTTATTAAAAATTTGCAGATTGTTCATAATCGCTAATTACTAATTACCTACTAATTTGTTACGCAATGTTACTTTGAGTTCGCTTTTCTTCTTTTGATGGCTTCTATGGCCCACTGTTTACTTTTCGAACATGTAAATACATACATTTGCCTTTTGTGATAATGAAAAATAGCCGTGTTGTGGGTTTACCGTTTACATAGGCTCTCCCGTGTCTACCGGGTGGTGCCTAGCGCGACGCAGCATAGGGATTTCAATGGTAGTTTCTTTATAGTCAATTACTAGCTCCCCTAATTATTTTAGAGCAAAAGTCTAAGTTTTTTTTAGAGAAAAAAATACTGAATCTGTTCATGCTATTACTCATAATTTTCCGTTTTTCAAAACCGTAGAAATCGACAAAATAAAAAGGTTCATTTTTCAATAAATCAAATATGCCTTGGAATTACCTAAAAAAACAGCGACCACGTTTCATTATTTGCCTTTGACGTATATTAAATTTATACTTGTTTGTAAATTAGTTAAAGAACTGCAAGCGCAATAACGTTCATAATGTCCGTCAAAACCATCAGGAAAACGACAATACATTCAACGTTTTGGCTGCAGTAGCGGAAAATGTGAATATAAGTTTATGAACAAATCTGCTTCAAATCAGTTTTTTTTCTTCGATTATGTAGGTACTCTAATTCTCTCTGATAAACAAATAGTATCTGATGCAGATGCAGCATACATTCTCTAAAAAAACATTACCCAATTGCCGCTTTTTCTTGCATCGGATAGTTGTAACAGAATAAAATATGAAAATCGTTCAACGTCAAACAACCATAATTTAGATGCGATGCGCTTGTTATTGTTAAAAGATTCCAAAGCATCACTGATTTATAAAAATGTAATTTTTTATTTTGTCGATTTCTACGGTTTTGAAAAATGGAAAATTATAACTAAAAATATGAACAGATGTAGTATTTTTTGACTTGTGTCCCAATTGCAATTTTGATTACTACCTTTAGTTATGCCTCTAGACAAATTTTGATTTTAATTCCTGCTGTTTCATCTAGAATGTTTATTGTTTAGTGTTACACATGAAATTCATCATAATTGTTTTTTTTATATTAAAGCAAAAAATTGCAACTAGACAACTAATCGTAGTCACTTTTATTAAACAAAATCTTTATTAAACAAAATCCTTCTTAGCAATTGTAACCCTAGCGATACACATTTGAATTAATTTTTAATTATAATTTACATGACAAGTAATTATTACAAAAGACTCAAGAATGTGGTAAATTATTTCTGAAACGTTTAGAATCAAATCATGAAAATGAAACCGAAATTATGTAGATAGTCCAAATTCATTAGTTGTTAAAAATGACAATTTGCATTAACCCAATCTCTAAAGTTCGGTAGATCCTCCAATATAAATTCTACTTTAAATTTGTTTTGTTGAATTGCACTGGCAATTAACTCTCTTACTATCTCTCTCTCCTTTAAAGATATCTATCTGTTTGAAATATTAAAAAAATAAGTAGAAACTAACCTTGTAGTACCTACAATCCTTTTATACAGTGTGTCCCTGCAGATCGCGTGGAATTGCACGGGTAAACTGTCTTATTATTAAAGATAGAGAATTGGTTAAATGGACAACGTTTTGCAGTTTTAGATGCTTATTTAAAATTTGCTTGTGGAAGTTCAAAATGTCGAGTAGGTTCGACGTAAATTTTAAAAAAACTAAAATTGCGCATTTCCTTGGATGTCTTATATCATCGAAAGTATAAGAGATATAAAAAAAGCTTTATATAAAATTTTATTGATGAAGAACTCCATAATAATAATAATAATAATAATATATATTTGTGCTAAAAATACATTACTGTATTTACACTAATTGTCATATTTAAAAATAAAACAAATTACCCATACTATGTTTGAGTAATTAATTATACACGTAGAGAAAAATTGATACTCAAAAAAAACTTTTTGAGCATCCATTTTTCTCTACGTCTATATTTTATATAAGAGTTACTGTCTTTGCTACTCTTAATTTAGAATTGATGTCAAACAAAATTCAAGATGGCTATACTTTTGAGGAACATTTACCAACTTCCTAAAGTTAAATAGGCGCCATATTGGATTTCTAGATTACTTAATAGAATTTTTAATTCCCTTTTCACCGAGCTATCATAGCATAAGATTGCAAATAAGATACGAGTTATATCAACGGTTTTTATATTTATTTATTTTATTTATTTATTGTCCCTCTTGTTTTAGGCCCTCGACAGACTTACGCCCAATTACAGAGTGATCCGCATAATGCTTTTTAGAGGTGCCTATTATATTTTAATCAAGTAGCCTATGAAAATTTAAAAAAACAAAACAAAATCTATTCGAGGCAACAAAACAATGAAAATAATTACATCAGATGTTTAAAATACTGGACATTGTTAGTGAAACACACTTCAAGACAGTTTACTTTAGGCAACGTGTTACCATTGATGCTATAAGTAACACGCCTTTAGAACGGCTTCGCGCCATTTAACCAATTCTCTATCTTTAATAATAAGAAAGTTGCCCATGCAAACCCACGCGATTGGGGGCACACTGTATATCGCACTAATTTTTTCTACAGAAAGCACCTGACTTAAATAATTCAACTGAGAAAATTGCTTTTTATGGCGAGAAATGTCCGCTTTTGGTAATTAACTCGACAAATTTTTTTTATTTTTCGGAACCGAAACCGTTCACTCTCAACACCCCTTCTGGGCTATCTAAAAACTCGTTCCTACTGAATTTTTAGATTATTAAACCCACTCAAAATGGCAGAGTGTTAATCAAGACAATCATTAATTAATTTCCATTGGTTAAGCCTCATTTTTTAACCGATCCCGAACTAGTAGTAAGGTCTTTAGCCAATGCCATTTTTTTCCCAGAACGTTTCAACGATTAGTTTATCTTTATGATGAACTAAGGACTGTGACTTTATACCTCTATTAAACAGACTGTAACCCTATCCGTTCGTCTACTTCGAGGCGCCCTCGGCCATTAGAGACTACTAAAAAAACAAAGACACTGGTGACCCGTCGTTCCAAAAAGTACAATCTAAGCTATTAATGACTACATCAAAATGTTGCCAGTATTGTAGTTAATGGATGATTCGACGACTAAGTTATGCGCATTGATATCCCATATTATAGTTCGAATCAAATGGGTAAAATGGGTTTGTATATTAATCCTCAGATATGTACATATTAGGGGGGTTTGTAAAGCCGAGTTAAGCGCTTAGTTGCACCGCAACTGGCATTTATTAAAACAATTGTGACAGAGATAAAGGGTAAATTTTGGTAGACTAAAATGGTTACTCCCCCACATCTTTCCGAATATAACTGTGATATTTCTAATTATCCAGATATTTACCAATTTCCGTTAAATGTCTTTTAAAATTAAAATGAGTTCTAACGGACATCTATTTATGACCGCTGATCGAATATTGACGGTCTTATCGTTGTTTAATAAAGAATGGTCCTACATTAAACTTTACTGAGAAATTAAGAAAATAATAAGTAAATGTACATGAAAATGGTAATAGAAACAATAATCTAATCAGTGGAGATGAGATTTCTCTCATTGTAGTCCAGAACCAAAGAGACAATTGAGCTGTCATACGAAATACCAACGTTTCTGAAAAGTAATTGCTTTTGAATTGAGTTTTATTAACCTTTTGATTTTAGCTTTCAGTCGAGATGTGATAATCACCTGCCTGCACTTTAGAGAACTTTGCGGCAATTTTACCTGCATTTTTATTTCCTGTCCTTAACATAAAAGAAAAGTACAAAAGTCATTATACCCAGTAGCCTTGTCCGTCATTTCTTTAAATACCACTTAGTACACTGATCGTCGTTGGGTTCTGTCTCTATACATTTTGGATAGGAACATTAATAGAATATGAATAGTGAGTATGCGTGATCTTGCGCCTTCTTATGTGCCGTGTACGGTAGCAAGCTGGATGCCGTTTAGGTTCATTCTTAGATTCAAGCATTTTGACTACTTTCACTAATTTCAATCTTTCCTCTATTCTACCTCTTCTTTACACGTAGACTGCTTGTTGGCAATGTCGCCATAATTGCCATCATCTTCTGATTATTGACAAATTCTCTTCTCTGTCGTTTTTTAAGGTACTTTTAACATTTAATAATCGTCGGAACGTAGTATCAAAACAAGCGTGAAGAACGTATGAGGATCTTTAATATAATTAACTAGCGGATTACTTCGCCCTTAGAACGCGCGACAAAGAAGATCGCACACGTTAGACTTGGTATTGAAACTATTTGATGGTAATTTCAAGTTGGGAAAGTTCCGCGAGTCAATTTAGCAGTAAACTTTAGACATCTACATGCATTATGGCCGATGTTCAATCCAAACGTTTTAACTTCACTAAAACTTTTCTAAAAGTCCCAAAATTACACAGAAACATTTGTTGGGTTTCTATTATTTATCTTAAAGCTTTTTTTTTCTTTGCCTAGAGTTAACAACTTTTAAACTACGGGTGATGTGCAAGATTACATTGATTAAATAAAAATGTGCCCTTGCATTGATTTGTACTAGCAGTTTTCATGTGTTTTAACATTCTAGACGCCTATATTTTTAAACAACCCGCATAAGACGAAGCGATTAATTTAGCGAATGTTTCAATTAGAATTTTATGTCCAAGGAAATTTCTTAGGGTTTTGTGTTAGTTAGGCTCATATTAATGTTTAATAAAGTTTAACGTCTGTCGAAAAGTTACTTTCAATGCCCCTAAATGAAGCTATTAATTTCATGTGTCTGTTGATGTTGCCAAGGAAACGCACATTGGCGGTTTTACTACGCCCCATATATTACGCTCCAAGTTCTTGTGCGATTTTACTTGCTAGATTAATTCCATTTCCACTTGTTGAATAGGGAGACATATTGTTCGAATCAATAAAGCGTTAAAACGATTTCAGGCAATCACTGATAGAGGTTTATCATTTAATCTGAAGCTTATATTGAAGTTTGTTGTTTTAATTAAACACTTGCCAAGAGTTATGAATCAACACATAGTTTGATTATTACCTAAGGCACCGCTAATTAAACGTTCTCTGCATTACATATTAGAAATTGCTTCTTTATCTAGGTAATTAAAATTCGTTCACTGTACTGTAAATGTTAAGTGTATGTAGGGTGGTGACCCCCATGAAAAATTCTTGGCATATTATACATCAGAAAAACTAAGTATTTGCTATTTTCATTCCAAATTTTGTTACAAATTGTATATATGCTATAATGGAATTGAATTTCTCATACAATTTCAGCGTAAAACGACAGTTCTACTAGTTTCAGCCCTTATAATCAGAAAAATGAAGAAGTAGTACTGTAAATAGACAGTCTACGAATAAAACGTTTCAAAACTAATTCGAGAAGCCAATCATGGCATATCATCAAACTTTACGTTGGAGTCTCTATGGTGCTCTCCTCAAGTTACCACGCTGTATGTGAAAGGTCGGACTAACTTTGTCACAAAAAAAGTGTTTAAAATTATATATGTTTTTTACATAGGCATTGCAATTGAAAAACAAAAGTTGCATCGACTTCGGGTTAAATCGGAAGTGATGCCGGAAGTTTAGGAATATGCGATCGGATTAATGTCACATATAAAACTATTTTTGACAAATTTTTCATATCTTGTCAAATAAAAGAGATATCGATTTGACCCTCTTATTTCGAACGCACTGTATAGTCCAGTCGACAGGTTGGAAAAACTAGTGCAGTTAGGTGGAAACATGTCGGAAGTTAATGAAACTTGGGGATATTGTTTATGGATGGATATTTAACATTTTCTCAAGTTTTCAACATCGAGGACCCTGTGCGAAAATAGGAGGGGGATTTTTGACCGTCCTGCAGTTTTTCGTCAATAACTGGTTTCCCTTGCGTCTTACGGAAAAAGCTTTTCTATACTGTGGAGTGTTGAATTTTAATAAATACTGATGGATGTGTGGATAAGACTATGTGTACCCACTCTTTTGATTGATTTTTTTTAGATATTTTTGTGAATTTTGAAAAATGACGTTCTTCGAAGCGTACGAATTGCCGTACAAACATATTTATGAAAATTTTTGGAAATTTAATGCTTTACAAAAAAAGTATATAGATGCTGTTGTTGTCGGATGTACCAGAAAAAGTTATAGAGAAAAACGTTGCAGCCCCTCTCCCTCCCCTTTTCGCATAGGGTCCTCAATGTCGAAACGTTTAGAAAATATTAAATAACCATCTCTGAACAACATCCCACAGTTTCATTAACTTCCGACTTCTTGCTATCTCAAACAACTTGTCGCCTGGACTAAAACTTAAGCTCAAAATTTTTCAAGCTCCACTATTCCTTATTAGTTAACCACATCTACAAAATGGCTTTTTGGTAGCCAAAGTTGAACACATTTAATCGTTCATTCGTTAGTCAAGTCCCGCTCTCCCAGTCAGCAATGAGCTAAGGCAATAACTCATTTCTCAAATTTGCTGATTTTACAAATCGCTATTCACCAAGTTATAATTGTTAAGAGTACTAATTAAAAAACTAAAATATGGTATAAACCCCAGACTGCATCAGCTTTCTAAAGTAATTAAGAAACAGACCCTATAGAAAAATAAAACGTAGATACAAATACACCTTCGTTGCACCACTATTTATCTGGAAAATAATTTCGAATCTCTACATTTTGACAACCGGTATTCGATGATGCTTAAATTACTCAAATTCCCAACATCAAAATAAACCAATATAATAAGACGGCCTACACCTTATTTCTTAAACATAGCGCTCCCCTGAAATTTGCCCATTAAGCGGAGGTGTGGCTGAATTCATCACTTTAGAGATGGCACAATACATTTAAATATCATTAAATCCTAAGGGGTATAATAACCAATAGCGCTGTAAGCAATTTAAACGATAGATTTTGAATTATATTGAAAGAATTGTGGATGTAGCTACGATTTTCTGGAACTTTGAAAAATTCTAATGATTCTAAATTCTTGTGGGTTGAGAGTATTTGGACTGACAAACCAAGTATCCAAACTGCACCGATTCATTATAACCAAGGCAAGGAATAATATGCACTTCAACATGTAGAAATATGCGCATATATATGCACAAAAATAGTGATAATTATGCACCAAGTATTTAAAACAACAGGTTACAACAACTTCATAGTATAATTTAAAAAAAAAAATGCACAAAATATAACTAAAAACTAATTAATTTCAACTTACACTACCCTTTGATACCAACGAGAAGGAACATGCTACTAAGTAGGTACTGCTTCGTAAAACTCCAAAAAAAAACTAATAATTACGGCAGCCACTTACAAATGCAGCCGTAAAAACTCCAAGCTTTTTATGCAATCGTCGGAATTTATGACTCACTAAGATACACAAAACCCGTGGCGTCGACTTATGAACAAGAAAGCGCAAAAGTTTCTTGATTTGCAATTTTATAATAGGCCAGAGGCAAAAATTCTTTAGAAATAACTACACAGGGATCAAAAATGCTTGAATATGCTCTTGATAATATTTTATGCACAAGGACACTGAAATATGCAAAATATGCAAAAATTAATTGGGTTATTTGAACTCTATTCAAGTTGATCAGCCCAGATCCAAAAATACACACATGGCATATTATTAATTTAAAACATGCATTTGCATAAAATCACTGCCTTGATGATAACAATCAATTTACAATAATGTTTTACATATTTATTTTGATTCATTTAGAGGTAACCAATTATTCGATAATCAGTCCATGCGACTGCTGTTATTAATGTATTATGTATTTACGTCGGGGTACTCTAGCCACAAATTATAATATTACTTTATCAGATTGGTTTTCTTTGGTTAGTTCTCAATTTCCAACTTGGTTTGTTTTATTTATGTTTACCCAGTCCTTTCCCTTTTAGTTCATCGTGGCAACTGCTGCATTTACAAAACCTACTGTGTCTATTGCATTCTGAATGTAACTCCTTTTGATGCTGTGTAATGCACCAACAGTTAATTTTCATTGATTTTTCGTTCCGTTAATGTTTGGTAAAGTGTAATTAGGATAAATTGCTTTGATTTATTTGCGCAGATTAAGTTTTACAGAAGAGCACAACGCTTCCTCCCAAATTTATATTATGCCATGTTAATAAGCCGCTATACTAGAAATATTCCGCAAAAATTTTTAATTTGATTGTCACATAAAATAATTTATTATGGTTAACTCATACAAAACGGTAACCCCAAATTGGAAAGAACGATTTAGCAAAAATTTTCCATCTGCATTACAACGGCAGTTTCCGTTTGATTTGATCGAAAATACGCTACTGTGCTGAACGGTTAGTGAAAAACCCTTACCTCGTTCTAAGCTACGCTGAACTGAAATTCCATATTTATTCCCCGATTCCATTCGAAAAGAATACAATTTGGGCCTTTGTATAAGTTTATTTTCGTTTATTAGGTCATTTCATTGTTCATTTTTGCTTACACGACCTACTTCTCTTCCATCAGTATTTTGAACTGCGAACGCTTTCAGCTGTATTAATTCGGTGTGACGTAAATAATTAATTTCCTAATTACGTACGCCGCCGTTGATTATACATGTTTAATTTCAACATGTAACAATTTATATATTATTTACATCAATTATTATGTTTATGTCAAATTTAGTAAATTAGTCTGAATGTATTGGCATGTTTTTCACATCATCAAGTTCGACTGGACACTGAGTCGGAGACTGAGATTTCGTAAAGTATATAAACATTTAGGGAATTTGCAACGACGAATACGAAACCTACATCAACAGCTGTCCAAATCCAACGTAAAACCATTAACTACTTGACGGACGGATAAACAAGGTTGGACTTTGGAAATCAATAATCACGCTAAAAGAAGCTTTTTTTTGTATTTCCAGAGATTTCACTTTGCACAGATGCAGGAGTCTGTTATTTATTTATGCAAAATATGAGCTTCGGCAGACAACACTAACCCGTATACCCCATTTTGGATTGGAGAGGGCTTTAGAACGTTGTGGAATTTAAAATGAACCTAGTTACGTACATACGCCATTAGATTAGCACGGAGGTATGTGAATACGAAACGCTGTAGTATAGTAATCTGGGGTTATGACTCCATTGAAATAATTGTCATTAACGTTGCAGATTGGGCCGTATCATTATTCCTTAAATTACCTTTATATTTGAAACCATCGAATTGTAGGTCGCAGCAAGCTTCTGCATTTTGAAATCATGAGTATTTACAGTGGAAGGGGTAGAGAGTTTTCCAAATATTTAACATTGATTTGATTCGGTTTACTTGCAGAAACAATGCTTGCAGATACCACCCTTTAATTTCCTAAATGTTAGTTGCAATAAATTTTTTCATGTGCGTGTTTACCTCAATCAGTCAAAAGTACGGTGTAAATAGAGGTTTCACACCACATTTCTTTCTTGGATTAGTAGCTATTCAGTTTGACTATTACTCCTCTTAATTTTTTACCTGCTAATACAATAAAATCGTATCGCCTACTTTAAAATATTTCTTACTTCATTTTGTGTGGCACTCATCTTATTTTCATTTTAATGGGTAATCTTCAAAATAACAACATGATTGTATTTTGGTTATTAACGAGGAAGGTATAAATTGCAATGTTTTCCGAACACTAATTCATAAGAACTAAATCGTGTTTCTGTGTGTACTGTAGTATTAAATGCAATATGGAATCCAATAGCTCCATCAATAAGTATTTCTTTAGATATTCCAAATCATTTCCACAAATAATTTTGCAAGTTGTTTTCTGCCTCGGTTGTTGCATTCTACAATTTGTGACAGTTCGCATTGTATTGTTAAAATAAAATGTGTCCCAAAGAATATTATTTATTATATTGGGCCTAAGATACAATAATAATTGCCTTGTCTGTCACGTGTGTATATCTCGCACTGTTTTTTTCAGTAGGTATGTTTACTACATTTAACTACATATAGTGCGTCCCAAAATGACCCAAAAAATTTGTATGCACTTTTTTTATTGTATTCAGTTGAGTTTATTTCGTATTGACGAATTAGCTTCAAAAACTTTTATCCCTGGATTAAGTGACCAAATTCAGAATAACGTTAGGCTTAGGATTCCCGATGACCTAAAAAAAGCAATAGTCCTATTTATTGCAGAAGAAAACTTTTTATACAGCCAAAATAGAGGTAACCTTTTAAATACGCATAGCATATTAAAACCAACACAACGTATTTAACGCCCTCGAATCAATCTTATAAATCACCCTTTAAGAACAATACTAGCTATGTAGCACACACTAATAATGATTGTAGACCCCCTACAAGTTCATTTCAACCACACCAAAATTTCCAAAATGTGCCAAGACAGAATAATTTACAAACCACTACACCGAAACGCCCTATAAACACTCAAATGAATTGGAAACAAAACAATTCGTTTCCTACACAGACTCACTAAAAGAGAAACCCTTATTTAAATAAAACTATAATCGACCAAATGCAAATTTTCTAATAGATACGGGCAGTTCGAGAAGTATATGATAAATTCAAAATTAGCTTACATCTTTTATCGTAGATTTATTTATAACGAAGGTTTCATTGTTCAAAACTTCAAACCGCCCACATCATAGCGTATCATAACCAGAGACTATAACAAGTCTCCTATCATACCGAAGTAAGGAAAATACCGATCTTAAAAATTTTCAGTTTAAAAGAAACACATAAATATTATCTGTTCAACTTTAGTAATAAATACGATGGTATAATTGGTATGGATCTTTGAACCAACTTAAAACAAATGTAGATATCAATCCAAAAATACTTGTACCATGCGTTAAGATACCTATCATTTTGAAGACGAACAAATTCTAAATGTAAACATCGACACTGTCAAATAAAAATAAAACTGATTATTATATATTATCCAGTAGAACAAAACAAGTAGTTAAAGTATCTATAAGAAACAGCAAATAGTAATACTGAATTAATTCAGCATATTGACAATTTACAAAAACAAAAATTAAAAATCCTCCGTTTAAATCATTGCAACCGTGAAGAAAACGAAGCCATTCGTAAATTATGCTACGAGTACACAGATGTATTTTACTGATCTTTTTGTTTACTTTACAATTCAAATCAGACATAAATTAAATTGAACTGACGAAACTCCTATTTTTACCAAAAGTTACCGATACCCAGAAATTCAGTTAAAGGGAGTTAAATCTCAAATTCAAAAAATGCTCCTCGAGTAAGGCATAATAAAAACTGTACCCAAAATCGTCATGAAACCTTCATTTTCATGCCTACTTTATGTCAGGGAAATGTTTCCATGACGGAGGCAGTTTCCTGCCGCCTGTCACTTTACCAGCCGCACTTGTCACTTTTCCTGCCGCACCTGTCATATTGCTAAATGTCTATAATGACTCCTGTCATGAATGGCAGATTGGCATTAATCAAAAGTTCTATATGAAAATTGAAATTTTATGTTAAAATACGATTTCGGGTAAAATTTAATACAAAACTCGTTAGTAAAATGACATTACTTGACTCGGAAATTAAAATACTCGGCCCCGAAGGGGCTTTGTACTTCATTATTTCCTCGCCAGTAACGTGCCATTTTCCTGACTTTTATGTAAATAACTATTACCTTATTCCAGGCCAATCTGGATAATACCAAAAAAACGTAGACAATCCAACCTTAAACCTTAAAGAACAACTTCAAATCAGAATTCTTACACCAAGAAGTCGGCTATCTAGGACACAAAATCACTAAAAATGGACTAAATCCAAACTCAGACAAAATTGACGTTATCAAAAAATTCCCAATTTCAAATACCCAAAAAGAGATTACAAGTTTTCTAGGTCTTGTGGGATACTACATGAAATTTATAAAAGATTGTGCTACAATTACAAAACCACTAACAAAGTAAACCAAATTTGAGTATATCCAAATGTTCACTTTTAGCTATCAAATTACGAAAATCATAAGATAGTAGCAATTAAAATCCGGCCTAAAAACAATCATCGATTTATTTTAGATTCTTTCAAAGAATACACTATGTCAGGAAAAACATACTGCGTGTACTTTCATACAGAGCAATTGTACGAAGACTTCAGTAAAGTATTTATAGATAATTTTTCAGAAAAAGGCCTCAAATTATTCCGTTGTTTAAAAATGGTACGATAACAGATCCAGAAGAACAAATAATATTAATCAAAAATCAAAAATTACCACGAAGGTAAGACCTCGTGTAAGACCCATTAGAGAGGTATAAACGAGACTTTCGAAAAAATTAAAAATAATTATTATTAGAAAAATATGAAACCCACAATTACAAATCCCACAGTTTTCCCCTTTGCCAACACACTTTTGTGACCAGGTTCATTATCCTAATGAAAAATGATTTTTTGCGAGGCATCTTCTCGCGAATTTTGAGTGTTGAAATCTGGGGAGTCAAGACGATTAGACTAATATTCGGTAATAATTGTTCATTGCTCTGCCTTTTTCAAGGTAATCATTTAATAGGATAGGATGTCGCATGACCTTTACGGCAGATGCGCTCAACTTCTCTTTCTTTGACGCTGAACCACTGGCTTTCACCCACTGCATTAATCGCTGTTTGCTTTCTGACTTGTGGTGGTGCATCCATGTCTCTTAATATTGACAAATCGCCTCAAAAAATCGTTTGGCTACATCTTGAATCAGTATTGCCGAAGAAGTTTAATGGCTTTTTTCTATTTCGGTGTCACAATGATGATTTTGTACCGAAAACAGTTGTACAAAGACAGTGATTATAGTCGTTTTTTTTGGTAACTCATATCTTAAGTTGGCAGTTACTAATTAGTACAAGTAGGTACTTCGTTGGGTACTTCCATGTTTGAACTTCAAAATGTCAGTCTTACTACGCTGCCAACCTAAAACTTAACGGCATAAAAAGTGTTCCCAACATAAAACATGTTAGTTCTAATGTTCCCTATTTAGTTTCTGATAATGATTTTTTAAATTAAATTAAAGTACCGAAATAGAAAAAATAGTATGAAAAACGCGTGTTACAATGCTTTATTGTACCTAATACTCCTATCATGCGGACACTCGTGGCTACGCTTCGCGTCGCCACTCGTGCCACAATATAGTCGTATTACAATAGGTCGCATTGTAACACTTGTCTTTCAATATACTATTATGCATTGACTTTCGTTTTGTATATCATACCACTTTTAATGTTTAAGCGTTCCATTATTGCTATGTGCAAAGTTTGAATCGAATCGGCCCAAGCGTGTGACGGAGGGACGGACACCATCGACTCTTCTATAAAGCTTGCATTGCTTTGCTCTGCCGCTTAATAATTATAATTTTTCTAGGGTACGTCCACTCCTCTCGAATCCTAAAACGAGTCGTAAATCTTCTCCTCCACGTTCATCAATTTTCTGACCCTGCAAATTTTTCCATGGTGAATTTATTTCATAATAACTAAGAAATATAATCCTATCGTTCTACTAAAAAGGATGTAATTCAAGTTCTACTGCCGCAATCTTGACGCCTCAAGTAATATTAAGGAACAAAAATCCATTGAACATGAATAAGTAGTAATAACACATATTTCGTTGACCGCAATTATACAGATAAATCATCGTGACCAAAATCTGTTTGGGAATACAGCAGAACTTTGACATTTTCTTACAGCTTATACTATTTTGCTTATTTTTGCGAGAATAATTCAAACATTTACAATCCAAACCTAAATTCCCCCGTTACACTAATAACCAAATGATCAGATAAGTAAAAACCAAAAACTGAAACTAACGTAATCAGGGTTCTTATTGATTAGATTATTTAAGTGTCAAAATGGTTTAAATAATTTAACCATTCCTGCGTTAACGTATGAAGTTCGTGAACTACATGTTTTGTTTACCCATTTTACTCAAAATTTAAAAGAATAATACCAAAAAAAAACTTTTCAATACCAATTTATTGCCAATAATTATTTTTACAATATTCACGAATTATCGTCAATATACCTCATATACGATGCTTTTTTACTTTTTAGTTGCTGAAGGGCAATGGAGATTGGACGACCCAGTCGTGGAACGCGTGCTTCCTCCCTTCTGTTCTTAATGATCCTTCCTCTGTGAGATGGATAAAAGGGTAAGTCTCCAGCTCCAGTTACTAATTAGGGAATATGTTTCATATGCGTACGGGTAACAACAAAACGCCGCAGTTTCGAGCTTTGTAGTCAATACAATTAGGGGTAAAAAATATGAAATTAAAGTAATTGTAGCATCCATTGCCATATGCGTGAGATGAAACTATTAAAAAAACATGAAAGTGAAACAATTTTAAGTTTTCTAACAGATACGACTAGACTGAAATAAATAATGCCTCGTGCCCTGACGGTATGTCCGAGATTACGAAGATGTACAGGACGAACACAGTTTCGAGGATTGTTGGCATGGTCGAGTGTCGGAGAATAATGGCATTTAATTTAATATAATAGGGTTGAGTCGATTGTTATTAGACAAAGCCGGTTGTAACTATATTAACACAGATTAAAACATGTCTGTGATATTAATAAGGGAGTATTTAAGGTGATGAAAATCAAGTACCGTCGTCGCTTGACGATTTGTATCGGTTGACACCTACCTTTTTAACCCGTTTTTGCCAATTTAATTAAAAAAAAGTAGCTTTTAATCTCACTTTGGCCGTCTGGCCGGCTGGCTGGCGGCAAATGCGTCCCCATCATGGTATATCCCCGTAGAAAAACGATTGTAGAAAGTCGAGGAGTGTACATGTAAGGTGCAGCTTAAAATCTCAGGCGGCGGATTTATAAAAGTTGGAATCAAAACACTTGTGCCACGCTGTGATAAGTGCCTCAATTTGAATGGCGCTTGTGTTGATAAATAGCCCAAGAGTGTAGCCCCCAAATGTATACAATAATAGATTTTCTTTACAAGTTTAAAATTTTTTAGTTCAAAACGTCTGTTACTTTCTGGACAACACTCGTATATGATTAGTTTTTATCATGAATATCTAATATTGAGACTATAAAGGAGAACGTGATACATCTCACATCTGCCCACAGGCTGCCGACAAAGAAAGGTCGCTGACAACTTAATGGGGGTGGCGGAGCTCAGTGAGTACCCTATACCCACGGGATAAGTTGTAAAATACCATTCCTATTCTTGCATTTTGATTGGATATGATAATGAATGAATTATTAGTAGTAACCTAATAACTATTAAGTAACAAACAAAAACAAAAGTTTTCTGATTGAACTAGGGACCTCTTTATCAGAGTAAAAAACACTCTGACGAAGGTTTCCATCTTATGGGGAAGGACAGGGCTTTCCAATTTTATTGAAGGGTTTTGAACTCTCTTACTTTACCATCATGTGGATTCTTTTTATCAAAAAAATTTAAATCTTTATATACAATGCAACCGAGATAAGGATGTCGATCATGGGGATCTCCGAAAGCATAGAAGATACGACGATGGTGAAATTAGAGAAAAGATGCGTAATTAAAGAGCTATCATCATGCTTTAAAGGAAACCAGAAAATTACAAAAACTTCCGAAGGTATGTTAGAAAAACCGAAATTTCACGATTTGGTTTTTATTTTCTGATTTGATGATATTTCTGATGTTATTAGGACATATACAAAAGAACACTTTCTTATTGCCACTTTTTGAGCTCTATTTCGTTGAGAGATTTTCAATACAGCCAAAACGGAAAATTTCGGTTTTTCTAGCATATCTTCGGAAGTAAACGGAATTTTTTGGTTTTCTTTAAAGCATGATGATAACTCTTTAATTGCGTATCTTTTCTCTAATTTAACCATCGTCGTATCTTCTATGGTTTCGGAGATCTCCATGATAGACATCCTTATCTTGGACACGGTGTAGAAAATTCTTCTGTACGTATGTTTGTGACAGAACTCCTCCCAAACCACTGGGCTGATTTTCATGAATTTTTTTTATGTGTCTCTGTGTCCTCCCGGATGGTTTAGATTCACAATTGGGTCCGATTGAATTATAAGAGTTTTTTTAGGAACTTTTCCCACTCGAAGGATATTTTGACTCGAACGTTAACAACTCTTATCCCATTTTCGTTGAATCGAGATGGAAAACGCTCCTTTCGAATTGTTTAGAGAAACACCGGAACTATTGCTTTTTTGGTCGTATTTACGACGCTAATTTTTTCTTCTAGGCTACATAAGGCTTACTCTGGCTATCAGACGATGAATGTGCCCTACTATAATTCTTAATTATGGCTGTTTGCACCGACAAATTTAAGCTGAGCTTAGCTTATGTAGGTGTGGCTTAAAATGTATGACAACCAATTGTCACAATTTGTCATAATTTTAAGCTATGCTTAACTTAATAAATAATAGTTTAATATTAAAATGGCGATATCTAAATTTCTTATTGGTTGGTGCCCATTTTTCAACCCATACCGAACGGCATTTAATTATCCTGCACCATTTAAATCTGTTCACGCAGCAAAAATTTCCACGGTGGCCTTTTCTCATGCTTATTCACACATTTAAGGTTATATCCCTGATAGAAAGTATGTAGTTTGACTCACCTAGCAGATTTTGTGGCGCGACTGACGATTAGAGACCAGTAAAGAAATAAAGCATTGATAACTGCGTAAAAATGACAAATAATTCAGTGACCAAATCAACAATAAATCCCCCAGGTAGATTCGCTACGTTATAATGAACACTATTTGTTTGGGAAGACACTGCAGAATCTTTTTTACAGGTTAAAAGTTTCCAGAAAAATTAAATAAAATTAAACCCAAATTTAACGCTCTCGTTACAATGTGTTATTTTCAGGGGTATAAATATTCATTTTAGGAGATCGCAGAGTCGCTCAGATGAGAGTCTTTATTACGATGTCGCTTCTTGGCATTTCTGAGAACATCGCATTGCTGCAAAATTTCATCCATGACCATAACTTTATTTGTCGAATTGTCGAGGGTTGGCATCCCAGAATCCACTTAAACGAAGGTGTGTTTTCTTCAAATTTTAATAAATATGTGGTGGGTGGGCTCCTGGTCTCTGTGTCAAATGTGTTCTAGGCGGTGCTATAAAATTGCATATCTTTCTCGTGGAAGTTGTGCATTCAGCGTTTTCCAGATGACATCAGTATAGGTATAACGTCAAACAAAGTCAACGGAAAAATAAACGCGAGAGCTCCATTGAGAGTGGAAGTAGTACGTTAAAAATACGTCATTATGAACCGTATATTTTTGCATCTTTTTTACCGGATGGTTAAGAAATCTTTGCAAAGCCATTGGTAAATTTTGTACAATACTCTAATAGCCCCAAAGAATAATTGACTTGCTTGGTTAGAAGAGAAAAATTTTAAAGACCTTAATTTCCAGTTTTCACCACCATAAGAAAGTTTGTTCCGTAAGAATTCGCATCATGTAAAGAAGTTGTAGTGTTTCACTTTGTTCTTGTAGTGATGCAGAAAAGCTAATTTATGTGCCACAAAAATGTATACAAACGTCCGCTAGTTACTAATTTGGACCTTCATTTGAACCTCCCTTGGATAATATCCAACAAATGGATCGAAAAAAGTTCTTCCATACTTGAGAAATTCACTATTTATAAATATCTCCTTGGTTTAAAACGATCGTTGTAAGATGGCACGAGAAACATGCACGTTGTACTTTTGTAGTAATGCTCAACAGAACTCCGATCATAGTGCTCGCTACTCATAAATTATGTACGCCTCCATTTTCCCATGTAAGGTACTAGGCCCTTTCAACGTTGAACGCCAATTTAATATTTGCTTTACACTAATGACACAAGCAGATGTTGCATTCGACCACGTTCTCGGCCTGCTTCCAATATCCATTCAGAATATTATATATTTTTAATATATGACAGTCACATAATTTCCCCGTAATTAAACGCAATTTGCTGAAAATATAGTTTCCGTTGGGATTTAATCTTTCCCTTTACACGCTTCTACCACACCCGTTTTTGTTTTGCTTATAAAGTTTTCCGCGCACGTTTCCACCGAAAGAACCTAATACTGTGCTAGATATAGTTAGTTCAATACATGTTTTTAATTTCGTAAAGGTTTCTTAAATGGCGTTTCATTAGATTGACTTTCGCAATATTGACCGAAGCGCAAACTTTCCTCCTTTAATAAATTCCCCTTTGTGTTTACACAATTCCTATATATTTATAAGATAAATGCCCGGTAATTTTTCGTTTTTCAGTAATCGGAGATACCAGGCGCTGATAAATTCGCGCGCGGTGCGGAAGGGGTGAAATTTCATACTCTCTCCACGACTAGTAGGATCGTCTATCGGGGTTTAATTTCAAGAGCTTCTTAAGAATTACATTGTATTATACTTGAGGGATCGTTAATTAGGACCGTTATTATTTATGTAAAATGTAGGTATAATGAGATAATTTGCCACAGAGTTGAATAGTAAAAAAATTGAGGCGAACTCAGGTCATTAATTAGCGAAATGGTTAGAATTCAACTCCAATTTAATTACGGTTTTTCTTTCAACACTTGAATGAGAGAGTAAATCGTTTTATTATTCTATTTGATTAGATTAATGCTAAACATGAATTTTTAATTGCAATGTAGAGGTTGTGTAATTTATATCTGTTTTAGTGGTAGCATAATTATTGATCATTATATGTGCACCCATTTAGCAGTTCGTAGAGAACAACCTCAAGCTGTCTCGTCTCGTCAAGTATGTATGTGCGAAAATTTGTTTTAGGGGTGAATGGTCGAAGTCTGACAGAAAATTCCTTTTAGATATAATATATTTACAAACTAATAGCTGTGGTACCCTTCGAAGTACTCCGTTTAGACAACAATACAAGGTACTAAATTTGACGACATGAATTTTCCTTCTGCGATTTCCTTGTTAGCTAAAATAGGGGCGAATTGTGAATGAACTGCATGGTCGAACTTTTTGACACCCCTTTAATTTTTTGACACCGACGTTCATCTGCAGTAAGTACCTTGTCAACACCGTTCAAATGGAATGGAAGTTTAGAGAGAATGTCAAACTCTCACCGTTCTTCTGAGTAGGTTTCTGGAATTGATACTCAACTCCATATCCAAATTAACAGTCATCTAGGTGATTTTCCCAATTACAGTTTTTCGAAGTCCTGAAATACCAATTCCAACTTAAATAGCTTTGAATTAATAATTTCTTTTTTGCACGATCGGGCGTCTTTGCCATCTTACAAGATATGACAGGAGGGTTGTAAGTCATACTTACCGCCCTAGACCCGTTAGATCTAATACGTACTAATAATTGCTGTGTAACTGCCAATTTCCCTTTGAAATTATGTAGTTTCAGCATTGCGAAGGGATTATTTTAATACAGAGAAGTTAACCGCACAAAATTGCTTATTTGCCAATTTATTAAAAGTTTTGCGGGATCCCGCTAATATCGGGAAAGAGATTTTGCTGCGGGATTGCATTCCCTAACTATAAGTATAAGACATGTTTGCAGAATTAAAAGAATGATACAACGTTCGTTGTTGCTTTTGACTCCATTAACAAGTTTATATGGATGCCATTGCAAATAATACGTTGCTTAAAACTTCAATTATGCAAGATGCTCAAAAAGATATCCAAGTTGCCCTTTAGTATACAGTAAGTTTTTTTTTAAGACTGGCCATAGAATTTCGCATGTTAATTTTTCAACCCCCTGTTACCGTTTATTTTTGTGAAAATTACAAAGCCTAGCGCTGTTATTTTATTAAATATTAACGCTTTCTTTCTAGTTATTTACTTCATTTTGTGGAGTAATACTCTGTATAAAGCGAAATTTTCCTTTTCTTGTGAAGTTGAATCATTACAAATTTCAGATCAAAATTTAGAAATAATGGTCAGCCTACTAAAAATTTAAATATGAAGCAAACAAAATTATAAGACATCTTTTTGCTAGGTTTTCCTTCTACAAAACTGTGTTGAATATGTTCCTGAAGACAAACGTTAACAGGGGCTTAAAAAATTAGCATGTAAAATCCTATGGCTAGTGTTAAAAAACTCACTGTATGCACTAAATTGATGTTGTGCAAGTAGAACAATTTAGTTAGTTGAATGCCAGGCACAATACTTCCAAATTAGAGTATTGAATCTAATTCAGGTATTTTGTCAACATATCTAATCATATTTATTAAAAAGTAACATAAACATATTTAAATAAATAAATAAATAAATAAATAAACAGAAGAGGTTTCTAGAGACTTTTTTGGCCAATCGATTACGTTTACAGGAAGAAACGATATTTAAAAGAATTCACATTTTTAATTGCAATGGTTGAGGTTGATAATGCGGTATTTATATACGGGTGCCCGTTATGTATGGAATATAGTATAATATATCGGTAAACATCGACTTTATAAAAAATTGTATATAAAAGTTGTTTAACATTTTATTTTCCATAATATGATAGCATTCAATTTTTTTTATTTCAGTAAACAAATCAGTAACGAATAACACTTTTTTTTTAAATAGCAATGTACCCTTTCATTAGGCTCATTTGATAGAGATTTTTTTCTTTTTTCGTTAAGACAAAATTCCCTTATACTAAAAAATTCTTGAAAAAATGTAAAAAAACTGTTACAAGTTAATTTTATCATTAACATCAATCTAGTTCACCGAGTTCTCTTTTGTTTGTCTTAACAATTGAATGTAGATCATTAATGTGCCTGAAGCTTGGTTATAAATAAATAAGTTGGCGCATCGAAAAATAAAAATGGTTCATTTAACAGAAACTAAACGCATACAAACTTTAATTATAGTTGATCATGGAGATCGCAAACGAACAAAATTAGAAGTATGTGAAATTTTTAATGAGCGTTATCCAAATCGAGAATTAGCCAGTCAGTAGTTAGCAAAACTTTTTTTATTTCCGTAAACAAATGAGTAACGAATCACACTTTAATTTTTTAGATAATACAAAATTAGCAATAAAAGGTTTTCATGGTAATAAGTGTTGAAAACGGTCGCCATTAACTGCAAGGCAGTGGCCCAACCTACCACGTGAAGCTTGCAAATAATTTCTGAGCAACCTAGGAGAAATTGCTGCAGCTTCAGCTTATATTCGGTGCTCTAATTCGGCCAGATTCTGAGGTCGCGGTTTGTATATCCCCAGAAGAAGAAATCGCAAGGTGGAAGAGGAGGCCACTCCACCTGTCTCTCCAAATACCACATATAAATATTGCCTTGTTATTGAAAATAAAATGTTAAACAACTTTTATATACAATTTTTTTTATAAAGTCGATATTTACCAAGATGTGTGCTATATTCCATACATAATGGGCACCCTGTATACATATACACCAAGTTAGTTACGTTAGTGTATAAATGATGCACTTAAAAAAATTAACACTCAAGAGAGTTTCATGGAAACCGAATCTGCATTTTAGCAATTTTCGAACGCTTCCATTCCATGCTATTACAAAGCTTCCTAACGTCGATTGCAGTGCACGCTAATAGCTTTGTAGGAGCTTGCATTCATATAATCAGCGTGTTTTAATTTTGTTGCTAAAAGTTTTCTGGTGTATATATTAATCCCGTTCAGATGTAGGAATTGATAAATTTCCCGTTCGGATAAAATACATCAATTTTTAAACAAGACTTTTGCATTGACGTATAAACCAAAAAAGGTTCACTTTTTAAATAAACGTTTTATAAAATAATGGGTAAGGGATCGAATCTCGATTTCCGATCTGTAATGCCGAAAACACTTAAAGGTTGCTGAAAATGATCATAAAAATGCGCCTATTACGTCATGAAAACAGGGGCGCTGCATATTTAATAGCCGTCTTACACCTCATAAATGTTGGTATGAAATTTGAATGGTAGGTATAACGCAACATTTATCCCAAGTTAAATTTTGGATTGTTTTGATAAGGGCTAAAGCAAACTGCTAGATATACGTAACTAATTTAGTGTGGCATGGAAGGGTTTGCCGTACGTAACAAGTTAATGAAATTAAGAACGCTTTCGGTTTTTCGAAAAGTTATTTAAGACCAACTTCTTGTACGTAAATTTCCAATACGAACGGATAATAGTTTTGTATGTGAAAAGCTAAATTTTGTTTATCGGTGTAGAATTGCAATTACCACTAGCCACCCGATTGCTCTTTGATTAGTTTTAAATATTGGCATCTGCGCCATATTCGACTTTGATGATCGCGAAACAAAAAAAATCGTTTGAAGTTGCAAAATGAAAAACTTTCAAGTAATTACAATCTCGGCTCATTACAAAGACAGAGCGGCATCTATGGTGATTTATATTGACGTAGCAAAAAAATCTGAACGTTGCAATTGAAATCACTATCAAACACTTAATTTTTGCTAACGATGCTTCCAAACAAAATTCAATCCAAAGGCAAATATAAAATGAAACCCCTCGAAGCTCACATAATCAAACCCTCGTTCGTACAGTGTAGTGCTAAATGGGGTTCCGCCCCCCTAGCAGGTGGCGAGCGGCGCAAGCTCGGCGTCGGGACGCTCAGTCTCACAGTAGCACAGACCAGTATCGGGCGCATCATGACGGATAATTTAATGTAAAAAAAATTCGCCGCGGATACAGATGCTGCACCATCTTTTACAGTTTCAATGTGAGCGATAATCGATAAATTCATTAGCCACCTCTAAAGCGCTAGTTACGTGCCCCGAAAATGCCCGTGTGTTCCTAAATCCTCCGAGAACAGCTGATAAATCTCGGCAGGTTAACGAACTGGACCATGTTCGTGTTGTTGCTCCTTGTGACAATCACTACAGGTAACAATTAAAGTTTTTGTCTGTTTAGATTATAGCAGATCCGATTTCGAAATTGCGCGTGGGTACAAAATGCCAATCGGAGAGCTTTCGCCTCTTGACATGTACCTACATAAATTAGGTACAGTGCGTTTACATATCTAATTATCTGCCGGTAAATGCCTCTGCATGTTCGTTGGATTGTCTGATTAAAATTGCTTCTGATCGACGGAAAACTAGGTAATGTACTAGGTATAATACTCTTCCCGCGCATTTAAGGGTATAGTTTACTATTATAGATAATTGAAAAATTCAGAAAAAACTAAACCCCTGCGTCAGAAAAACTGATCTGAACTTCACGCTAAGAAGTGGAGAACGGTAGAAAAAGTTGTAATCCCAACGTCGCTTCCCGCTTTTAATTATTTTATTTGTTACTCAGTTGTAAACGTTGATTAACAAGACAAAACGCAAACGGGTAAACGTCATGTTTAAACGCTACTGACTTGTAAAACTGACAGCAGACCTGTAAAACTGACAGCAGACCTGTAAAAATTTTACAAGTTAGTAATCTAGTAATTTCATTGGCCAGAATTAATGCGAAGTCTCTGTTACATGGATCACATGATATTTTAGACATTTCTTCAAGATTAATTTAAGAACTAATTATTTAGCGTTTACTATTGTTTACAAATGAGTAACAAATAAAATATTATACATTATACGCCAGGTAATAGTTTTTACTGGCTCTTGGAGATGACAGGCTCGCCTAACGGCTCGCCAGTCAACTTCTCCTATCGCCAGTAAAAACTCACTTACCTGGCTAATAATGTAAAATACTATTATGCTGCCTGCGAAACACGGCGACTTAGAAGTCATTTAAGATTCATTGAAAAGTACTAGCAAATTGCATAAATGTTCTTATTGAATAGTCTAGTCCAATAGTACTGGTAGTATACGGTTCTTTACAAGTTTAGATTTTCCAAACAATGATGAAAATGCAATACATCATTATTTACTCTATTTGTTACTTTTCTATAACCGGCAGTAAATTCCACAAAACGTCAACTGGGAAATGTCATCTTATGGCTACTAACACTTTGAACTGACAGCTCACTAATATTGATGTGATAAAAAGAATGATCCATTAATATCGTGTCCGAAAGACAACTGTCGGTTTTGTCTTTTGCCCCATTTAAATGCACAATGACAATGACGTTCCAATATCCATATCTCGTCTCATTTGGCAGTTAAAACCATTTCGTCTTGGCCATTCAGTTACATAGCTAGCATTAAACTGATTTCTCACAGTAACAACCAACTAAAAATTTTAAAAAATGCTGAACAACCAAACATTGTATTTATAAAAACCAAGTCAACCAAATTCGAGCCACAACACAATTATTCATATGCATTTTTACTTACACACAAGCACAACTTAATGAATTAATGAAAATTCACCACAAACATTTGCAACAATTCCGTTCCGTTTACCAAAACAAACTGTTAAATTCCATATGATTTTTATAACATGTGCGTTCATTTCGGGCCCTTTTATATAAAATAATCGAAGATCTAACCCGAGATTTAACTTTATGATCATGAACTATTCCTATAAATCGCAGGTTAGTGTTATCTCAATTGCAAATGTCGTTTTAATGACAAAATTAATTTGTCTTAAATTAATAAATTATTCCGCAATAATGAAGGGAAAACCCATATAAAAGAGCTCTGGTCGGTCCTCTTCAAATTCATCTTAGAATTGACACATTTTACAGCATTCCGCAACCTTAAAATTTGTTGAGTTCTTAAATTGACGTAAAGTTGAAAAAAGATTGATACGTCCAAAGTTTAACTTTATATATGTAGATTATTTTTATTCCTTGGTGACATTCGCGAAAGTAAAATTCAAAAGGATCGGTTTAGCATAAAATGTGACGATATTTCTAATTCTATTCATGTTAATATTCTTATCGATTTTATTGGTACGCATTTCGTTTCGGCAATGTGCAATATTATTTACTAAGTTGTAAATGGAATATCTGTTAATAATACTCTGAATTAATCGTTCGACGATAAAGGGATGTTTTAATGGTTAGTGTCTCTTTATCGTCGTGTATAATACAAAACATTATTTTATAGTAGAAGCCATATAAATCATTATAAAACTTTTGAAAATTCTGAATTTAATTTTAATTTAGCAAGTCGCAAGTTCGCTCGTCGTTTCCATGGAAACAATATTGTGTTCTGTTCTAAACTTGATTTCGTGCTCCGTTTCATTTTTAATAAGAATAACAGATACCATTCGAATGCACAACCACTTGTTTCACTTTATCTACCCTTCCGTTAAAGTGATCACTTTCTCTACTCTTACTGTTAGAGAATGTCAATTTAACTTCTGTGTAAAATATCCACTGAGCTACCCCACCCTGCACACAGTGTGTCTTCTGTTAAAATTGTTTCACTAGTGATAAAACCATTTACTTTGATAAAAATTGCAATGGAATTTGGGATATGATCATGCCACATTTTTTGCTTGAGGAACACTTTGCACATGCATATTTTAAAATACTAATTAAATACTAAATTATAGTTTTGCATATCTATTAATGGCATTTCGGTATGGAACGCATCAAAATAAGTTGTATTTGAGGAGAAACTATCTACAACGAAAGCTGCAACATAACATTTTAAGCGGTTGCTTCGACTGGAACAGAGGATTCATCCCCAATTACTGCATGCGATGCGGAAATGTTAAGGCAATATTATGTTCGATATTAAGGGCCCACCAAATCACGTCGTATTCAGAATCCTATGCAAAGGATGTATCAAAGATCTAATACAACCCTTTGATTGAGGTAGACGAGAGTATATTGGTAAGCTCACCTTAACCAAACAAAGAAATCTTCCTTGTATCTCGCAGGTCTTCCTTGAAGTACTTGAAATTCATTAAAGACTTTCATTTGCATAAAAATACTTTGATAATCTTTTATCTTATTGGAACTCTATCAGAAAATCTTGCTAGAAATCTTTTTCGAGATTCGAGAAAGCTCTTTAGTGATCTCAGAAGCTTTAAAAATCTTGCTTGAATCATCACGACGATTATAACCGAACTTCTAGTAATTATTAGATGGAGAAATTTTCGTTAAATGTTGACTGCACAGGCCGCCAGCAATGAATGCTGAATAAGAATTGAAGATCCATTTAATAATTAATTCTCTTAGTAAGAACAAATCGAGAACCAAACGATACTCTCTCAATTAAGAATAACTACCTAAAATAGGCGTATGGTTTTTCCCATGGTTTCACTGTATTATCGTAAACCAGTTCGACAATACGAAAAAGAAATTTTTGTCACATACGAGAGGCAATTAAAATGTACAAAATTAAACCTGATGATCCAGAGTTTAAATGGAAACCTTTCTGGCAAAACTTCTTAGAAGTGAACCCTTCTTATAACCTCGCTTTGAAATTCCTCTCGAAATGTTGAAATTTTCTGTCTGTAGGCACAGCATTACTGCTAAAGCGGAACGAGCCAATTGGTCATTGTAGATAATACCCACAAAATGCTTGATATTTGATATTTATCATATACATATACTATTTTAAATAAATAAATATGTCAGCTGACTATATCTCAGTGCGGAGAGTCAGTTGATGCCCTAAAGGGTGTAACGCAGGAGCCAGGCAATTTTCATTCGGGAGGAAATGAACTATTTTCTTTCTTTCAACGTGCACTGCCCAAACTGCAACTGACGCACTGGGAGCTTCATGATACAACTCTCTAAACCTTACAAGGAAACAGGAAATGAGATATACAAAGAGAGAGTTTTCGTATGCTGTTACTCATTTTTTTAAAATAAATTATAGATGATCAGTCCAATTATGCCAATTATTTCTGAAGGTCATTTTTCCAGATTTTTCCAATGATGTATCACAAGTCACATTTCAAAACTTAGACATGGGGCGGCGGGAGTACAAATTTGAGGGTGGTACCACACTTATATCACCCTTTTATAGTTTAACTCCCCCGCGAGTCGACAGTTTTGGCTATTATGTGATATATCCAATGAAAAAAAAGATGTACATTGAAAGTTTTAGAAGTATAATCCTGTAACATGACACTATCATATTTGAGATAAAATTTAGCATCTCCTATAGTTACTTGTCTGATGGGTGTAGATATAAGTGTGTCTCAAAAGCTTCTTCGACCGAGGTTTTAGGTTCATCATTACTTTTGTGTATGCTTCAAAGTACGTATGCCGACTTTCAGATTTGCAAATAAGCGTAGTTTCTCTTTATTTTTTTGTGAGAAAATAGGAAAAAGGTGTCGCCATTGCCGTTGTCTTCGTCCGTACTTTTTGTGATAGACCTCCTGGGGTACCTACATGAAAGATATATATACAATACATCCCGTAATGGAAAATTGATTCCTTCGCCTCGAAAATAAATGAGTACGCAGACACGGCCGATAATGTATGCAATTTTTGTATTTAGGAAAACATTTAGGTATACTACATTTTAACTATAACAGACATGAAGAAGTAACTCGCGATTGCTGCATTTGCCTTTGAATCGTGCTTTCACTTGAAAGTACAGCAAATAAAGTGGCATCGTAGAAATTCGATCGGTTTACTTAAAAACGCCTAACGAGGCTTTCGCGATAGACGTCTTTCAGTGCCTTATTCTAAGGTTCCGCAGAAATAAGCAGCATGAATTTTAAATAAGTTACTAAACAAAGTTCATTTGAAGGTTCGGCTTCCATAGATACCACGCACTTAGCAGTTATTTGAGTTAGAAACCTGACAGGTGTAGATCTGTATACCAAACGGGTACTAAATTGGAAAGTTCAAAGCTAAGAAATGCTGTCTGAAGGATCGATTCTTCGTTCAAACAAAGGCGGTATCTTTGGCACATCTACGAAATTGGTTTTCAGCCGAAACTCCGTGTAAGTGTTTAAATGGTTTAAATTCGGCAAAACTCAACGAACGAATATTAGCACGTTGAAGTTTCCTATCTGACGTAAACAAATTTTAGACCTTTTACGATTTTTATACAACAAGCCAAACTTTATATCTCAAAATTCCGCGCAGTTTCCATCAGATATTCCGAATTGGATAGGATTCCCAGATTGCGCTATTGTACGTTTCAAGTAGTTCTGCAAAGTCCATTTGCATCACTTTATCGACAGCATCGTGCTCCCTTTCAATTACTAAACCCACACGCGGAATTGAAAAGAAGATGTAGACGCTAACTAAATTTTACAAGAGTGAAAAGGTAAAAACGAGCACTTCTAAATTTTGTTTGTAACTCGAATTGTCAATTTTTGATACGAAGAAAAATTATTAACCTACTTCTATTGTTAAATTACGTTGAGGCAACCGTCGAGTGAAGGAATAGGGAGTGCTCAATTCGCATCATTATGCAAATTTCTTACATTCGGGTCTACAATAAACTGAAATTGTACAAATTGTAAAGCTTCTTACTTTGTATTTTAGTTCATTTTTGCCAAGTTTTCGTCCAGATTCATTTCGTTCATCTACATTTAGCTCTAAATCACTATCACTTCATGTAATCAGTAATAGTCATTAAAACATTGAGAATAACGCAGGTATTTGGTAATTTAACTAGAACGATTAATTAATAAATTGCGTCGATATGTCATCAAAATGTGTTGGTCTCACTCTAACCCTATGTGTTACGTTTAATATTTAATTTACCCTGCTATATCGAAACTTAAACTAACGGCACGTGTATAAAAATCCTTCCACGCCAGAATTTAACATAAAAACGGTCCGCTTTATTACGTCGTCAAAAATACGACATTTTAAATTAAATTGCCATTGTTTGAGCTGCAAAAGAATGAAATTAGGCTATTAATTTTTTTTATGGAAGAAAATAAAATCGACATACACTTTTATGCGCCCCTTAGTTGCTATTAGCGAACTAATTTCTTTACCTCCCCTTCCGTTGTCACATTCAGCACTTACTTCTCCATTTTTATTATTCATTTGGCATCAACGCGGCATAATCAGAATGGAGCCGCTTTCCTTCCATCTACCAATATTAACAAAACGGTGATCGTGAAGAAGGGACATACGCCAACAATTATCCCTTTTAATTCGCCCCATTTATACGTGTCTATTTTTAGATAAATTAATTATCCCCAACAAGTTATTCGAAGCCATGAACTGTTTTACCTAAACGTATAATAAAATTTAATTGTATGCTCCTTTATTCGATGCGCTTTGTAGGGTTGCTCTTAGAGAGTGTATCATTTTATTACAGTTTGAGGCACATTTCGCTTATATAAATTGGAACTGTACCTACTCTTTATTTCACATTTTTGCATCTAGATATAAAAAGCAGTATACCATACATGGAAGGCTTTATTTAGTATTCGCCTTCGAACTAGAACTAATAAAATGAATTGAAAGAAATTCCTGTGCAAGGGAGTTTGGCGTAATTACGGACTAGCTGTTCATGTTGGTCATGAAAGTCGCTTTGCCTTAATTGTACACTGGTCCTTTAATAAACCCCGCTTTTAGTTGTGCCCGTTTCATTTATATTCCCATAAGAAAACTGTTCCATACTCTCAGATAATGTTTTTCGTCAACTTTTTTAGGAGAACACTGAAATTTGACTCTTTTAGATGGTGAACAGCCCTCATAGATCAACTCCATTGCCAATTCTTTTCTCAATAACGTCGTTGCAGATTATTCTGTTCCGAAATTTTTTGCAAGTCTATTTCTTCATGCACGCACTGTGATATTAACCATAGGGATGTTCTTTTGTTCTTACTGGGGTCATTTTTTATCAAGTTCCGATTGGCGCACTGAATAGGTACCACACCAAACATTCGGATTCTCTGGTATGCCTAACCATCACATCAGATTAATATGCCTAGGGTGGAATTCAAAGATCTCCCTTTATAATGACTGACACTTATCACTTAGCAATATTTTGGTATACAATACAAAGAGATATTTGCTAAAGTGCTATAGTAACGCGCGAAATATAAGTTCCACTTAAACTAAACTAAGTGTGCAATTAGTATAATAAGAGTCTAACTTAAGTAATATCTTTTTTCCACCCTTGAGTATCTTTCCTTGGTCACAATGATTCATGAGCACCGAACTCTTTTCTGTAGAAGGTATAACCTAAAAATCAAAAGGGGAGTTGTAACGAGAGCATTTATTTGATTTTTCCCGTCGAATTAAGCATAAAAAACATTTCTAAATTGAAAAAGAGTTGAGGTTTCGAAAACATTCCCCCAAACAAATATTACTCATAGTAAGTTCAAGTTTTTATTTTATCAATTGTAATCTTCCCACGTTTATCAATTGGCTATTTGTTCTAAATCATATTTGTCGCTGGAAATTAGTCGTGTTATGTTACTTTTACAATACATTCAGAGTACGGTCCGTATAGATTACTGTAAACGAAGAAGTGAATTAGGAGTAGCAACACCACCTCACACAAAATATTTTCTTGGTAGAAAAGTTTAAACGAAACGATACGAAATTTAATCTTAAGCTTAGAGAGAAGCCTCCTCATGGATTATGTTTTCGTGGTAACCAGAATTTACAGCATTTTCCAATCAGATAGTTCGGGAATTAGAGACAGAAATGCCTCTCGTCCATTAGGTATATTGTGCTGATGTAAAAAATAATGTGTACAATTTCTTTTGCACTTTAGAAAAGACCTCATGGAATGGATTATGTTTTCCTGGTAGTCTGAGAAAATTTTCTCAGTGAATTGGAAGCAGAAATACCTGCTCACTGTTGGAATATTTCTCTTGAGCTTACGAAAAGACCAGAGTAAATTTCCAAAATTTTTTGTAACAGACACTCTGCAAATCGGTAGCAGACAAATCTCGTCGCACATATTCTCCTGATACAAAAGTACAGTAAGTTGAGCTTACAAAAAAAAATGTTCCAAAACCCACTCGTGGGTATTGCCGCGTAACACAAAGTATTGAAACGACGCATCGTCACCAAAAGCACACAAAATGTCGAATCTGCATATTGAAGCACATCCACGTCCAGAGAAAGAGAGGAGTTATAAGTTATAAAGTTTCAAAGAAATATTACCATACATAAGAAAGTTGGCTATGAGCAACCTGTGCAGTCACTGCGTATGCCCACATAATTTTTACTATGTGCGAAATATTTGCCTTTACTAGAAGCGCCTGTGGCTAAAATTTCAAAGAAGTATCTCCATAAATAAGAAAGTTAGCATTGCGCAGTCACTGCGCATGCCCACATAATTTTTACTATGTGCGAAATGTTTACCTTTACTAGAAGCGCCTGTGGTTAAAATTTCAAAGAAATATCTCCATAAATAAGAAATTTGGCATTGCGCAGTATGCCCACACATCACTGCGCATGCCCACACATTATTTTTACTATGTGCGAAATGTTTGCCTTTACTAGAAGCGTCTGTGGTTAAAATTTCAAAGCAATATCTCCATAAATAAGAAAGTTGGCATTGCGCAGTCACTGCGCATGCCCACATAATTTTTACTATGCGCGAAATGTTTATCTTTACTAGAAGCGTCTGTGGTTAAAATTTCAAAGAAATATCCCCATAAATATGAAAGTTGGCATTGCGCAGTCTGCGCAAAATATGGAGTTAAATGAAACTGATCGAATTGGGCAAATATAGACCATAGCGGCTATCAATTAGCGAAAACCCGAAGTCTCTAGGTGGCCCAGGGGCCGAGATCTCGATGGAACGGACGGACGGACGGACGGAAACACGAGCACATAGGCTTTACCTCAACTTCGTTGTGTTACGCTAAAAACGTCATGGATTAAGTTCTCCTGGTAGCCACAGAGAAAATTTACATTTTTCTAGTAAGCACTCCGTGCATTATATTCTCCTAACAGATACGTTAAAACGAAAATAGTGTTAGACGATTTACCTTGACCTAAGCAAAAAAGCCCATTGATGAAAAGTCCTTAGAGTGTTCTCCTGGTAGCCAGAAAAAAATTACATTTTTTAAAAGACACCTGCTCGCACATTATATTCTCTTCATATTCGTACAACAGTTTAAACGAAGATTAAGTGAACATTTCTTTTGAGATTAGAAGTAGAGTTCCTTGTAGATTGTATTTTCCTGGTAACTAAATTTCCAACATTTTTGTAACAAATATTTTGTATATCAGGAGCAGAAACACCTCCACGCACATCATATTTTCCTGATACAAAATTATGAAGGCAGATAAAATGTAGGAACATTTCGCTTGAAAACGTCTCCATGCGGATTGCTTTCTCTTGGCAACTAGAGAACATTTTCGGCATTTATTTGAAATAGGAGCAGTGTAGGAACTGTTTGGGTACTAATTGTTCGAAAGAGACTTTTTCGCGGTGAGAAACGTAACGAATAACTTTTATTTGAACCATATTTTTCCACAAAATGGATATATATGACATTCTATAAATACCTTTGGGAGGTTCATGATTCTTCTACTGCAGTTATGTAGGGGGAAGTTCATTCAATAATTATTAATTAATTAACGTTGTCGTATGGAACAGATTTTCCAGTAGTTTTCTCATTATATATGAGCGATCAGAATTATTATAAATTATTTAGCGATCTGAATCAGCGCACCAGTTTTTCCTACCGGTGGGCATTTGGGGATACTTCGATTAAGGGATCAAAAACATGATACCGTCATAATTTCCACATATTCACGCGTTTGTTTTCAGGAAAGTTTCTCCATGGAAAGATTTACGATATACCTACAAGTGTGGAATGCGAAAACCGTTGAATTGAAACAAATAACAGGGTTCGAATAGCTCAAAGGTCGATTGTGAAACTACGCTCAACACTTTTCAAAGACCTTTGCTGCAATAAATGTTCAAATTCGATTTTAGTTTTACTTCTTCTGTGCGTCAATAGTTGGAAAATTAATTCTGTTGAAGTAGTAATCGCAGTAATTTCGCGTTGGATTTAGTTGACGAGGTGTTAGAAGTGTAATAATTGACACACGTCAGGTTGATGCGCAAATCCTGTCTCTTGGGAAATCAGCAGCAGTTTCCTACACTGTAGCTTCCGGTTAACGAACTAACGAGATCCTTTGCCCTACATATGTACCAAAATATTACCTTCGGGCGACCTATTTCCCCCTTTACTTCATTTAAATTTGCCAAATTGCGCGAGTGAGCGATTTTTAGATCTTTGAAGCGACGCAATCATTGTTTTAGTGCGATGACAACGGAATGTTGTTAAATGCAATAATCCACCATTTCTGGCGAGCTTTCTGTTGTCCGAAATCGATTCATCATTGTCAAATAATCGCGAAATTGCTTGCTGGGGAGATTCATTACACTTCACTCCAATTACCTATATGCGCAGCGCATGACAACGTGTTCTGTAACAAAACATACTCTGTAAAAATGAAAAAAATTTGCATGACGAATATATTTCGCATTTGAATAATTACAATCAAAACGAAACCTAAAAGGCCTTTCGCCTCTAGAAGCGGCAGTACCTCCCATGTTCATTTCCAATACAACATTTTGATATATCTCTGTTTCGAAATTGTTTTGAATGAATTTTATATTCAATTTAGTATATTTATGACAAAGCAATTGTGTGCCAAATTTTATACGGCAATTTCGTTTAAGGGAATTTTTCTCTTTGACGGGCAGCGGAGCAAAAATTTTCAAATGTAAAAATGTGAGCGTCCAATTACAGAGATTTGCAAGATACAGTTTGGAATTTAATCTGGAACGTAAGGTAATTTGGAACTTATTGATTTTGTAAAGCTTCATTTCAAACCAAATCATTCGCCCTAATTTCCTCTTTATTATCAGCATGGAGACCACAACAGCCGCTCAGTCCAGGGAAGCAATTCCATTTGCTTTATAATTAACATTTAAATTAACACGCCGCGGTTGCGGTTATGGAATTATTGTATACGAGATGAGTCGGTGCGTTAGACGAGACGCCGAAAATAGTTTGCAAATTGTGGCGCTTTGGGGTAACAAAAATTGATTTTGATGGCTGCGTGGTGTAATAAATTTTATTTGATAGTAAAGTACGGACATTCATTATAACGCCATAATCGGATAAAATAGTGATGTATAAGCAACTTTATTGGTGGTGATGGAGAAAAACGGATTTGATAGTGTAAACAAGAAAATTAGGGCCCTAATCTTGTTTCACTTTGCGATAGACGTAATATTTTCTCACATTTCTCTTATTTCTACTAAATTGAAAGTTATTTTTCCAGATTAATCCTACCGATCTAATTAGATTTGAATGGCTTTTTTCACAAAATGTCTGTTGCAACCCCACACACGTATCAATTCGTATGTAAGCCACATTTCCCATCATATTCATATGAAACGTGTTAGTTTTTAAGCCAATCTCGTATCGCAATTTTTAACGGTTTCGACCAACTCATCTGCAAGTTGCGGAAGCATCATTTAGTTTGATAGGTCCGTCGTTTTCGTTTAAGGTAATTGACGTTAACGATGGAAATTTATACACAAGTAGTTTGACCCCGTTGTTGTCATCACGACTTATTTGCAAATTATTATTGATCGATTTATGATAAGCAAAATGTAAAATTGTGGAAAGGATTGGGCGTCGCACAAATTTAGACAGTAATAATATCGCGTTGCAAATTTCAATAGAATCAGTTTGAAATAGCAAAAATTGCTGAAATTCGAGCTGAAATTCAATAAAAAATGAAGAGACTTCAATGATCGCTGAGGAACGAAACCTATAATATCAAAGCTGGTAAGAATAGTCTTCACCTGTCAAGAATTTCATCGTTGGCCAGTCAAGCCATCGGATTTTAAAGTCGAGTAAATACTTTTGACCAGACCCGACTTCGCTGACTCGATTTGACCCCCGAACTCAATATAACCTGCGTATCATGTGACCCAATATACTAGCTTCCGCACATCCAATAAAATGTAAATGCCGTACTCTGGTTTTAAACAGAGCAAAATGGGCAGTGTTTGTATTTAAATCGTAAACTAACAATTTATTGTTTTTCAATTTTTTCAAGAACAATTAGGTTTTTTATCAAATGTTTAAGAAATGACAGGAATTTCTGAGGGTGGAGATGACCAAAAATAATCTGAATAGAACAGATTAATTAGGTAAATAGTTAGGATAACAATTATTGCATTGCAGTGCAAGGACCCATCGTTTGTACATTTTAATATGAGTGGTCAGTAGATTAATGCACATTAAATATTATTAAAAAGTAGTTACTAAGTGACAATCAGGGTTACAATTGTTTGGATTCGTAAGGAAATTAATTTTATATAAACTCCAAACTAATTACGAATAAATTCGTGTTTAGCTAATGCTTTTACTCATTTGGGGTGTAACGTTTTCAGTTTTCACGGCCCGCTAACTGAGGGTTGTCAAATTTAAAGACTTGAGATGTTCTACCTTGAGGGTATACACTATACAGGGTGGCAATTTGAAAACTTACCACCCCCATGTCTTAGTAAATAAACGAGATATTTTAAAAAATCAAAATTCGTTCGGTAATTTGGAGGGGGAATCACAATGACATAGTTGGCGATGCACCCCCTCCAACCCCCTGTGCCCCAGCCACCCCAACTTTTAAATCTTAAATAGTGACCCCCTATGTGTGATATGTCGTTGGAAAGCTTTGAAAAAATGCTTTCCATCCATACCAAATAGCATTACATTTAGGTTAGTAATTATCGTGCAAATCAAAAAATAAACTAATATGATACATTTTCTAAAGTTAGCTTTTATTTCAATAAATGGTCAAAATGGTTTCCGTTATTGGTAAGACAGTAGTATAATCTATTCTCGAACTCTTGTCGAACCTTTTCAAATGTTGGTTTTGCAATATTTCGACATTTTTGAATTATTCTCTGTCTTAGTTCGTCTATGTTCGCCGGTTGCGTTTTAAATACGATTTCAAACGTATCATATTAGTTTATTTTTTGATTTGCACGATAATTACCAACCTAAATGTAATGCTATTTGGTATGGTTGGAAAGCATTTTTTCGGAGCTTTCCAATGACGTATCACACATGGGGTCACTATTTAATATTTAAAAGTTGGGGTTTTTGGGGCGCAGGGGTTTGGAGGGGGTGCGTCGCCAACTATGTCATTGTGATTCCCCCTCCGAATTACCGAAACGGATTTTGATTTTTTAAAATAACTCGTTTATTTACTAAGACATGGGTAAGTTTTCAAATTGCCACCCTGTATAATCTCCGGTACTTCTTCACAATTACCATTAGTTGAGCGCCACCCCTGTAGAAAAACTAGGAAACTGCATGGAAAGTAACAAAACGAAAGAAATACTAGTTTATTCCATTTAATGTCCAATCGTGTACGTTCAACTTCAAATAAAACTCACAATTCATTTTCCAAATGAATAAATCCCGAGTAAGAGGAGCCAAAATATTACCATGTTATATTTGTGTGTAGGTACATATTGATGTGTACACTGATCCCTAGGCCAGAAAGACCGTACACAAAACACCACTTAACCTATGGTAGCTCTTTAATATTTTTCCCGGAACAAATCCTCACCCCGGCACAATTTGACTCTAAACTCAACTATCTTACTAACTCCTGACAATATTAGTGGGTCACTTCAAAATCCTTAAATTCCAAACTGGCTTAGATTAAATTTAGTGCAAAATTAAGATGGACCATAGGCCGGAAACAAACAAAATTACTAGTGCAATAAAAATGCATTGGTCGTTGATAATGAAAACAACACAGAAATTCATGTTGTACAAATTCTACAATAGTATATTGAAAGATAAGTGTTACAATGCGACCTATTGTAATACGACTATCTTGTGGCACGAGTGGCGACGCGAAGCGTAGCCACGAGTGTCCGCAAGATAGGAGTATTACAATAAAGCATTGTAACACGCGTTTTTCATACTATTTTTTCTATTTCGGTGCTTTAATTTAATTTAAAAAATCATTATCAGAAACTATAGGGAACATAAGAACTAACATGTTTTATGCCGTTAAGTTTTAGGTTGGCAGCGTAGTAAGACTGACATTTTGAAGTTCAAACATGGAAGTACCCAACGAAGTACCTACTTCTACTAACTAGTAACTGCCAACTTAAGAGATGAGTTACCAAAAAAAACGACTATAATCATTGTGACACCGAAATAGAAAAAAAATTTATCATTAACAACTTACGATTACTTACAGTTTCTTGCTTATGTGTTCGTCTGTCCGTCCGTCCGTTCCATCGAGATCTCGGCCCCTGGGCGACCTAGAGACTTCGAGTTTTTGCTAATTGATATCTGTTATGGTCTATATTTGCCTATTTCAATCAGTTTCATTTAACTCCATATTTTGCGGAGACTGCGCAATGCCAACTTTCTTATTTATGGAGATATTTCTTTGAAATTTTAACCACAGATGCTTCTAGTAAAGGCAAACATTTCGCATATTGTAAAAATTATGTGGGCATGCGCAGTGACTGCACAGACTGCTCATTGCCAACTTTCTTATGTATGGTAATATTTCTTTGAAACTTTATTTTACTTATTTAACTCCTCTCTTTCTCTGGACGTGGACGTGCTTCAATATGCAGCTCGACATTTTGTGTGCTTTCGATGACAATGCATCGTTTCAGTACTTTGTGTTACGTGGCAATACCCACGAGTGGGTTTTGAAACATTTCTTTGTCCTCTACTTAAAATATCCGTATAAAAGGGTATCCTTCAGAGCCGTAGCCAGAGGGCAGCAAGTCTTGGGATTCGCGTTGCCCGCTATTGAAAATTGCTTTCTTAAAAAAATTAACAAAAGAAGAGATACCATTTTAAATGGCTATATTAATTAATAAAATGTTATAGGTTAAAAGATGGGTTTAATAATAGTTTGTTTTCTATTATTAAATGAGTTAGGTTTATTGTATGTTTCCGTGATTGTGTTTTGGGCGCATAAATAATACACATATATTATCATTTTAATTTTCTTTTTAACCAGCTGCAATACGGAGTGCAGGTATAAGGGAGGTCTACAAATGACTTCCCGCTTTTATAATAAAATCTGCGTTTTAGATCCCTATAGGAACCCGTTTTCAATGATTATCAGTCCGCCTGTCTGTGCACTGATTTCCTTCCAAACCACTAAACCAAAAGTAATTAAATTTGGCACACGTGTTCTTAGACGTAAGATAAAACTGAAAAACTTTTGTTACTTGGACGTGTTGATCTAGGGCCGTAATTAATTAGAGTGCGCTATATTCTTGTTACGCCTTTTACGTATCTACAATAAAGGCAAAGGTATTGTATTTACATTTGCCGAAAATTTTCCCTTTAGAAAAACCGTTGAGCTTCAATGTATCATTGTGAACCAGAAAGAGCGACTTCCAAATAAAGCCTTCAATATGTTTGGTACGTTTAAAGAAGATCGTTAGGGTCGTAACGAAAGCTCTCAATAATTTCCACTTCGATCGTCTGGAAAATCATCATTTTCCAACTGTGCCAGTAATATCCTTATCTATATATAAGGTAACCGTATAATATCGACGCGGTCGTATCAAGTTGTAGTTATAAACGTTCGATAATTACAAAACACTTGGGCGTATTTAGCTCGTTTACACTTCAACACCTCATCATATTAAAGTACTGCACGAATGTATTAATTCGACCGTAAAAGACGTTCAATTTCGCCGATCTGATATTAGAAAGCGGCAATCTACTTACTCGCGTGTAATTTGGCAGAAAAAAATCGAAAATGGAAAACTTCGTGGACTTGATTCCCTGTAACGTGCGATTGTGGAGGAAATGAGTTTCTTCGATCGCGCGGATGAAACAAATGCGAAAATTTCCAAATGAATTGCGAAAGTCTCCAACAAATCTGTGAAAGGGAAATTGGAAATACTGTAAGATGTGTGTTTAATAGTTTTGTCAAATTTACTCTCCTTTTTGATCTTTCTCATTTGCGTTTTCTTCCCTCAGGCTTTGAGACTGGGAGTTTTTATAGAAGTCTGAATTACAAATTCCCAAAATAATATCAAAATTCCGAAAAAATTTTGAAAATTTCCTTCACCATTTTTCGGAGAAATCCAATACCTTACCAGTATGAAAGAGGAACACTTGAGCACGAAGCAATCTTTTCTGACTATGTACTTGAATCCCCATCGCCTCCAGTAATACATGTCATAGAATTTCACTACTAAAAGCAAACTTCAGATCGCAATGCCCACAGGAGTATGGTTTAATTACGGTTAGTGCTTGGAAACACATGTCTTCTACATTAGTAAATTACAGTATCGATTCAAATTATCATCGCGTTCGTTGTACTTACATCAGCGCAATCTCGTGCGCGTTTTATAATTGTATCCATCATCCCACTGGCTCACCTAATCCGATGATACATACCGGCTAAGCTCCGGCAGAAAAAGTAATTCTACGGCCGTCACAGCTTCTAAGATATGAAATAAGCTTGTAATTTACCGAAGATGCGAGATGGAGAACAATTAGATATTGTTCAGAATGGGACACGCGTGAACGTGCAGAATGTTGAAAGTGGACGGACAAAAACCGGGTTCCATATTTCATTTTCGTGTATGACTTGAAGAGGGTCACTGTCTGAGACCTAAAATGAAAACAGTAATTTTTGCTCGTAATGGAGTATTGAGAAATTCAATTATCCGTAGGTAGGTATACCAAACGCATGCTACGTTGGGTTAGCAAATGAGATATTGGGATCCTGTTAAATCTCTAGGGGATTTCTCATTGTATTAGCTGTCCAGTAGGCAGACTCATTATCGGATATCTGTCAGGACGAATCCAAAGTCCATAACGTTCCAAAGCTGTACAATGCGCTGATGTAGTGTCGTGCGGACAATGCAGCTGATAAGCGCCGGGATAGTTGGCTAAAGAAGTGCGTGCATTTTTACACAATATGCTCCAAGATGCTCACAAATTAGTTTTAAGTATCCTTTCTAATTATCGCTGTTTGACTATCAAAATATGAATCCTTTTCTCTAAAATTTGAATTTAATTTCGTGAATCTTTTTTAGAAATTTGGATATCGTTTCATAAATATTTTCTTTCCTATTTTCTTGGATGCGTCGCTTTTAAACACTAAAATTGAGATTGAACAATATGAGTATAATTTTCGAAATGGACTGAAGATGGTTGAAATAAGACTTTATCCCTCTGAGAATCAAGTCCTAAAGCTATTCAGAATTTGAAGGGAGGTCATGATTCTAGAAGGACAAATTTTTACCCTTGACAGTATTAAATTTATGAATTCTCTCACAAAAAAAATCCTTTATACAGCAGTCCTCTACCGCGAGGGGGTTACTTTTGCAGTACAACAAAAATTTCTTTTAGTGTGATTAATTTTGCTTAAAGAGGATTCTAGCATCCCCATACGTCAATATACAAAATGTATCCCTTGATAAAAATTGACTATTACGTAGTAGTCCGCAACTACGAGAGGGTTTCTTTTGCGGTACTCCAAAAATCTTCGGTTTGTTTGAGTAATTATGCTAAAATGGCATCCTCATATACATAAATATACAATTTTTACCCTAGCAGTTTTAAATTTATGAATTCTCTCACCAAAAACATCTTTTTCATAGCAGTCCTCTGCTGGGAAGGTCTCGCTTTTGTTGTACATCACAAATGTTTATTTGTGTGATTAATTATTCGTAAAGGGGATCCGTTTTATTCTTGATAAAACTTCTCTAACTACGCGGTAGTCCTCTACTACGAGGAGCCACCAGAGATTCTTTTTTAGGCCACTGTTGAGGGACATCCAAACTGACTACGATAATGTCACTTCCGCTGTACAGGTTTTGTCCCATTTTCAACACTTATAAGCTATTTCCATAATTGTTAGTGCTATCAAACATGTAATTTATGCGTCATGTGTCCTTTACGGGGGCAAACTTGAAATATTAAAATGAAAATTTGAGAATATTCGCTTAAGAGATACGAGGGAATGTCAAAGAATTTTCAATTTCAGAATACCTATATTTTCTTAGTTACAAGAAATACAGAAACATTACAGAAGTTGTCGGACCTAACATCATTTTTTTAAATGGAAATCTTTATATATTTTAATCTAAAAAATAGGATATTAAATTTTCTTTTCAAAAACACACCACACCATGTATGACATTCGAAAAGGGTTTCAAAAAAATTATAAGGAAATAAATAAGGCTGAAAAACATTGTTGAATTGTTGTAATTTGTTTAAATCTTTCTTTAATCTTTTTGAATCAATATTGATTTTTTTTTAATTTTCTTGGTGATATATTTAAAAGTAGAATTTAATATGCTATTTTTTAGATTAAAATATACATGGTGTTTCACTTAAAAATTACGTTAGGTCCGATAATTTTGTTACCTGATCCCGTATACTTATTTTGAACACGGGAGATTATTTAACAATCATTATTAAGAAACTAAGAAACATTTTTATGTATAGCTAAGAAAAATGCCTGGAAAAATGTAGTCATTTTTAAAATAACAATTTATTTTATTTTCTCCTGTATCTCTCAAGTGAGCGGATATATTTTCAAATTTTTGTTTTTTGGGAGCTTTAGTTAAACGGTTCTGGGAAAGTGAAATAACCCCTATTTTTTATTGCATTACAATTTATGGTTTTTATTTTGACTTTAAGAAAAAAAATAGCGGATATAGACGGTACCATGAAAATTGATTTCTTGAAAACGGTTGTTGTTATGGCAACCCATTTTGACCATTTCATGCTTAGAGAAAGAATAGGGTTTTCTTTAAGTTGATAAATAATCAAAATTGACATGTTTTGATATTAAATGTACCTATAGCTATCTTTAACAAGTTCCGACTCCCATTTCATTGAATTGATACCTTTTTTCGGATTTGCTTTTTAGTAGTCTGTCATGCTTTTATGACAATCGAATTTTAAACAAATCAAGAAAAGTGCCAGCATTATGTGCCGGGACACTATCTTGTTGGTAATACATAGCAACATATTTCTGTAGAGGCAGATCTTTTGTTTCTGGAACAACAGTATTACGTAAAAGTTCCAAATAACGGTCTGCATTAAAATATTCGTGATACACATGGAAACGTAAAATGTTCCCAGAAACGTTTAACTAAAACTCGCTGTGTAATAATGAAACACAAAAATGGAGATTTTACTGTGATTTTTAATTATATAATTATACAGGGTGGCCCATAAAGGCGCGGCACACCAAAATTGCATTTTTCTAAACGAAACACCCTGTATATTATTGAATATGTAAATTCTTGTCTCAATTTTAAGCAGAATTTGTAATAAGCATAATGTACCTAAATTCAATCGTTTTCAGGTTATCGAGTTTTGAAAATAAACGCTACTATTTTAAAATTCATTAATAATTGAACAAAAAATGAATCCAATCAATCAAAACAAACTTCACAAACGGTTCTTTTCAGCACCACATAATATATTTTCAAATGAAATTAGTGACCCCATTAATTATTGTTCTTTCTTCAATACATTTTAAAACAATATCTTCTTACAAATTATGCTCAAAATCGAGAGAAGAATTGAAATATCGAATAATATACAGGGTATTCCATAATTGGTGTGCCACGCCTTTATGACTGACCCTGTATAATTAAAATTACTACTGCCTAGTAGACATAAGAACCTCAAATCTTTTATATAAAGTTTTTTTGATACCTTGTATATTGTCCCCGATAATCGACCGTTTCCAGGCTTATCCGCGACCCTGCATATACATATGTAAAAAATAAATATTAATTTGGATTATCCGCACTTTTCAATTATCTGTGCTTCGTCCGGTCCCGTGGAGCACGGATAATCAGGGTTCTACTGTATATAATTTACTATCTAATTTCTTCCGTATACTGGCAATTTTTAACGTTCATCTTGAAAACCGTCACCCCTATTTGGGTCCGTGAAGTGAGCTGACCATGAAAAGCACAAACAACGGATTTAGGTTTAATCGTTTGTGCTTCGTTTGTGCTCGTTTGTGCCGTATAAAGTAAGTCAGCAAAATCAACCATACAAAAATTATGGGCAATTCAAAATGGTCAGCTGACTTCACGCACGAAATTAAAGCACAAACGACGGGTTTAATTGCAATCGTTTGTGCTTCGTTTGTGCTCGTTTGTGCCGTATAACAAAAGTCAGCAAAACCAACCATACAAAAATTATGGGCAATTCAAAATGGTCAGCTGACTTCACGCACGAAATTAAAGCACAAACGACGGGTTTAATTGCAATCGTTTGTGCTTCGTTTGTGCTCGTTTGTGCCGTATAAAGTAAGTCAGCAAAACCAACCATTCAAAAATTATGGACAATTCAAAATGGTCAGCTGACTTCACGCACGAAATTAAAGCACAAACGACGGGTTTAATTGCAATCGTTTGTGCTTCGTATAACAAAAGTCAGCAAAACCAACCATACAAAAATTATGGGCAATTCAAAATGGTCAGCTGACTTCACGCACGAAATTAAAGCACAAACGACGGGTTTAATTGCAATCGTTTGTGCTTCGTTTGTGCTCGTTTGTGCCGTATAAAGTAAGTCAGCAAAACCAACCATACAAAAATTATGGACAATTCAAAATGGTCAGCTGACTTCACGCACGAAATTAAAGCACAAACGACGGGTTTAATTGCAATCGTTTGTGCTTCGTTTGTGCTCGTTTGTGCCGTATAACAAAAGTCAGCAAAACCAACCATACACACAATTTTTTAACAATTGTGTCCTTAATCTTGAGTATTTTAATTAAATTTCAATGTGTATATCTGTCAGTTTGAGTAACCATCCATCTTCAATAAATACTCCACCTTCCACTGTCAACATTGTTGCATTATTAAGGATAATAATAAAAAAAAAATAATAATAATTTATTTCCAACAGCAAAGCCTATTACAGGAAATTTCAAAGGATAAACAAAATGAAAATACAAACTTATAATCCTCAGCCTCCTCAGCTTTATAGTTTTTTATTGTTGTCCGTGGTGTACGGGTACTTTGGACATTAAGGATGGACGCTATTGATTTTCTTAAAGCTGGTTCAACAGGAACAACAGTTATCGGACTTCGAGTGAAGCGGAAACAGGAAAAACTGCGGGTTCAATATAATAGAAATCAACATACTTCATTCCCTAGGTTATACTTATATCGAGTTCGGACTTTCGCTAGATTATTCCCTATGCCTCTTAGAAGTGTAATAATTCAATATTAGAACAAAATGTACCCAAAACTATTCTTTACACATGAATTTGGAGTTGTAAAAGCTTTCAAACGCATTATCTTGGTGCTGAAAGAGTACATCACGTGCACATTTGATAACCGCATGTGTGTGATTCAAAGATGTTAAATTATTTTTCTGATGCCACATGGATTTTGATCAAAACATGTCAAAATCGTTATTCTTGCACTGAGATCGATGGGAAAAAGTCCAACAGCATGATGCATCGTCTCAATGACCAACACATGAATTTGATGCATGTTTGGCGACCACATGGACTTTGATCAAAACATGTGAAAATGGTTATTCTTATTCATGTACCAAGATCATTGGAAACAAAATTAATAGCATTATCTCAATGGCCAACACATGAATTTGATGCAAAAATTCTGAAATTTAATTTTGATTTTTGCAATTCCATTCTAGTTGACTCGTCGATTCTAGTCGACGCCAGCTTTTACAGTTTTTCTTCTCACCACTAAACTTGCATGGTATTCGTTCAGAAGTTTTGAAATAAGTAGTGCGATAACGTTCATTCTTATATTTCAATATTATTAGATCGGTAATTATTTTCTTAATAGTGTTATCATTGTGATCATCATAATCACGCTACCTCGTTTTATTATACGTAATATAATATGATAACATTTATTTAATAATGAAGATTTTAAAATCAATTAACGTGTACATCTTGTAGGTATGTATATCTACTACACAAAAAAAAATAACCTGAGAGTCGGAAACGTTTCGTTAGGGTCCCTATACTCTATTCGAATTAATTTTTTTTTTCAAATGTTTGTAATAGTGCTTCCGTTTTGTATAATTTAATAGCCCTTTAACAAATTTGAAAATAAAAAAGTAATTGAATATAACTTCAACAATGCATTCTAATTAATAACCGCTGTTTAATATACAATAAGGCGGACCTTTAAAAACTTTTTTTTATTAAAGAGATCAAAAAAATAAAAAATACTGTTTCTTTAAATATCAAATGGCTGATTTTTAAAGTAACCCACCAGGCCAACAACCCCCTTATGCACAACCCATACTGACCTAAGAATCTGACAAAACAATACTCAATTTCTGATTGTCTTTGGAAAGGTTATTACACATCTTGGAAAACGTACAATGCCTGAGTATTATTTTTTTTAACTAAGAAAGATATCAAATGAACTGATAAATGTGGTTGTTGTAAAGGCTACGGAGAATCCTAATAACGTTTTTTTAAATAATTTTAATTGTTTGTTCCACACTCTAAGCTATTTTGAAAAATAAAGAAACGTGTAAACAAATATAGAAAACGAGGTCCTGGGTATGACTAGGTATAGTATGTGCAAAACCAAATTTGGAAACTGGCGCTACATTTGCTTCTATTCCAAGTGGCTATGTATCAAATTTCATTTAAATACCTCCATAAATAAGAAAGTTTGCAATTCGGTTTGTAAATGGTCGAGATGCGCAAAGGGCACTGTGAATGCTGATCGATTAGGCTCAACTTTTGGAATTGCGTTTTATATGGCTAAAGCCATGCGCATATTGAATTTCATGCAAGTCTTCTTTATTTTTTTTGACCTACATTAACAATTCACGAACTCCGATTCTACAAATTTGTTATTGAGGAAATCGAAAGTGTACTTTTGTACTTTTCGAAATCGTTAACATCTTTTCTTTATAAAGTTTTCCATATTTTTTTGAATTTATTTCTTTATTATAGGAGTGTAGTGTAGGTAATAAGAAATCAAACTTGGCGTTATGCTTATATTTTCTAAAGCTACCGATTTCGGTCTATGGCCATCATCAGGGTGTGGTAAAATGTTTTATAGATTTATAATATAAGTACCGTCAAATAGTTAAAGCTAATAAGTTGAAACAATAGTGGTAAAATTTTGGCATATCTAATGTAGTAAAAGTCTGAAATGAAAAGCAGTAAATTGTGACTATATATTAAATAAGTTTAAAAATTTAAACAGCAGTATTGTTTCAACTTATTAACTTTAACTATTTGACGGTACGTATATTATAAATCTCTATCAGAATCGTAATAATTAGAACATTTTAGCACAGCCTTTGGAAAATTTAAGCATAACCCCAAATAGGACTTCTTATTACCTACACTCCTATAAATCGTTAACACTATTTAATGGAAAAGCAAAATATTGTATTGTATTTCTTCATAAAACTTTACATACAGTTATATATTATGTACAATTACTTAAATACGTTAAATAAGTAAGTCTTTACACTATGGTTAAATCTACAGCTGTTTGAATTCGTGCATCTTATGTTAGGTGTGCTGCAACTTTGTGCATGCATTATATCTATAATTGTGTAGGTATTACAGGTTCTCTTAAAGACTTATTATATCGGACATACCGGCAAAAACTAAACTCAAACAATTGAACCTGAAGCCCCCGTTTGCGCTTTCATTTTCGTGCGTGAAGTCAGCTGACCATTTTGAATTGCCCATAATTTTTGTATGGTTGGTTTTGCTGACTTTGTTATACGGCACAAACGAGCACAAACGAAGCACAAACGATTGCAATTAAACCCGTCGTTTGTGCTTTAATTTCGTGCGTGAAGTCAGCTGACCATTTTGAATTGTCCATAATTTTTGAATGGTTGGTTTTGCTGACTTTTGTTATACGGCACAAACGAGCACAAACGAAGCACAAACGAAGCACAAACGAAGCACAAACGATTGCAATTAAACCCCTCGTTTGTGCTTTAATTTCGTGCGTGAAGTCAGCTGACCATTTTGAATTGCCCATAATTTTTGTATGGTGGTTTTGCTGACTTTTGTTATACGGCACAAACGAGCACAAACGAAGCACAAACGATTAAACTTAAATCCGTTGTTTGTGCTTTTCATGGCCAGCTCACTTCACGGACCCCCCCTATTTACATACTTGAAAGAGAACTTTTTTGAAAGAGTATGCAATTTCTTTAGAATGCTTTAACAAAATGTCTTACAATGAAATTTGCGAAATTTCCGCCGCGTATTTGTGTTCGATTAAAGAGGCTCTTTCTCAGAAAGTTTAAAACGTTATAGACCTATAGGAATATACTGAAAAGTTTACTTTTCCTTCAGAAGAAAGCAACAACTTATAGCACGGTACTGAAGTACCTATAAACTTTCCAATAAGTACAACGGAGAAAGCGACTTCTATCCTCCAATTTGTTCAATTTTTGTATTGGGTTTTTTCACCTGTAACCCTACTCAATGTTTCATAATATCGCCAGCACAGGGCAGAATTAAACACACTATTTTAAATGTTTTCATTTTTTTAAAATACGTTCTTATATCGGGCGACAAAAAATGAGTGAATGTCGAGTCGCCCTTGGAAGTTCAATTTAAGTACGATTTCCCATGTGACCAAAAATTCCAAAGGTGACTTAGTGACTAGACGGTCACTCATTTTTTATCTGTATGTATGTATGTACTCGTATAGTTAATGGGCAATTTAATACTCCATCAAACATGTGCGAAGCCGTTTCTGTGAAAAACCCGAAGAAAGAGCTCACAGCCTAAACCATGCAATTTTGAACTTGAGAGAAGGTGTGATCGTACCAAAACTGTTGGTTAAACTCAAAAGTCAGGGAAATTTGGGATTCCACATCAGAAAGCCATTTAATTTCATAAATTTCCTTACTTTGGGGATACTAATTTATAGGAGTATGCCTCACGCCCGTTTTCTATCGATGGCATGTAATTTTGGTTTTGTTAAACTGTCTCTAATAGTAATTTTTAACATATCATGCAGGGGTTTTCAAAAGAATTTTTGGTACATTTACTTCTGAGCATTCAGAAGTACTATTAAGCATGAAATGTTTAGAATAGGTCTTGAAAAAGTTCCTGAAGTCGATCAGTGTTTAGAACGCACCGCTATCCTACCTGTAAGTATTTTTCAGCGTAACGTATTATCAGTAAGTGTGCGTTTACAATGAACGTATACGTAAATATTTTATAAACCGTAACTCGTACATATCCGTATCGTTTCCGTAAATTTACTTCGCTGTTTACAATAAACCAAAGATCATACTACTTTTGACCGTACGTAACTTTGAAACATTTTCAACCTTTGCGATTATGCGCAAGACTTACATATCGCTTACATATACGTACGTAAAAATTACGTTCATGGTATGTTCGTATGTTTCTATAGAGTTCAACTTTGCGAAATTTTTACGTTTTATGTATTTCTTACCTATACGTTCATTGTAAACGCACAGTAAACATTTCGCAAATAGAACTTTCCGTTTCATCTTACGCGCCTACTATAAATTCTATCCAATAATCTTATTCTACTAAAGGGTTAAGCGGATTTACATGTACGGCTTAAAACTCCGAATTAACTAAACCGAGCTTAAAACGCCTAAAAGTTTGTTAAATTTAATATTATATAAGATTTCGTTTCAAAAAAAAAAACACGAACTTATCCCTACTTTGTGCACAGCGCTTTATTTCCTCTCGGAGCGTAAATAATTGAGACCCAGTTTAATAATGCATTTCGCACGGAAAAAGAAAAATTTAAAGTATTTTGGGGATGTGGTTACGTTTACATTTACGAAGGGCGTGCGCTGAATTTTTGTAAGACGAATTTTTTACCAATACACGAGCGTAACGTAAACAAGTCTATAGAAAAACCGTATATACTTTCGTTGATTATTTGAAAGGGAAGCGCTGAAAGTGCTACAGGTTTTTAGTAAGGTCGAATTTAGGAGCGGATGGGCGACGTGTGACCTCCCCTAAAACTCGAGACTTACGTTACGGTAATTTGAGTGGGTTAGAAACTAAACTGATTAGTAGGGTTCAATGTTATTGTTAACCGTGTGTTCGCATAAACGCAATTGTTATTCTTTATATTTAATAATTAATTAGCTGCGTTTTATAATTTTGGTGAAAAGGGTCACAAGAAAATTAATTGTTATATTACCTTCAATTTATTTGTTTCATCAAAGGACTTATCCTAAGGAAAAAGTATGTACATATACAGGGCTTTTCAGTTTTTCGGAAAATATCCTGGAAAATATCAACATGGTCGCACTTACACTTAGACTGGAGGTCGGCACTGACTCTGTCACAATGGCCCTTTTTATTCATTGGATTGGATTTATTGATTAGACTAGAATTAGGTATCTAAAATTAGTAGTTTTTGTGAGTGGAAAAAGCCCTTAAACTTCATACTGTTTGATTGGAAAACTTTCACGCATTGGTAGATACTTTTTCGATCAGACTTCTCAATCAAAAGTTATAGACTAGAAACAAATTTCGAAAAAAAATTCAAAGGGCTGTAACTTTTGAACTAGTAGCCCAATCTTGGAACTGTTTGAAATTATGGATTCTACGGGCTACATTCTATAAGAAAATCTTTTTTCCGGGTCGATCTGAGACAATTTTTTCTTCGGGGCTCAAAAAAAGGCAGTGTATAACCTTCCTATTTTACCAAAAATCGACTACACCAAAGTTTCTCGGGAAAACACTTTTTCTTATTAATTTGGGTGCGTAGAATCCAAATCAATTCGTATCTACTTTCCACGATTAAGTATCTGATCTGTGTGGAGATATTTTCGTTCGATCGCAAAATATTAGTCTTATTTTGATGTGTAAAGTTGAATTTTAATTTAATTTTAGTTAAGGCCGCTTGACATGGAGCAATACAACGCACAAGAACTTGCAGAAAGAAATTGCAAGGTCAAATCCTTGCATGCAATAAGCATTGCATGGTATTTGACATGGTGCAATTCTATTTCAATTGATACATGTCTGCCAACAGAAGAAACATATGGATTTGTCAACAAAATAGTTAACCTCAAATGAAAATTAAATTTTGATTGCTTGAAGAAACATGAAAATTACAAGAATAAATAAGATTAATAAAAACAAGTAATGAGTGCGTCTCTCAGCATCATAGTTGCCGCCGCTGTATTTTACTAGGTTGGTGACACAAAAACAACTAGATTTATCCCTAGCATTGCGCGATTCATGCAAGAAAAATAGCACCGGTCTTATAAAAATTGCATGCAAGTCTCTTGCAGCAATTGATCAGCTGGCTTTGAACTGCGCATGCCTTTCGCAATTTTTCTTGCAACTTGCATGCAATTGCAATTTTTATTGCTCCATGTCAAGCGGCCTTTAGTATCAAGGATATTCTCCTTCGTTGGAATATTTTCCCACTAGGAACTAGTTCCATGAAAATTAATCCTTATAGGAAAGCTGAACCTCAAAGATCGACCTTACAAAAGCTCACTAAGTTATAAAGTTCATTTGTGTTATAAATTCGCTCCGATAAAAAATTCTACTTCGAAAATGCGAAATCAAAAAAGCTCGTTTACGTTTGAAGTCGTCCATGTATTCATTCCCAGGATAGTCTCCCTCGGAAAATTACATTTTTCCACTATGGATTATAGTTCCAAGAAAAATTTACTCTTAGGAAATCCAGACTTCAAAGTATCAAACTTAAGAAAACTCTCTCTGGATATAGATGTTATGCAGCCAATTTTAAAGTTCGTTTCTGTTGCAACGATAAAAAATTTTCCTCCGAAAATTTGCGTTCGCAAAATCGCCGGGAAATCCTCCCTTGAAAAATTCGCCATTGTTACGTAAATAGGGAGGACTGCAAATGAAAAACTAGAAATTCGCTGCCCACTTTTTTATCAAAATCTCAAAGAAAAATGTTTCTAATTTCACCAGTTTCTTTGGAAAAATGATTTCATCCATCAATGGGCAACAATCATTCATCTCTCCGCCAACTTCTGAAACAGAATGTTGTCACTTAATTGTCGTCGCATATTACAATACAGTTATCGTATTGGTCAAAATTTGGTAGCATTCTTCTTAGCCGAAAACGTGACTAAAACCTTTTGCATACAGTGATATTCATTAAGAAGCAGACATAGGGATTTACGAGTATTGTTTTTTTATGTTTGCTTTTAAATGACAAAATCTCTTCTGAAAGACGCCTAATTTTATGCACCGAAATAACGTCTTAAATCAAATGACTCTCTGGCTTTCATATTAATTAATTTGAATTTTGTTACTTTGCCTTCCGTATTATTATTTTCGTTCGTGTGCGATGTCAACTGAAGAAAAAGTTGATATTTTCTCAATCGCGACCAATTAATTTTTTAATAAAAATTAGTGAAATACAACTACGTTACTTTAGCAACACACTAATTGAAAAAATGGAGCAAATGAATATCACTGTATATACATGGCCACACAAGAAAAGTCAATTGTGTGACAAAACTTGTCAATGATACTCGATATCAAGAATAAAAGGTATCAACCCTAAAAACACAATGTATTGGCCCTGCCAGAGCTTCACAGTTATCAAAAATTGCGAATTAAAGTTGGCAAGATTGAAGCTAGATGGAGGCTCAGATTATAAGTGCGAAAAAGGCTATAATTGAATAAAAAACGGTGGAGATTTATAAATAGATAATGACGGCTGAAATTTAAAATCAAATTTAACGCGGACATAGCAAATCGTAAAGAAAATGTGGAGGCATAGTCTCCAATCTGATTCCTTAAAGATAACCTGTAAATCTCCATTGAGTTTTCGCGAACGCGCAAACAAAATAATCTCGTGCTGCAGTTTTTCCATATCAAACCCATTTAAGGGATTCTCCAAGATCATGCCAGTCCAGTAAATTTGATTAGCACTATATATTTGTTGAATTACGCACAGATCTCAATCCAAGTTTTACATTTTCCGCGAGGCTTCCCTCGGTCGAAATGCTTTGCATATAATGCAAATAATCTCCGAAAGATAGAGCTGTGGCATTCGGCCAACAAATTGTTTGATTGATGACACGGATAACGTAAATCCTTTGTTGTACAAAGTGCCCTTTGAGGTATTTCCCAAGAAAATGTAAAGCAGCCATTTTAATTATATTCGTCAGCAAAGCTTCTTTTAATTTGTTGGTTGCGGAACATTTTTTTTTAATAATCCGATCACGTTGATTTCAATTTACGTCCGACTGAAGGCAATTATACCGCATTGTTATTTTCGCAAATAACTGACGAAAAATGTCGTAGGCAGATTTACATTTTCTATTTCTGTTTCCAGTAGGCCAACCGTGAAATTTTCAGGGATTTGTATCACGTTTTATCTGATTTTTCAGTTGAACGCTTATAGTGGAAAAATAATGGGCGAGAAAACTGCTGATATCGGCCAAATATGATTTCGCGAACGTTTGCTGAATTGTTTTGTTCCTTGCATTGTTATGCCGCAAGGCAGAGCGATGAATATTCATGAAGGGTTTTAGAATAAAAATTTTACGTGAATATTGATAGGGGTATAACAGTTAAGGGGTATCGAAAATACGTATACGGTGTTTTTGAGTTAATTTTCTTAAGGTGTGATTAAAGCAATTAAAATGTCTTTCAATGCGATTGTATCCCAAAGTTATAATTAAAATGGTTTAATCTACGCTGCCGCCGTTGTAAAGTGATTATGGCTAAGTTTCCTACTTCTTACATAATTTAAAGATTAACCTGCTCCCTTTAGCTTTTACATGACACCTAAATGTCAACTTTCGACCGCACCTCGTAAACTTATCTGTGACCTATTCCTTAGAAAACTAATCTTGAAACCGTGGTAAATACAAAAAAAGCTGCCCTTATGACCATTGCGTATTCATCTATTAACTTCGTTAAATGGAATTCTGAGATACATCATTATCTGCGGCGTTGAAGTATATCGTAATCACTATGTAAAGTAATTAGTCCTTTCAAATTACACCCTTAGGTGTGTATTTACACTACATCTTTGCTAAATAGAGCATAAATACTAATATTACCCATGATTTATACCGAATTACGTCCTAACTTTGTATATCAAGCGCGGTTTAATGAATTCCTGATGCTGTATTTACATTAATTACTTTAGTCCAACCAGTTGGAATGAAAGAAAAACTACAATTGTCGCTCACACGTTTAAATGTGAATAAATTCGCGATTTAGGTGAGTTATACAGAAAATCGGAGAGTTACCTAGTCAATATTTGCGCTTAATTAGAATTCCCAAAACACCTCACTACGTGAATAAAACGGCGATCGTCATGGCTCTTGCTTTGTTAACACAGCAATGGAAATTGCCCGGTACATGGATCAAATTCTGAGTTTTCTCATAGAAAAGGTTTCTGATCGAGTCTTATGTTATAAACATTGATGAACAATAGGAGGGGATCTGGATTTTTAGAAATCGTAGTGCTGTTTCTTTTCATTATTGAAGAGGTTCAATACGCTACTTAGATGAGCGCTGCTGCACTGCTCACGTGCTATCGTTACCCTAAAAATTGAATCTACTTGAAATTGATCAAACGGCAAACTCGTTAAATAGCCAAAAATGACATTTTGAACCTGATTGTTAGATCCCCGAAAAACTATACCTACCCGTTTTACGAGGAAAATGTATTTACTTTACACTGCACCGGACGCAATAACCCTCCAAACTAACTACTCGAATTCTACCATCTTTTCCCAGTAAAATGTCCACAACACGACCTCCATTCCACACGTTTAGAAAACTCCTTCCCATATAAACACTATCTTACCCAACTTAATAGTGACGTGAGCTTCCGTTCGCTAAGAGACTGCTGTCCTAGATGCTCTGACCTAAATCTGTTTCTCAAATGTTCACGAATTTTTTTGCTTACTCCGGGAACTTCGCGACAATCAAGTTTTCTATCAGCCACACTATTATCAACCTTATCACGTAAGAACATTGCAGGTGACAAAGTCACAGGATCCTATCATTTGGATCATTCGAGACGTAAGTTAAAGGTCTATTATTAACAGCTGCCTCACAGTCACACAATACAGTCAAAAGTTCTTCATAGTCTAAATTTAGCTTTGCCTAAAACTCTTCTTAACAAAGGTTTAACTATCGTTTTTGGTCTCTCAAAAAACCCTCTCCACCAAGATCCACTAGGGGGTTAAACCGCCAAATAATTCGTTGTGTCTTTCGTTATAGTATCCCAATCTAGAGCTGCGAAAACATTATCCGAACCACGAAAATTAGTCTCGTTATCACTACTCCGTCGACCAATGAATCTACGTTAGACCCAGTAATCTCAAAAAGGAGTGCATCTAAAACTATTCGTTGGTAACGGAGGTGATAACACAATAAAAGGTTTCGTTTTTCATCGCAATTAAACTCTTAATCTTGTCTCCCAGGCTCAAACATTCTGCTGTTTGTAGTTCTGTTAAAGCGAACTTTTCTGCATCTGTCAACTACTGTACATTCAGTTCTCCTCTTCTTCTGTTACCTTTATGTCTCAGGTTGCGGACAGATCTCAAAAACCACGCTATCATTCTTTGCAATTACATATCGTTATATTTTCTAAAATATGTGTAACTAGAGCGTTTATTTGCGTAAAATTGTTTCGAATTTTCTTTTGAATTATGGGGGAAAAATGTCCAAAAAATTTCGAAAACATTCCACCAAACAAATATTACTCTTGTTAAGTTCAAGTTTTTATTTTGCCGATTGTAATAACAGCGAGCTTTAATCTGCTCACAGGTTTTTAATGAATTATCAAGCGACAGAGTAAAGCGATGCAAGCTTTATAGCGGAGTCGATGGTGTCCGTCTGTCTGTGAACACGATAACTGTCAAACGCTTGGACCGATTTGGTTCAAACTTTGCACAGTTGACCTATATACCACATGTAACAAGCCAATTGAAAATGGGTCAAATGACTCCGTGGGGTCACACCAAAGTGCTCTGCCGCTTTTTTAAACGCTCCTTATGGGTTTTTGTTCTCAATTGTGTCTGTCGTTGCATTGTGTGGTTTTGGTTTTAAATTACACGCTGGAAATAGGTCGTGTTAAGTTACTTCTGTAACTTTGTAGAATAAGCATACATTGGTAAAAAGAAGCTGACATCGCAGAATCCGAATGTCAGTTTACAGCCCTGAAGGGCCGGTGAACCAATGAAGAGAGGATTATTTTGCACGAAATTAAGGCATCGTAATAACGGCCGTGAGTAGCTGGTCAAAGTAAGGTCCAGATATTAGCGTTCGGGTAGCCGAGCTTAGGAAACCATTTAAGTATAAATTCAGGGCGACCTCGTGGTCCAATTAGCAAAATTTTTTTAATGCCTCATCAGTCATCATTAATTACCCAAGTGGAAAAATAGTACGGAGTGAAAAAAAGCATCTCACGTGAATGGGAAAAATCCAAGTGTCACCTTTGGAGTGGTTAAAATGGGAATTGCAGGCCCATTCAATACACAGCGTAAACCAAGTGTCTAAGGTGTAATCGCCAGTTAACTAAAGAGTTCCAGTTCACAAACAATTAAAGATTGTTACAAAGTATTACACCAAGAGATATTTGCGTATTCACTTGTTGGAGTTCAAATTGGAGTTCGTAATTGTGCAGATTTCATTCGGTAAACGCGTTCGTAAGCGAATTCCTTGGGAAGCTTCACCTTATCTCTAGTAAAAAGGGAGGTGAAATTCATTCATGCTACGCACGGGAGTTCTCACAAAGAAATCTGTTTGTAATAATCAAATAGTAAAAAAGTTCATTAATAGTGCCGCTAACGCAAAAGGGCAGTGTGATGTAAAAGCTCACCTAAGAGATTTTCCCAGAGTTGAATCAAACCGTAATCAAATCCAGTTAGTTAATCTGAATGTGTATGCAAACGCACTTTTCGAATTTCACTGATCAGCAAAAGAATTACCAACGAGAGCAAACCTGTATAATCCAATCAATCGTCAAAGTCCAACCCCAAGGGTAGCCGCCTAATAATTTTAGATAT